>NW_024070209.1:93243958-93468717 GCF_014754425.2 Oryx dammah | reverse complement strand
TGTGTGTGTGTGTGTGTGTGTGTGGCAGAAGGAACAGAAGGATATTCTCTTGGCTGGCATAGGGCAGAGGGGAAATCTTTTTTCCCCTTTCTACCTTTGAAGCCCTCGCTACAGGAAATGTTTCGAGTGTGGGAGGCTAGAGGGGAGCATCTGCAGACCTCCTGCCTGCCTGAATTGTAAGCATTAGCTGTCTTTCCTGGGTGACTCGCCAGGCCCTTTCTCCCTTTCTTTGGGCTGACAGATGAAGGCAGGCACCACACGAACATGCCTGTTTTCAAGTGTACTGCATTAGGAATATTTACTTTATTTCTGGTTGGTGGAGCGTTTCCCCCCCAGAGGACAGAGTTTACTTTGTGTAATGTTAACATCTTGCTGTAACACTGTCTCTTTAAGAGAGCTACATTCTCAAAAAAAAAAAAAAGAGAGAGAGAGAGGGAGAGAACTATATCCTCTGCTTCTCAGATTTTGAGATTCCTGACCAGAGAGTCTCTAGTTTAGAGCCATCAGGTGGTGAGATCTCTCAGGGATTAAAAGAAGGATCTTTTACAGGACTAAAACCAAGACTGGGTGGGAGATGATCCCTTGGGCACAAAGTTAGTAGAGGATGGAGAGCCTTTTGGATACCTTGCCCATGAAGAAGAGAATCATTTAAGTCAGACCAAACAATTCTGGTCCACTCTTCTAGCCGCAAACCAGACTCCTTCGTTGGGATATGTCTCAGAGGATGTGGTGTCTTTTGCATTTGGAATTAGCTTGATGTAATGATTTCTGGGTTTTACATATTTATTACCATTGTCCGTGTTCCGTCTGGTCTTGTAACCACTTCTACCCAGGCTGCCTCCCTCCAGGGAGAACCAAAGGCAGTCATGGAGGCAGCTGGGGGAAGGGAAGCTCTCCCTGGCTTACAATTGAATAGGCGGGGTTCAAATCATGACTCCCTCAGCCACTTATTTACTCCAATGAAGATTTACTGTAGCCAGGGCCAGGCCCTGTGCTGATGGACAGGATGTGGAGATGAGTGAAAAAGTCTCTCTCTTGAGATCTCGCCTGCTATGGTGGCCCACCTGTAGCCATCAGCAAAACCCTGCTTGGTACCTGGGGGGCTCTGCTGGAGATGCCAGGAAGGCAGCTCAGGTCACAGGGAAGACAGCACTCAAGCTGGGCCTTAAACAGGGAGGAATACGCATTTGCCAAGCTGTGTGATGGAAAGTAACCTACTCCACTCCCTCTTGAGTCTCAGTTTCTTCATCTGTGAGATGGGGATTATAATATGTACATGAAGCATCGCAGCTCCAGACAGGTCAGCACCCCGTTCAGAGCGCTTCATACTGTTATTGGGAGCAGGTCTTGGCCTCCCCTGCTCCCATTTTAATTCCAATTATTTTAAAACTATTGATTTTATAGGACATGGAGTATATTGATATTTTCATGATTTTTGTTGTTGTTGTTCAGACCAAAATGATAGAAAACATTCTAAGGGATCTCAGAAGAAAACTTAGAGAAACAAACATGGTTTTTATAAGGAGCATGTGGGGTCAGAAAATGTCCACAGGACAGCTACAAGCAGGAAAGCGATTTGGGGACCACAGGCATCGGTCTGAGAGCAGCCTTGGGTCCTGCAATGTCTTTGCTTGTCTCTGATCAAGAACTGTGACCTTGGCTCATAATTAAAAGGCAAGGAGGGGCGGGGGATAAATATGGAGACTGTTCTAGTTAGGACGGTAGCAGCGATAATATTGGGGAGGAAAAAATCCTGCGAGTTGACTAAAACGGCCTTAGACTTGGTTAAACCCCTGGTTTGGCCTCTCTTGGTAGTAGATGGTAGAACTTTAACTTGGGTAAAAAAAAAGGCATGAGGGAGAATTTCTTGGCTCACATAGCTGAGAACCCCGAGGCTTTCCTTGCTACAGCCATGGCTGGATTCAGGAGCTCAAATGATGTTGTCTGATCTCTCACTGATCACTGTTAGGCTTGGCTTGGCTTGCCTGTTAGTTTTTATTTCAAACATTCTCTTGCTTTAGAGGCAAGAGATTCTATTCTCTTGCAGTAGAGGCATAAGGCCTGTGTGGTCTTTAGAGCTTAAAGTGAGTCTCCACCCATGGTGTCTGTGCATCAGCTCTCAGGAGGGACCACTTGGTGCAGTTTGGCTACATCTGGGCCACCCTGAACCCGTCACTGTTACCAGACGATGGGGCCTTCAGTTGGCCAGAAATAGGTCACATGCCCACCCCGTGGTTGGATGGGGGTTGGCAAGATCAGCTTCATTGTGAAGAAGGATTTTTACTTCCCATTCGCAACGGGGTGGAAAAGACAAACATGAAAACAAGTGGTCAGTGGTGGGGTGGAGGGTACCAAGAAGATTAAAGAACTACAGAAGATTGGTAAGGGGAGGGAAGAAGCTGGGTATCAGGGAAGGCTTCACCTCGGTGCCCATGGCAGAGCTGAGGCTATATAAAGGCAAGGAGGGTGTCCCCAGCAAACTGACCCTCAGGGTGTATTGCCTCCTGTTGGACATGGCTCTGGGTATAGAAGGTCAGAGGGGGCTGTGTGGAGGGGATCTCATGGGGGAGATGTGGAGCCGAGCTGCTTCCTTCCCTGCCTCCCAGGAGTCTCTGAGGCACGTGTCGGAGATGGAGAGCATCCCAGGCAGCAGGCAGCTGGGCCAAAGCCGATGAGAGCTCTGTATCTTCGGGTCCAGCATCTGAGAGCCCATTTTCCAGGAGCGAGTTTCTCTGTCTCCACAGGCCTGGTCAAGGACATCTGCCCTTGGCGAGCTCAAGCCCTGAGTGAAGACATTATTGGAATTATTTTCCCATTTCCTCAATGATCAGCCTCTTTCTTCTTTTACTGAAATTTTAACGCAAGATAATTATAAGTGAACTACTTCTATAAGTGGTTTATACTTTTGAAAATGCTCTTACACCCATGATCTTATGCTCCTTTCACAGACGAGGGAATTATAGCTTGGGGTTGTTGTGATTTGACCAAAGCCACAGAGTTGAGAAAAGTGGCCCAATCCGTCCCTCTGTTCTCTCCCCACTGCCCTCCCTCCTGTCCTTCCTACCAAGCGTCAGTGTATCTATGACATCTTGGGATACCAGCCTCCAGTCCACAGGTCCCTGAGTTCACAGGTCAGGAA
Organism: Oryx dammah; assembly: GCF_014754425.2. Taxonomy (NCBI): domain Eukaryota; kingdom Metazoa; phylum Chordata; class Mammalia; order Artiodactyla; family Bovidae; genus Oryx; species Oryx dammah. The sequence goes on along the minus strand of NW_024070209.1, from coordinate 93,465,578 downwards.
GGAGGATACAGTGACAAGTAAATGTTAATGGTTGCTAGACAATCTGGAATTATAGGCATGGAGTTTCATCTTCCACATGTGGAGGTCAAGAAGTAGATTCTTTGATCCATTCCTTGTATCCAGGTTATGAAACCCAAGGCGCAACTTCCCAGCACGTTCGCCTCAGGGGTGAGGAAGCACTGAGAGAAAATCCTCTTCTTGGATGAGCTGCATCCTTTGCTGGAAGCTGACCCGACGCCACATGGGTGCATGCGCACGCACGCACGCACGCGCGTGTGTGTGTGTATGTGTGTGTGTGTGTGAGAGAGAGAAGTCCTGGTGGAGCATGGCAGGGGGAGGAGGTAAGGCCTTGCAGCCTATCCAAAGCCCATGGTCAGGTACTCAGGTGTGGGAGCCTGTTTCCAGCCCCTGAGCCTGAGCTGCTTGTGTTCCGTGGAGGAGATTACAGAGCTTAATGATTAGCTTCTCCAAGCTGCAGCTGATGCCAGCCTCTACCCCCTTTACACCTAATTAGTCTCATTAATGAGCTCCTCTGCTCTCCATAGAGAGACTTTCCTCTTTGGAATAAGAGGCAAAAATACCTTGCCCAGGTAGATTGCTGAAGCCTTTAATTATTGCCCACACCTGCTAAGCCTTGTGACTCACACCCAGTGATAGTGCTGAGCTGAAATGGGGCTTGTTTATAAGCACGAGCAGATTTTAACTCCTTCAACACCAAAGAGGCTTTTGATTTCAAGAGACACGTCTCCCCAAGACTTGTCACTTGCTCATTTCAAGTGCACCAGGCTCTGCGCCTCCCGTGGGGCATCCTGAGAAAGGAAAGAGGCATGGCTCCTGCCCTTAGGGAGTTCCCAGTCTAGTTAGAGGAACAGGCAGGAAACTATGGTGACAATTACAATAGCTGCCATTTTCCACATGCCTGCCATAGTCTCCTGTAATCCTTGAAATGAAACTTTGAGGCAGACATTACCATGTCTGTGCTACAGGAGAGGAAATGGGAGCAGAGCAGTGGTGTCACCTGCCCCAGGTGACACAGGAGGGAAGGTATGGAGCTGAGCAGGACCAAGGCTGCGGGCCACTACAGCCAGTGAGCTCCCTGCTCTTGCCCAGGGTCTCCCTCCTGCACCACACCGTGCACTGTGGGAAGCTCGTGTGCGAGACTGGGAGGGGGCAGGAGTCACAGTCAGGCGGGTGGATGATGTGAGCAAGAACCATCCAAGCAGAAGGAACCTGGGCAAAGACTCAGTGGTGAGAGCACGCCCTGTATATTTGCAGACCCGAAGGCGCTTGGTACTGTTGCAGAGTAGGGAGCAGGGGCAGGGGGTCAGTGAGGCAAGAAGGGAAGAGAGGGGCCCGAGCAAGAGGCCTTCAAATGCAGGGTGAAGACTTTGGACCTCCTGACCACTGCACCTTCCCCAAGACCTAGAAAGCACCCAGTACATTAGTAGGTTGTCAGTCAATGTTGGTGAGTCGAGAGACAGCCACCCTGAAGTTAGGACCATCACTGATTAAAGGAAGGGGACAGACAGTGTCAGAGGGCTGGCTGGAGGAACCCTCAGGTGGGGAACCCTCTTCTCGTGCCCTGGTGGATCAGAGGACACTGGGATCAGAACATCAATTCCTCACCACAGCCCTTTGCCTCCACCTGAGCGATTTTGCTGTAAGTTGCCCAGGGGCTTGGGAATCAGGGTGGGATTCAAACCCAGGTCCCTCTGTCTGCAGAAACTGAGCTCTCTCCCTTCACTGTGTGGCCCACTAGATAGAGGTTTACTAGATGGCCGGGGACACAGAGAGTTTTCTGGCATGGGCTCCTTGGGCACTGGATAGAGAGCTTTTAGGATAGGCACTCAGGCTTCCCAAAGACCAGAGGTGCCAACTCCACAGAACCAAGTCACTATGACCAGATTTAGACAAGTTTTTAAATGAATTAAGTAATAGCTTACGTTGGATAACCACAAGTACTAGGAGATAACCAGTTTACTATGTAGTCCCAGGAGACAGAATGAATAGGATTGTAATACCAGTTACCAGCCACTGAGTCTTCATCACACGTCTCGCCGTGAGTCAGGCATAAAATCTGTCTGTTCCCCTGACAGCACTGTGAGGTAGGTTATATTATGCCCATTTTGCAAACAACAAAATGAGGCTTGGTTAGCTTAAAAACATTCCCACAGTCAAGTGGATAGTGAACAACAGAGCCCAGATCCCCAGCCCAACCCACTCTGGAGCCCGAGCCACCCAGAACACACCCTCCCTCAGAAGCCATCAGAATGGCACATTGGTCAACCCAGGACACTTCCTTCACAACAGGTGGAGCCCAGGAGAGACTCCAGTAAACACCAGTTTTCAAGCATCGGGTTGACTATGAGCTGGGGAACCCACAGAGCCCCAGGTCCTGAGCTGGTAAGCCCTGGCCTTCCAGATAGAGTCTGCACACAGAAGCAGCAAGCAAGGTCCAGCCTTTGCTGTACTTGGAACTAATTTGTTGAGCTCCTGGAGGCCGCCTGGGGGGTCATCAGCAGCATATGGAGGGGCTAAGCAACCCCACAGCCATCCACTCACCAGCGACTCTGAAGCACCTTCCATGTGCCCAGCCCTGCCGTTGGGATTGGGGGTTTAGTAGTGAGCAAAACACAATCCTGACTCAAGGCCTCTGCTGGACTCTCAGAAGGGTGGGGAGGGGTGGGGCTGGGGTTGGTGTAGGGGGAACTGTGCAGATTTGGGACAGGCTTCTTAAAGGCATCATTTCTTGAGCTGGGTCCTAATGGATGAGTACACAGTTGCCAGGTCAAGGGAACGATCAACAGTATGTGCAATGTTTGTGTTAAAGAAAAATAATGTTCATACTGGGTTCCGACCACGTGCCAGGTCTTTCATCCTCACAACACCCCCCTGAGGTGGGTAGCATCAGCTCCATTTTCTTGGGGAAGAAATTGGGCTCAGACTGGCCCAAGTTCACTTGGCGTAAAGGTACAAGAGCCAGTCTGCACCGTGCCTGCTGGCTGTCTCAGCAGGAACACAGAACCTGCCGCGAAGGACAGGCACTTCACTCTCCCCAGGGAGGGGATCTGCTCAGGAAGCTTTACTGAGGTCCGGCTCAGCTTCCTAAGCTAACAGGTCTCTTCTGAGCAGGAACAAAGAAGCATAATCAGCTTCAGCTACTGTGTTCCCCCTCCAGGAAGCCCTCCCTGATCACCTTCCTCTGGCAAATAGCAGGGTCAGTGATGTCTGCCGCAAACTTGTTTTAGTCATGAGCTGGTGGGAGGGTGGCTGGTAGACACTGACGCCCACACCCCACTTCCTTACTTGGGTTTCTTCATCTCTCAGAAGCTCAGACTCATCACTTACAACAGGAATAATAATGGGCAAAAGCTAAACCAGTAAGACTGCCTTGCACAGTCCCTGGCACAGATGGGCAGTCAGTAGACGTGTGCTTTCTTCCTGTTGCTTAGATTCCCTGCCCCCCATTTCATTCTCCCACTCCCTTGGCCTTGCTCTCACTTCTTCCTGTGCATCCTCGCTTTTCTGGTCGGTTTCTAGGTAGTTGTTATCCTGCTTTCACCATCTCCACCAACTAATAGCGGCTGTTTAGCTCACCCATGCATATTTTAGCCTCATAATTTTTCCTCCTGAATCAGCCTTTGCAGATTCTAATCACCTCGCGTTCTCTTCCCTGAATTCCCTCCAATTTAGAGATTCAAAAGAGGCGCTTCTCTGCATGAACATGCTGTGATTCAATTTGAAAATAAATTTCTCCTGGCAGCAGCCATCTTTCTGAAAAGTGACATTTAAGACTGACAGTGGACAAGATTGTAAACAGGTTTCCAATAAGAAAAAAAAAAGTCAGCGTTAAGTACATTCTATGAATTTTTTTAAACAATGTGTGCACGTGTGTGTGTGCGTGTCTATAATTGCAGCCTTGCTGTGCAGCCGTCTGCTCCAGGAAAAATTCTCGGATGGTGTGGGTCTGTTTCAAACTATCTTGGTATTCTTTTACTTTTCAGAAAGCAGCTTCATTTCATGGGACTTACCCCTGTACAGGACTGTAGACAGTTCATTCATTCTTTCATTCATTTATTCAGCACACAGGTGTTCAGTGCTGCTTGTGTGCCAGGCTGTGTAAGCAGGGAACTGTATGAGGTGATAGAGGTTGGCTTGGGGTGCCATAGGAGCCCACAGAAGTTCCGGGGAGGGCCTGGGGACGAGGGTGACTCCTACAAGCCATGACACCTCAGCTTTGCCTTGTAGGATGAGTAGGAGTTAGCCTGATGAGGAAGGGAGGAACGAGAAGAGTGGGGTGGTCTGAAACAGTGTGGTTGGTGCAGGGGAGCTGCAGGCAGTTTGTGGTGATGGAGACTTCCAGTCTGCAGGGGTAAGTGTTGGAGGTGTGGCTAGAGGAGCCTTTGGGGCGTTCAAATGCCAACAGAGATGAGCCTTGGAGCCCTCACGGGGGCAGCAAGAAGGACAGTGCTTTGAATGGGTGTGATGTGGCTAGATGGTGGAAGTGGCATGTTAGGAAGATCCCTCTGGGTGGTGGTCAGCAGGAAAGGGCGCGGAGAGCCTGGAAGCAGGGCCCAGGGAGGCGACAGTAGGTGAGAACCAACCAGCACAGCCTCCCAGGGTCAGAGGGAGGGCTCAGGGGCCTGGGTGTTTAGAAGTAAAGTCACCCTGCAGCAGGAAATCTGTTACCTTGTGTTTCTCTTAAAACAACTTTGTTCCTGAGTGACTCAGATTACCAGCTCTCTTTTTCTATCTGTCCTGACACAGGGAATGTGTTGCTAGTAAAACAATTCAGGTGAGACTTGCTTTCCCCATTCATTACTAAATAAAAGCTCTTTCCAGGGGTTCTTGGGATGGTCTTTTAACAGTCCCCCTGCCTGGAACCTCAAATTACCCTGCAGTGATCTTCTAAAGGAAGCAAGAAGTGAGAGGTTCCCAGTGTACCACCAGAAAAAGAGGGAGAATTTTTTGGTCCCTGTGGAGAAGTTATTGGCAAAAGGCCTTTGGAGTCCTGAAGGGGCAGACAGCCCAATAGGCAGTGAAAGGCCTGGAACTGTCCAGTCAAAACTCTGTCAAACAGGTGCTTTCTTTAGGCAGCTTCTCCTGTCCTTCTGCCATACTTACCAGCCCCCACTAGTGCTGGGGCAGAGGGAAGGGAGGACTCAGCAGACAGCCTGTCACAGGGCAAATGAAATCCCAAAGTTACCTTTCAGGGCCACACGAGCATTATATAAGGTAGTGATTGGGGAGCCGCCTTCAAAGCTGAAAGATTTCCCAAGTGAAGACAATTAAGCTGGTTGCTAGTAATCTATGAACCAGTCTGATGAGGGGCAGGGTTGAAAAAGAATGGCTGGAATGAAATTTGGAAATCATCTTGGGATTTCAGTTTTCTGTGTAGTTCCTCTCCTCCAGAGCAAGTGAGATTTGATGATGTTGGTGACCTTTTACAAGGTGGCAGAAGAAGGAACCCAGCCTTTGCACTTAAGACGTGCACAGGTGGGAACCGCCTCCCGCCATCTACCTGTGATACGGTCTTGGGTGAGTCGCTTGACCTTTCAGAGATTTATTTCCAGATCTGTCAAAAGAGGGTAGGTAGATGCCTTCACGTGCCCATCACATATATGTTGCGGGGGTAGGGGCAGTGATCTCCCTACACTCTGAAGGGAGAGAGACTGACCAGGTTAGCCATTACTATGCCAGTGCCTGGCTCAGAGTAGATGTGCAATAAATAGTTTGTTTTTTTCACTTATAACTCACTTTTACTACTTCCCTATCACTAGATCAGCAATAAATTGGATAACACGATGTCATGTTCGGTGTCTCCTCAAAACTAGTTGATTGTAGAATAACACATCCTGCCTGCCACCACCTTTGCCCCATGAAGCCTAATATTTCATGTCCCTCTGTGGGTTTTCCCCCCAATATTTTGTTTAAAATGTTTCAATAAAAATTGAAAGAATTTTGCAGTGAATACACACATACCTACCAGCTAGATTGTGCCATTAACATCTTACCATGTCTGCTGCATCAGGCATCTTTCCGTCTCTCACTGCACCTATTTTTGATGCATTTTCAGAGTAAGTTGCAGATAACAGTATATTCTGAGTGGCTTCAGTCGTGTCCAACTCTTTGTGACCCCATGGCTCTAGCCTGCCAGGCTCCTCTGTCCATGGGATTCTCCAGGCAAGAATACTGGAGTGGGTTGCCATGCTCGCCTCCAGGGAATCTTCCCAACCCAGGGACTGAGCCCACGTCTCTTACGTCTCCCTTATTAGCAGGCAGGTTCTTTACTACTAGCGACTACCTGGGAAGCCCAGATATCAGTACTGCTACTGCTGCTAAGTCACTTGAGTCATGTCTGACTCTGTGCAACCCCATAGACGGCAGCCCACCAGGCTCCCCGTCCCTGGGATTCTCCAGGCAAGAACGCTGGAGTGGGTTGCCATTTCCTTCTCCAATGCATGAAAGTGAAAAGTGAAAGTGAAGTCACTCAGTCGTGTCCGACTTCGAGACCCCATGGACTGCAGCCTATCAGGCTCCTCCATCCATGGGATTTTCCAGGCAAGAGTACTGGAGTGGGTTGCCGTTGCCTTCTCTGAGAGATATCAGTACAGTTTGCTCTAAATAATTCAGCATGTTAACTGCTAACTGGAATACTGTGTGTGAATAGCAGACACTCAGTAAGTGTTTACTGCTATTATTACTACTACTATTATTATTATTAAGGAAAGAAGGACAGTCATGGTGATCTGATATTCTGGAAGAAAAGACACCTGCCTGCCCCTGTTGGAAGGGGCCTGCCATTACCTGGGAACTGAACTGTCCTTTAGTTTGTGGACTAGGAAATGGCTGAAGTTTACAGCCACCGTAGTGCCCTGGCACAGACTGCAGCCCATCCCCTTGACGCCCATCCCCTTAACAGCCTCCTGAAGCCTTTGGAAGACTTAATAACTCAACTGTGACAGTGGAGGTTGAGACTTTCACAAGGAATTTCTACAGAGAGAGGACGGCTTTGGTTATCTGGGCTGAGTCCCTCCCAAGTCCTGCTGGGTCAGATGCAGTCCCACCCTCTTCCCTCAGCTTTGTCTATTACAGTAGGGACTTGGGACACCAGAGCTTCCTCAGGGGCTCAATGGTAAAGAATCCACCTGCAATGCAGGACATGCAGGTTTGATCCCTGGGTCAGAAAGATCCCCTGGAGAAGGAAACGGCAATCCACTCCAGTATTCTTGCCTGGGAAATCCCATGGACAGGGAACATTGGCAGGCTACCGTCCATGGGGTCACAAAAGAGTTGGACAAGACTTTGGGACTTAACAACACCCTTGGGACATAGAGATCAGGAGCTGGAAGTTCATGAATCCAGGTTCTAGAAAGTCAGAGTTTGGGGGCCCTGACCATTGAATGTCTTAGCCTTACATAGAACTGTTATTGTCCACACGTCCCAGCAAAAGAGCTCAGGTATAAAGACCCCTCTGAGGACCTTCTCTTTTCCAAAAACTGTGTGGGGTCATAGCAACAGGAACTTTGAAGTAAACAACTAGGGAGGAATAGAAGTAGTCTACTGGGAGGATTTGGGAAGCAGTTTAGTGTATGAGGAGTCTTACATCCATTTAATCCTTACATCCATCTTGTGGAGCAGGAATTTGCTATTGTGTGCTGCCTGTCTACATAGCAAGAGATATAGGAGCAAGCCAAGCTTGGCCTCCAATCTCAGTCCCACCCCTCACTCAGAAATGGCCTCCAGTTGGTTATCACCCTGTCCTGCCCTCATTTTCTTTGTCTGAAAACGGAGGGTGTGATGATCGCATCTTCCTTGGGATGTTGTGAGATATGCTATCTAAAAGCACTTGGACATTTGACGAATGCATCCATCACCAGCTCCAGAAGGTTCTTCCCTGAGCACTGAGGACACAATGGTAGAGAGGAGCAGAGCAACTGTCCCCTTGCTGCTTACAGTCTAGGTCTGGCACAGACCTGAGCCAGGCCACCTGGGTGTCAGATCCTGCCTCTGTGAACCTAGAAAAGTTAACTCATTTCTGTGCCTCCATTGCCCACCTCATGGGGCGGTTACAAGGATTAAATGAGGAAAAATAAATAAATGAGGACATACACATAAAACGCTTAGAAGGTTATCTGTGCTTACATGTGGTAAGCACATGTAAGCGTCTACTACTCTTGTAGTAGTAGGAAACCCACCCAGGTTCCCAAATGCATTAGAATCATCTGAGCAGCTTTGTAAAGGTCTGAGCCACAGCGTAGGAATCTGCATTTAAAAGACCATCCCTAGGTGAGTCTCCTTGCGATACCAGACGTAGGAACCATTATCAAAATGATCAACCAATGTTAGCTTCCCATATGAGTGAGGAAACCGAGACATAGAGCCGGGGGGAGCATGCCCAAGGGGACACAAGTAGTAAAGCACTAGAAGCAGAACAGACCTGTGATCCCCACCTCCAGGCTCCTGGGCAGATCCTTGCCCCCGCAATCAGCTGGCCAGCATGCTGGACCCTGAACAAAATCAGGATTCTCTGCACCACTGTGATCATTTTTCATGGTAAAGGGCCCAGTAGAACTGAATCGACTGTTTGGTCTGGTGATGATCATCTCTCTCTCAGATAAAAATCCCTGTATCTCACATATTGAAACACTTCCCAACTCTTTTAACCAGGAATTGGCCCAAGTATTTAGAGTCCTCCCACTCCAGTACTCTTGCTTGGAAAATCCCATGGATGGAGGAACCTGGTAGGCTGCAGTCCATGGGGTCACGAAGAGTCGGACACAGCTGAGTGACTTCACTTTCACTTTTCAGTTTCATGCATTGGAGAAGGAAATGGCAACCCACTCCAGCGTTCTTGCCTGGAGAATCCCAGGGACGGGGGAGCCTGGTGGGCTGCCGTCTATGGGGTCGCACAGAGTCGGACATGACTGAAGTGATTTAGCAGTAGCAGTAGCAGTCATTAAATAACTCCCTGGAGGAGGTATGTAAGAAGTTGTCTCCCCGCATAGGCTCTTTGCCTGCGTATGTAGGTGCAGGAATATTCATGCCACTCTATCCAGGCGACTCTTATAATTAATATTTACTTAAAACAATCATTAGTCTCTGCTGGGCGACATTAAACCCACGTTAGCAGTATTTTTAGCCAGGCCTTCCCCACACCTGCGACGGCAGGCATGTATGGCAGCAGGAAGCCCTGTGGTGCTTTATAAATAAGCCTCTGCGCACCTGGACAAGCCCGCCACGCACGCCACTCAGGCAGCAGGCTGGGCTGGGATGCCATGCTGGACCAGCCCACACCTCTGGTCCTGGTCCTCACTTCACTTTGTCACTTTATGCCCTGTCCATCAAAAAGGAAACTCATTTCTTTTGAGACAGTGTGGCATATATACCCCAGGCTAGACCCACATAAAAGGTGTAATTTTTGCCAAAAGAGTTGAGGATTTCTCCAGTAAGAGAGGGGAGAATCATGATGGCCTTTATTAACTGCTTTACATTCACTGTTCCCTGTAAACCACACAGCAGCATGCCAGGTAGGTCCTATTCTCCTCCTTTTCCAGAAGAGGAAACTGAGGCTCAGAAAAGATGAGTGCTTTCCCAAGGCCACACAGCCAAGAAGGGTGCCTCCAGTCTGCTCTAACTGAACCCACACTTTCTACTACTCTTCCTTACCCTCACTCTTACTTGATTCTGTTAAATGATCAGGAAGAAAGAAGGGAAACCTTTACTGAGTGTCTATATATGTTGTCATTATATTGAATTAGGTCATTAGTGGTAAAAATGATTATTCCCATTTAATGGATAAAGAACCTGCGGCTCTAGAGAACTCTAAGTTGCTTCCTAAAGATCACACATCAGAGCCAGAATTCAAACCCAGCCTGACTCTCCAACACTAGATGTTTTCCCCTCTCACCAAAGACATAATAAGAAATTTGCCATATACCTGGGTAATCAAGTTTCATATAGAACCTAAGTTTTTTTTTTTTGGGGGGGGGTCACTTTTCTGTCATTCTTTGTCCTTTTTTTTTTTTAATGAGCTTTCTACCTAAAATTTTTGAGGTTTATAAAGAACTTTTATCCTGGTAAAAAAAAAATTTTTATAGGATTTTGTTATTTTCAGGGATCTTCTATAATTATTTACTTTGATCCTTGAAATAACCCCGTGAAAGTAGATATTACAAAGCCCATTTTGCAGAGAAGTAAATTGAGCTGAGAGAGGCCCAGGGCATGCCCAGGTGAGTACCTGGCCTGGCAGGAGCTCAGCCACAAAGCCCTTGTTCTCCCCACACTTGCTCAACATTGCCCTTGATCTAGGATCTGTTTAGTGGGACCTAAAGACTGAGGAATTTAGATACTTTAATGGTGAAGAAAGAGATTGGAAGGGGGAGGAGCCTTGGAGCAGCAGAGCCCAGCGGAGAGGACCCCTTCATTAAAGGTGGTGACATTTCCTCGCTCACAGGAGCAGGCCGGAAGTTGTGATGGTCGGAGAACTACAGAAATAGCAGCTTTCACACTGATTCCTACACGGGAGGAACTGGTGGTTCCAGGGCAGATAAGAATGACTTTACAAGATGAAAATGATCAGTGAGGGCACGCAGGTCTGGAGGGGAGCGGAGCTGGCATTTTTTGGCCCTGCAAATAGCTGCCCATCTGCTCTCTGTCAGAATATGTTAAGAGTGCATCTGGATTGCTGCCCCCAAGTCTCGGCTCCAGGCTGGTCATGTGGTTGTCTCCACGACAACTCCAGGAGCGGTGTAAACTGCTGCGCTTTGAGCCAGATGCTGCTCTGCACATGTGGTCTAATTAGACAGTGTTCCCAGCCTCCCGCCTCCCTTTGCTACCCCTCCCAGCACACACACCACGTTCTCTCCTCCCTTCCTCTCGCTCACCCTTACGCTCGCATCCTCAGTCTGTCTGTCTTGCTTTCCACCCCGTTGGCCTCTTTCTCGGAAGTGTTCCTGTAGCCTTATCTGCCGTGAATAATTCATTCAACAAGCATCGGAGTGCCTGTGCTGACCTAGGCAGTGTGCTAGGAACAGGAGATGCAGAGCCACGTAAGACTCCACCCGGGCCCACAAGGAGTCCACATCTAGTGAAGGAACGCCTGGGCGGCCAGGAGTACAGAAACGGCAGGAAGGGCTACAGTGGGAGGGCGCAGGGGCTGCGGAACCCAGAGCAGGGACGCCTCACCCAGCCAAGGCAGGAAGAAGGAAGGCGGAGGTGTCCCAGGGCAGCTGTCCCCACTTAATCCATGAAGGAAGGGCGAGGAGGGGGGACTTCCGCCCGCAGCCTGGCCCATAGCGGGTGGATTTGAAGATGAGGCTCTGAGAAAATGAAGCCCTTCTTTCCCTGTGAATGAAGTCTGCTCCTCCGACAGGGGAGGCTCAGCTCAGGGCTGGGTGGGTTGCTCAGGGGCAAGCTGCTGGCACGTGCTGAGTAAATTATTTTCTGCACCTTTCTTGGCAATTGTGTATTATAGGGGTCCAGCATTCACCACTCCTCAGATCTCTGGCTCTCAAGAGAGGTGGCATCTCTGTCTCACTCACTCCTTCCGTGGCATGCCCCTCGAGCCCCAGGGACAGCACCTCCTCGCCGCGCACTCCTTGTCGCCTCCCCACTCCTCTGCTCCTGGCCCCTCTGCTTTGTGATCTAGCGAACGCCTGCCCTTCTTTGGAGCTTGCTTTGTGTATCAGTGCTGCTGTTCGCCCACCCTCCCCACTATGTGGGCTTTCTTGGAGCTCCCCGCCGCTGTGCCCTGCATAGTCACCCTGTCTGTGCTGTCACAGTTCACTCCCCACACAGCCCCCATAACAGGTATTTGTTGAGGGAAAGATGCAGAAGGCCCCACACAAGATGAAGCACCCAGCTCTCAGAAGGCATCTGAAAAGAGCTGTTAGGACCTGAACTGCCTTTGTGCAACTGCTCTGTGCCCCTCAGAATTGGCACCTAGACAAATATGGTATCATCTCAAACCTCTCGATATGAAGTAGGTAATGTCCCCAATTTACAGATGAGGAAACAGGCTCCCAGATGCTCACTGGCTTCCCCATTCACAGGGCTCTGGGCTGCTCTGAGCCTCTCTCGAGTCCCCAGACAGTACGTAATCCCCATCTAGAGACTCTCATGTGAGAAAGGGCTCATGTGTGAGAAATCATCTTCTTTGTCTCAAGTCCCCCCAGAAACCCAGAGTGGGAAAGAGCTTGGGCAACTAAGCATGCTGAGTGCACTGGTGTGTTGCAGGAAGAGCCTATCTGGGCTTTGGGGACAGACAGAAAGGGCTTCAAATACAGCCCTGGCTCTTTGCAGCACTGTGGCCTTGGGCAAGTTGTGTCCCTCTGCAAGATGAGGATAAAGAGCCTCTCTTGGTAGGGTTGTTGTGCAGATCCAGCCTTCAAGATGGTTCCACGTGCCCGCCGCGCCCAGCCCAGGGAGGGGCTCCACAGAGGTCTCTGTGGGCATTATCTTTTTCTTGTTGTTCTGCATCATGGTCCTGACCCCACTGACCCGATGTGTGTCCTGGACAGGGAGTGCACATCACAGGCCCTGAAGTAAGTCACAGGAAGCACACTCTGGGCAGAGAACAACCATTATTTGGGGTAGAAAACCAATATTTTTTAGCCCCTCTAGGAGTCAAGGCCTGAGTTTGATTTTATGTGAATCACCTGTTGATCCCCGCATAGCCCCGTGAGGTAAGAAATGTATCTTCCATTTGGGGAATAAGAAAACTGTCTCCAAGAGCTCAGGGTCTTCCACCGTGCAGAAAGTGGCAGAGCTGTTGTTCCCTGTTGCAGCTTTGCATGGAGAGCTGTGCACAGAAACACATTCACTATGGGGGGCTTGAGTGACTTTGTAGAGAAAGGTCTTTCAAAGAGTGACCTGGATGGGGGTCTAGAAACAGTACATGTTAACATTTGAAAGTACCTTGAAGATTTTCTAGCCCAGTCCCTTTCCATTTCATAGATGAATAAATTGAAGGCAAGACAAGGAGAAGGAGTCAAAGCCAAGCTGAGCATCTCGGCTCGGCTCCTTGTCCCCTTTCCCCTTCACAATGCTGCCATTTGCTCATGACTAAAAACTTGCTGCCAGAGCCTCCTGGGCAGCACACCCCATCCAGACACCAGAGGTTGGCCCTGAATAAGTGACATTTGGGAGAGGGCTGGTCATGTGTCTGTGACCCTGTGACTGAGCCTGATAATCCAGCATGTGGACAGTGCTGTGAATGAGCTCCCTGGGGGCTGTGTCACCAAGGACTGGTGTATCTTAGGTGAGGTCTGTCTGTCTTCCCCTCACTTAACTCAGAGAGCTGGGATTTCTCCTCTCTACGGACTTATTTTGTGCTGCTCCAGTTTTATTTTCATGTGGTTTAAAAGCCTTTTGATCTGTGGGTCCTGCATTCCCACGGCCACAGCTAATGCTGGTCCTCCTTCTGGTCGCTCTTCAGTTTGGTTTGCTTTTCGCCCAGGGGACCACCAGGCCCTCCAAATCCACCCCCTCTCCAGTATGTGCTCTTGAACTGTCTTCTCTTCACTCTCAGGAAACAACATCTCATCTCTAGTCAGTTTGGCACATCCTTTCCTGAGACTTTGGAATGTAAGGGTCACTGTGTTAAAACCGAGAATGTGGCACTCAGTGACAGCAAGGCCCACCAGTGGCTGAGCGGAAGGTGTTTGACGCCGAGATCTTGGCGTGTCCCTGTGTGGTTCCCTACTGGGAACAGCATAGCAGGTCACTCAATGCAGGCTGGTCACCAGCTCTCACTAACCCAGCTGCTGCTCCTGGGACCTGCCGATGTCATGGTGTGAGTGCTCAGAGAATGAGGGTGGGGACTGTCTCTGGCATGTTGGTAAGAAAACAGAGGCTCCAGAGCTGGATGGCTCCTGCCAGTCCAGGGTGGAGCCCAAACTCACTCATCTCTCCAGAGCCCACCCTTTCTCACCACCTCTACTCCATCACCCTGAATTGCCGGAGCAGCACCGGTGGCAGTTGCTACGTCAGATACTATCTCTGTATTTGAGAGATACAAATACTGTGTTATATTTTAAATAATACTGTGTGACATGAGTCCAGGGCCAGACGGACTTGGCTTCAGACTCCAGCTCTGAAGTCAGTGGCCAGAGGCCAGTGACTTTACCCCTCTGAGCCTCAGTAGCTGTATCTGTCAAATGGAGGTCTCAGCGACACCTGCCTCACAGGTGGCCTTGGAGAGTGAGATGATGCACAGGAGAGCGCCCAGTGCAGGCGGTGCTCAGTGAGCGGCCTCTGTTTAATCACAGCACCTGCTTTCCCATCGAGCTGCCACCATCTGCATTTCTTATGGGAAGGAAATCTTAAGCTGGTATGCACGCAGACCCCCTTTATCGTGTCTCCTCGGCTTCCGCAGCCTCCTGGCTCATCTCCTAATCAGAATTTCCTGACTTCCCCCTGTTTGTCTCGGTTAATGCAGAAGGCAGGGGCTGCTGGCACAGAGGAGCTGGGCGTGGGCCGCACGCCTGTGATTTGAATGTCTTTACTGTAATCTAGCGAGAGTGTGTGGGGTCTCCTGTCAATACCAAGCGGCGGGCCCACCCGAATGGGCAAATACTGTCAGCCCGGCTGTCTCTGGCCCTGCAAATCATCTGAGGAGCTCTCGTCGGGCACCCACATTTCCCCGACTGAAATCATCCCAACGGTGAGCCGCCTTCACAGGGACACATTGATTCTTTGTTTAGGGCTTATTATAGTCACAGGGGCCCAGCCTGGGAGGCTGTCCCTGGCGCACCTGAGCTACCACATGCGTGGTTCGAAAGACTGTCTTGGTCCTGTCATCCTCCAACGCAGCTCGGCCCAGCCCTGCCAGAGCCACAACTGTGGCTGTGCTGCGACCACCTTCCCACCACCCTCCGCCCCTGCTGGCCCTCAGGCATGTACCACCACGTGCCTCTGAGGGTATGGGGAGAGCTGCTTGCACTTGGGAGTCATTCAGACCCACCAGCTCTGGAACCTTGAGCAGAGCATTTCATCGGCCGAGGCGCCCTTTCCTCATCTGTACAGTGGGAGTCATTCAGGGGTGCCCACGATTCTGGTGAGGATTCCAGGAGGGGAAGGTATTAACAGATGTTGGGCCAGAGCAAGTACTCAGCCGACCTCAGCCTCTTCACCCTATACTGCTTCTGGCTAACCTGAATTGGCTGGAGTCTAATCCTTCCGTCCCAACTCTCCCTCTCTCCTTCCCTGCCTCCCCAGGAGTAAGATGGTAAAGCGTCTGTCTACAATGCGGGAGACCCGGGTTCGAGAACTGGGTTGGGAAGATCCCCTGGAGAAGGAAATGGCAATCCACTCCAGTACTATTGCCTGGAAAACCCATGGACTGGGGAGCCTGGCAGGCTGCAGTCTGTGGGGTCGCAAAGAGTCAGACACGACTGAGCGACTTCACTTCACTTCTTCAGGCTGGACACCATCCTCAACCTTTTCTACGTCTGCTGGGAACTCACCGAGGGTCCTTGCCCGACCCTGTAAGGAGCAACCCTTCTGACCCAGCTCTGGGAGTGGTGCTGAGACCCGGAGCAAACAGTACTGGCTGCTCAGGGGAGGCTTTAGAAGGACCCTTCAAACCTCAGAGCAGGATATGGCTCTGCTGCACTTTGGCCAGTGATTTGGGTATTTTGCTAGGAAATTGGAGGTACTTCAACAAAATGCAGTTGGTTTGGGACTACTGGTGATAAACAGGGCCAGGTTCTCTGGCTTTCTCTATAATATTTCTTTACTCTTAAATTTCAAAACATGAATGTTGATTGGTGTGGGTGCTGTGCTGGTCACTTTCACTTGCACGTGGTTCTCAACCTTGGCCATATTAGAGTCACGTGGGGAGTTTTAGGAACTACTAAGAAAGTGCCCTGGGTAATTCTAATGCATGGCCATGGTCGAGCATTACTAAACACACTATCACACTCACCCCTGTTTAACCCCTGAGCGATCGCCCTGTGGCAGGTGATGAGAATGGGGACCCAAGGGTGCAGCCGTGTGCACACAGGGGCAGAGCTGGGGCCGGAGCCCAGCGCTGTGCCCCGCTGCTCCATCTGCCTCTTCCTGGAGTGACTCAGCTAATGTTTATTGCATGCCAGGTCCTAGCCCACCTCTAGGAGTCTGCCCTGGGCTGGGAAGAGGCCGGTGGGCACAGGTGTAGGGGCTTGGAGGAGGAACGGAGGCTCTCTTCACCTGAGGGAATCAGGTAAGATTCTCACGAGGAAGTCATGTGAAGAAGGAAGCCAGAAGAGTGAGAGTGTGTGAAGCAGTGGGTGATCGAGAGTCCAGACTTTCTGGAAAGGAATGAGCATATGGACAAGGTAGATGGCGTCATAAGCAAGAAACATCAGCTGGCGAAGGTCACATAGAACCTTGAGTGTCATGCTCAAGAGTTTAGAAACCCCACTTCCATCAACCTACACACTTGCCTGAAGCTGTTCTACACTGGCCAGCCAGATAGCAAAGAGAGTCAACAACCAGAGCCTCTACGGAGTATTTAGCCTGTGAAGGGAGAGGGGGATAAGAGAAGTGTGAAGCCTGGAGGCCTCACTTGTGTGTGTTGTGCGGTATGCAGCTGTGGCCCTGTGCACAGATGGCCTGTGTGTGGTTTATGCTCTTCTGTCACAATCTCAAACTTCCTTACCAATTTTACCCTCGAACTTGTGCTCTGTGGATGGAGTCTGAGGGGCAGTGGGGTGTGTGCGGGAGCAGAGGTCTGCCAAGGGTGCTCCAGCTCACCCAGCACGCATGGAGCTCACTGGCAGGGTAAACGTGTCAGTGTCTGCGGCCGCAATAGGGGGCACTGACAGGCCCCAGAGTCCACACTCTATGTCAGAACCAGAAGTTTTTCAACACTGAGAGAAGATGGGGGTCTTCTAGGAAGCACCAATAATGACCGCAGAAACCTGTCACATTCCTAACTCATCCTTGTGTTAGCCAACCACCTCCTCCCTTGATGACACGGAAGGAGAGAAAAAGATGGAGCAACCATCGTCCCTTTTCTTTTCTCGTCAGTAAGCCAAAGACAGAGAATGTTAATAAAATGTGCGTGTATCAAGAGTTGAAATAAAAAAACAGTTGAGTTAGTTTTGTGCAGCATTTCCGCTGTCTGGTAAGAACAAAACATGAATGCATATATGATTTACAAAATACGATTCCACATATGTTAGCATTTAGAACTGGCATTGCATGATACAAAGCTGAACGATTAAAGCCATGCTAATAATTTAAATTCTTATTTTTTTCTTTACATGCTGCTGCTGCTAAGTCGCTTCAGTCATGTCCGACTCTGTGCGACCCCATAGACGGCAGCCCACTTTCTTGGAATGACATTAAATAGCAACCTTTAAAAGCACCATAAAGAGATCATGAAGGAAAACAAGCTTTATATTTTAGTACTCAACAGCACTTTTTGCCTGCTTATTTCTTTTACACTGGCTTCCGCAAATTATATTACCCGTCTTAGTAAAACCCAGTCTCTGCCCTCAAGAATAGTTATTTCTGCAAAATGTATTTGTTGTCATCTGTCTGAATCTTATAAGCAACCCTAAGAGATGGGCCCTCCTTGAGTCATTGTTGCAGATGAGAGAAGACAAGTTACTTGAGACCACGTGCCCAGTATCTTCAGAGTCCAGATTCAAGTCCAGGACTTTCTGACCCCAGGACATATTCTCTCTCCACCATGTTGTGTTACCTCAAATGAATCAGATTTCTTCTTTAATTTTTTTTAAGTGTTTTTTTTTTTTTTAAAGATGGCTTTACCAAGAAAAACCAGAATCAGCCTTCTAGTGTGCCCGTCATCATGCTGTACTGTGCTTATTTGTTCCCTGAAGTAGCCAAACTCCTTGGTAACAGGAGGTTTTTCATTTTTATTATGGAAAATTTCAAATATGTACAAAATATACCAACTCCTATGTACCTATTGCACTGCTTCTACAACTATAAGTATTGTATCATTTTTAAAAATTTAATTATGGTGAAATATATATTACATAAATTTTACCATTTCAACCATTTTTAGGTGGACAGCCCAGGAGCATGAAATATATTCACACTTCACATTGCCTTGCAGCATCACCACTAGCCATCCCTAGAACTTTTTTCATCCTGCAAAACAAAGTCTATGCCCTTTAGGCAACAGCTCCCCTTCCTTCCCCCTTCAGCCCCTGACAACCACCATTCTACTGCTGTCCCTGTAAAGATGACAACTCCAGAGATAAGAGAATTGTCCTTTTGTTACTGGCTTATTTCACTTAGCGTAATAATTTCGAGTTTCATTCATACTGTAGCATGTGCCAAAAAGCCCTTCTTCTTGAAGGCTGAATAATATTTCATTGTATGTATATTTTGTTTATTTGCCTGTAGACACTTGGATTGCTTCCATCTTTTGACTTTTGTGAATAATGCTGCTATAAACATAACATTCTGCCATTCTTGTGTCATCCATACATATCTCATTCTCTCCCTACCCCTCATTTGATTATTAGTGTTACTTGTAGGAACTGTGTTTTATTCATCTTTGTATTTCTCTAACTCAGAGCCAGGCACACAGTAGGTGTTTCAAATTTTTTGGATGGATAAATCTTCCAGAATTATCACTTTTTTAATTTAAGCAAAGTCCATAAAGAGTAGGCACCTCACTTTTTTTCTTAAAATTGCTGGATAAATATGCACATAAAATTTTGGTAAAAATTAAATTTATGAAGAAAAATAAGAATTTGATGCTTTCAGTATACATCAGCAGAACAAGGAAAGATGCTGAAGAATCTGATGGGAGATTTTATTTTTACACCAGTACCCTCAGTGCTGTGGATAAAAGCCATTTATTTATGGAATTAAACCTTTGGAATCACCACCTTCACCTGTTAACAAAGATGGACTCATCAATAATGGAATTTTTTATTGACTCCATGTGTCAAGAAGATAATCCAAGAGTAAAACTTGTCTTTTCTTAACCAAGTCCTTGATAGGGTTAAGCAGTTGTGTTTAACTGTCCTTCGGGTCAGGGATGGAAAACTCTACTAATGCGATCTGAGCTTGAATGCTCACAGCCTGACTTGCCTGAATTAAAATCACTCTCAGTCAGTAACCCAAGCGCCTAGAGTGTCGCCCAAGAAGACAAAAGGTTTAATCAGCCTAACAGGAGAACTAAATCAGCACTTCCTACAAAGGAGGGAATTAACAAGACACCTTACCTACTCCCCTCCACCACTGCAGAGAGCAGAATGGGGGCGGCCATTTCAACTACAGGAGGGGGTGGACAAGTAGATGCAAATGGGTAGGCATTGAGTTGGGCCTGTGGCAGAAAGGACCTTCGCCGCACCTCACCTCCTCCCTCCTGGGAGCAGTTCATCTCTGAGGGGCTCCCACTTTGAAGAGAAGGCTTGTGCTCCCCAGCAGGTGTCCAAGGGCAGACAGAATTGAGGCCTTCGAGAAAGGCCCAAGTCTACAGCAGACCATACATGAGAGGACTGGGCTTTGGAAGCCACCTTGTGTAAAACTCAGACTCTGCCCTGTGCAGGTCATGTGACCTGCTCCTCCGTAAGGATCGGGTGAACCGTGAGTATGCTCACTTCCTTAGAAGATGAGTCCTGCAAGGGAAAGCACCCTCTGTGCCTGCTGCCGGGCAGACCTCACATGTGCCTCTGATAATAGCACCAGGTTAGGGCAGGACGGTCGCCCTGATGGGTGGGAACAGCTCACCTGACTCCTACCCTCCCAGGCTCCACTGAACGTGTCCACGTCTCCCATGTTTGCACCTGCTGCCCTGAAAGGATTAGCCTTTTCCTCTGTGACTCCGGTGGATATTTTGCCACCCAGCCCAGCAGTGCTGCACCGTAGGCAGTACTTGTTTCCATTCTCAGCTGACACTGCTGCTGTTGTTCTCTGAGCTCTCTGCGAGAAAGGGCCCCTCTGTCCCATTTCCCCTGAGTCCTTCCCATCCCATGTCTTTCAGTTTGTTTCTTCGGCACAGACATCTGACCAGGGGGATGTCATCTCCAGTAAATAGACAACAGCCCCAATATGTTCATGTCTCCCCAAAGATGAGATTCTTTCTGCCCTCCTACAGCTAAAGCCTGCCTCTGGTTACTCTTCCATACAAATCTGATTGCAAACTTGAATTTTTTGATCCCTCAGCAGACTTATTCTTCCTAGCAATGCTGGGCCAAAGCTCCAGGAATGAATGCTCACAGCTCCAATGAGCATTTCCTCTGAGCAGCTCTAAGCTCCCTGGACACAAGCATCACTCATTGGTCCCCGTGCTCTGAGACCTCTTTACCATCAGACTAAGCAGTATTTCAACCACACAGAGACTACAGGGCTCCCATGACAAGAACCAGGGCCACGCACACTCTGTGGTTCTTTAACCAGTATCCCTGAGGTTCTGCTTTGGGGCTGGGAGTATAGTAGTGAGTCCAGCAGGGCCTCTGCCCTCTCGAGCTCCCGGTCGAAGATTACCCTGCACCCAGGGTGTACCAGGCACTGTGGAAGCACCGAGTAGGGGTGTGTGACTGCCACACACAGGCCTGTATTTAAAGGATGATAGCCCAGATAGAAGGAGCAGAACTGGCAAAAGCACAGGAAGAAGTGGGAAAGGACCTGGCCTGTGACTAGGAGATGCATTTGAAGCATCAAGTGTACAGGAGAACATAGGAAAGTGACACAGAAGGACTCTGGGAAAGAAAGCTGGGGACTGCTCCTGCCCGCATGAAGCTTATAGTCTAGTGCAAGGACTAGATAAGCACACAAATGTAACATCTCCACAGTCCTTGAGTAGGATAGTGACGTGATCCAATTCGCATTTTAGAAATCTCTGGCCAGAAGGATTAAAGTGGTTGGGGAGGAACAAAAGAGGAGAACCACATAAAGCTGAACGCCTACCACGGCAGTCAGGCCTGTGCCAAGGGATGGAGAGCAGGGGACAGGCTGATGAGACGTTGCCCTGGGGAAAGGGGACAGTCTCAGAAGTCTCATAGGTCTATTGTGAGCAGCCATGGATGATGATAACTCCAGAAAGAAAAGCAGATTTAGAGTGCAGTCCAGATGGGATAGTAATTGGGAGTTTTGGGGCCATTCTGAGTTTGAGGTTCCATCCAGGTGGGGATTGAGACATGAGTTTGGAATGAGAGAAGTCTGAACTGACGGTGTTTATTAGCAGTGATCAGTGCATGAGTGACATTGTGCTCATGGTTGAGAGCTCCTGGAGAGAGAATTAGTTGCCCTACTGTGGTTCCAAGGGTGAGAAACTTCCAGACCATAGGAATGGAATTCCAGGTGGGCTTCTGTTGGTTCTCCCTGGCTGAGCTTTCCACTTTGCAGCAAGGAAGGTATAAATTCATGCCAAAGTAGTAAATGTCATGAAAACTCTTTCCCCTGAGGAACTGATGTGTGTTTTTCTCCTCATAGACAGTGTAATATTTGCATTCTTCCCTTCTTGCTTTGGCAGCCGGGAAGCTCAGAGCTAATTTTGCAACTTTATTTTATTTCATTTTAAGAATGTTTATTTATTTGGCTTTGTCAGGTCTTAACTGTGGCATGTGGGATCTTTAGTTGAAGCATGCAAACTTTTACAGTGACACGTGGTATCTAGTTCCCTGACCAGAGATTGAACCCGGGCACCCTGCATTGGGACTACAGAGTCTTAGCCCCTGGACCACAAGAAAGTCCCTGTAACTTAATTTTAGAAACCACATACGACCTGCATATCCAGATGCTCTTTTCACAAATAAATACGTTTTATATGTTTATGTATTTTCCAGCACTGATTTTTTTTTCTTTGTTTTAGGGGCCTCAGTTCCTTTGTAAAATTAGGTGGGGTACAACTGTATACAAATAAATATTCCCCTTACTCTATTATTTTAGGGTCTTCCTTGTGCAGTAAGTCTGCCCAGTTGCTGAGCTAATATTGACTGGATTTAAGCAGGAGGGACTCTCGGAATTTACAGCAGCTACACAGTAAATTTAACACTCACCTAACTCATTAAAGCAGGATGAAAGTGGAGCTTCAAACGTCTGTGTTTGCCACCAAGTCTGTGAGAGGAGGGGTACCTTTAATTCAGTTCAAGATGTAGAAGTCTGATCTTTCAGAATTGAGAATACACTGTTGAAATTAAAGCCTTGTCTGTGTAGATGAGTACTCCAAATACCTTCAAAGAAGGATTGAGGTGTTGACTACAAAGATGGGTGGTTTTTTAAGCTTAGGGTGTCATTTTCTTGACTCATAAAATGTGGTTCGGTAAAAGCAAACTTCCTTATCAAACAGCATAAGCACAAAGTTACCTGGGTGATAAAATCTTATTTTTGATCATCCCTGTTTATTATTTTAAAATTATAACTTGTTACTGGTTAAGATCACTCTATAAATGGTTTTCAAACTGTGTTCACTGCCTTAGGGACTACAAAGGTGTGGGATGGGGGAGGGGCAGGGGGTGGAGAGAAGGCCAGCCAGCATCCCGACCCACAGCACCCCCAGAGCAGCTGGGCTATTGAAGGTAGCAGGGCTCCTTCTGCATAAAGTGCTATCCAAAGAGCGGGTTCCTCTCCTACAAGTGCAAAGAAAAGTTTGGGAATCATCCCATTGAAGGGCACATCTCATAACTTGCTGTTGGAGTATGACTATGGCTAATATGGGAACGGCTGGGGTTTGAAATCCTGCCCTTCATTCCCACCCTGCCTCCTACCAGCTCTGTGACCTTGGGAGATGTCTCTTCTTCTCTGAAATAGCTTCCTCATCCGTAGAGTAGAATGCCACCAGGATAACAGCCACTTCACAGGTCTGTGAGAATTAGGTACATCGAGGATGTAGGAGTGCCACATGCCAGAGTTCAAGCACTGATGTCTCTCACTCCTTCCCTCTACCCCTCCTCTCTCCATCTCATCTCTGTCTCCCAGGAGGAGCCAATCACCTTCTGCGAGGAAGCCTTCGTGTCGCACTATCGCTCAGGAGCCATGAGGCAGTTCCTGCAAAACGCCACCCAGCTGCAGCTCTTCAAACAGGTGCCCGGCCTCCCTTGCCTGGTCTGCGTCTGGGGCCCCAGTGGGGTTTCTGCAGCCGCCTCCACTCTAAGCACTGAGGCTGAAGACATGGGTGGAACTCAGGCCTCAGTGTAAAGAGGCCCAGGGTCTGGGGAGGGAGACTGGGCAAGGAGGGTGCTTAGCCACCAGACAGTGCCTTTGCAAATATTCCATGCAGTTTTACAGGTTATCATAAACACACAGCCAGTTTTTTAAACTCACAATTCCAAAGGCCTTTTCCTGTCTTGGTTCTTTGGTCATATACTAAGGAGCTCAGCTGAATGGCCTTCCCCTGTTTCTTTGTACTAGCTGATATGCTTTTGTTCTTTCTTTGTGTAGTTTATCGATGGTAGATTAGACCTTCTCAATTCCGGCGAGGGCTTCAGTGATGTTTTTGAAGAGGAGATCAACATGGGCGAGTATGCCGGTGAGGGCAGTTGATTTTTCTTTATGATCTGTGGTCTGTGTGTGGGATTGGGGTGTGTTCACAAGGAGTGGCCATGACTTCTTTTTTCCTTCACTGGGGATGAAAGAGAGACTGATTTCCAACTTGGCCTTGAAACATTGGAGGAATTCCCTTCCCTTTTTGATGAGATGTGCACTGGTCCAACTGAAGTCCTGCATCTTGGGGTCACTTGCTTCCCCCCAGGTGGGTGAAGTCTAGATAACGTAATGGGCCCCACAATGCAGTGGAAAGCACAAAAGTTATTGAATTAGGAGACCTGGATTCACTGCCTAGCAGTGAGGACTTGGTCGAGTCATTTCACCTCTTTTAACTGAAGTGTTGTTATCTGTGCCCAGAGTGTAACAGTGCCTACCTCATAGGAGTCCTGTTGAGATGGAATCAGAGACCCTGAAGAAAGGTGTGTGCAGACACCCAGGACAGACCCTGGCACAGGATCGCTGAATGTTTGAAGATCATCGCAGGGTGCCCTGTCTTAGAACCAGAGGAATCAGGCTCTCATTTTTTCAGAGGAGGCATCTGAGGCCCAGAGAAATGTTAGAGGCTGACCCTGCCTCCTGAATCCCAATCTGTCCACCTTTCCAAATCTCAGCACCTCAGTCTTTGTCGGCAAAGTACAGCTAAATCCAAAACAATGGTAGTCAGCTACAGGCCCCCTCTTATTGCTGGGCATGTGTCTGGATAATCTAACTGGCAGGGCATAAATTCTTAGAGCCAGGCATCATCTCACCTACGAACCCCTTTGTCAGGCCCGACTAACCTGTGCTGCATGGGGAGCACAGTAATCAATAAAACCAGTGCGGAAATCATTGATGAGCATCTCCTGAATGCCTTCTATGACCACAGCTCTGTACAGTAAGAATGAGAGGGGGCCCAGTTCTGCCCTCAGGGAACTTTTAGATTGCCAGGAGAAAACTCACAACTAAAAACAAATGCAAACTAAACCATTGCAGGAAAAGGAGCAGACCCAGGTCTTTGTGCAAGTAGAATAGGGCTCTATTAATGCTCACTCTGTAACATGAGAGCTTTACAATGGAGGCGGGTTTGAGAAGTGTCCTAACAGTTGAAATTATGGGTTCTGGGGAGAAGACAGGCTTCAGGTGTTGATAAACTAAGTCAAGTCATTCAGTCTTCTAGAAAAGCTGTCTGCTGATAAGACCTCCTTATCCCACCAGATAAAATGAATCCGTTCCCCATAGCACCCCCTTTGCCTTTTCCTTTTCCTGGTACTACTTTAGCATAAGGAGGGCCGAATGTGTGCTTACACTGGACACACGGCCCTGTGGTTCCTGCCCTTGCGTGACTCTCAAGATTTTAGAGAGCGCAGACCTATAGATGTTACCTATTCTAGAGGGCTGTTCAAGGGAAGGAGTGGGAGAAGCCTACAGAGGCAATGACTGAGCTGGTCACTGAGTGTGTGCAGCAAAGAGAGCAGGGAATGTTAGCCAGGCAAGGGGAACAGCATTTGTGAGGGCAAGGACGGCTTGGAGGATGCATGATCAGGGAGCCTGAGGTTGTGCAGGATGGTAGTACAGCACGGAGAGGCAGAGGGTGGGCAGTGCCAAGACAAGACGGAGGAAGAGAACCAAGGTTGTTAAGGGGTCTGACCTCTATCCAGTAGGCAAGGAGGAGGATTTGGGTTTATACTCAGGACTCTGATAGGATCAGATAGCACTCTGAGAAAGAAACCTGTGGCAGCAGCTCCTTCAGGGAGGGGGGCGTGGGAGCCTCCGTGTGGTTCTCCAGATTTTGAACTTTTCAAGTCCTGTATGCTGAAAGCAACTTGAGGAACTCCTGAGGGCGGATGTATGACTTCTCTAAATACCAGTTTCTCTGACTCCTCTTTCCCCAGGGAGTGATAAGCTGTACCACCAGTGGCTCTCCACAGTCCGGGTAAGTGCCACCCCCGCAGAGCTACCTGGGTCCCTCCTTGGCTGCTGGCCACCCTCCTCCTCCCCTGCCACCCACAGTGCTGTCATTCGGCCCAGGGCACTGTGTGCGCCCAGCTGAAGGTACTTTTGTTTGTAAAGCCAGGCCATTCTGGTGCCAGGTGGAGACCAGCAGGAAGAGACTGTCCAAAGCCCGCCCTCAGTGAGGGTGATGAGAGCCAGGAGAAGCTTCTTTGTCTCAGGAAGCAGGCTGAGGCATGTTGAAAGGATACTGCCTCCTCAGAGGATTTCCAGGGGTCTCTTTCTAGGGTCAGACCAGTTGGGAAACCCAAAAATCGGTCCCACTTCCGGCTCTGAAATACATTTCACAGCACAAGGCTTCTGGGAGGATGGAAAATGCATCACTGAGAGTTTTCGTCCCCTCACTATTGTTGTAAACAGTTTTTGATTGTGTTAGAAGCCAGGTGCTAGGGCTTCAAAAGCCACTAAAGAATTCAGATGGTTGCCTTTCCTTAAATGGGTTCATCAGTGAGTATGTACCGAAGGCTTTCTGTGTGCCGGGTGCCACACTGGGTACTGGGATCCAGTGGGAAGCAGGACACAGGCCCTGCCCTGAGGGAGATCCCACTCTTACTGGGGAGGCAGGCATATAAACAGGCAGCTCCAACATGGTGTGATAAGTGTGCTCTCCTGCTCATGGGCCAAGCACACTGCTGCCAAGGCGGGTCCCTTGGAAGTGGCTGCAGTTGGCCGAGAGTAAGCAATTCCTCAGTGAAAGGTTTCTTTTGTTCTTCTCGAATGGCCAAACATGGCACTTGGCAAATCACAGACAAGCAATAAGGACTTGTTGATTGATTGATAAAGGGAGTTTTAATACTCTAAAGGACCATTGAAATAGGATACTGAGTAATTTTGGAAAGCAGTATGGAACAAATGAGTGGGTGAAAATTTCCTATTATCCTACAACAGAAATGCTTTCTAGGTCAAATTTTTTGAAGTTTTTAATTAAAGCTCAAGGTTTCTAATACAGGCGGTTACCAAAAATTGTGCTAAAAGTTAATCCCAATAATTACATAGTATGTCAGACTGTTTTTTATATGCTCTGGATCCAATTTCTCTTTCCATTCAAATCTGTTGGGATTGTTGCAGAAAAACCCGAATGAACTTTTGGGCCAACCCAATATCTTTCCAAACCACCACAGATCTGATTATGTGATGCACTTGGTTAAAAATCCTCTAGGGTATGGACTGCTCATGCTGGCCCTCTATGGTTGACCCCATCTAGCTCTCAGTTCCACTCGCCAATCCTCCTGTGATGCACTGACCGTTGTTACTCACAGAACATGCCATGGCTTTACAGCTTCTGCACTTGTTTATGAGCCGCTTCCTGTCCCTAGAATGTCCTTATCCACGCTGTCCCCAATGCAAGCTCCTACTCGTCCTTCACGGGTCAGATATTTCATCCTCTGATGCCTTCCCCATCCTGCTACACAATGAGCTGCTGCCACCTGCCTTGTACACATGACCAGTGTGGTTCTTGCCACCTTGGGTGGCACTTGTTTACCCCCCGGCCTGGGGATCTTTAAAGGCAGAGACCTGCCCTCTAGTGGCTTGGTACCCTCAAAACCTAAACCAGGGCATCCCCACAGTGAGTCCTTACAAACAACACAGAAAACCAGGGGGAAGAAAGGAGGGTGCCTGACTTAAGGTAGTCACAGTAGCCAGATAACCTTGCCTAATCGGCCCCCAGTTTTCTGCCCCAGCTCAGTGTTAGCATCCATTGTTATTAAACTTATCTTAACTAGAATTCCTTGAGAAGAAATTCTTGTAGATTTCTTGTAGAATTCCTTGTAGATCACTCCAAAGAAAGCTTTGCTTCAGAGAGCCTGTGATGAGCTTTCCTCCCAGCCAGCAGACAGCTGCCAAGCAAAATACTGAGCCTGGGGTCCCACCTCAGCTATTTTATCACCATCCACCATTCCCCCTCTGCCCCCATACCCACCCATAGGGATTCTGCTGTGGTCGGAATTTAATTGCCCAGGACCAGTCACCATCTAAGCCTGTTCCTCTAATTAAGTTACACACTTTTGAAATGTTGCTTAACTTGATTAAAGAGAAGCGGTCTTTGTTGCTGTTGGCCTACTATATCTTCAGTCCAAATTGCTAACTGACATTTTTATTATAGAAAGGAAGTGGAGCAATTCTGAATACTGTAAAAACGAAAGCAAACCCGGCCATGAAGACTGTCTATAAGTTCGTAAGTACTGGTCTTGGTCTCAGGATCCAAACAGATCTGTTCCTGAGCATGACAACAAAACTCTTAGACTGAACCCTGTGTTGCAGAGCTGATTTGGGGGCTGCTGTGTTATTTCCTAAAGCTCTCAAAGCTCTCAGAATTGTTTAGCGTTGATGTTTTATGACCAGGTCAGTGACATTTTTTCATTTAATATGTTTCTGCACACAGTTGCTGCAATAGAGAAATGAGAGGCTACTTGTTTTAGCTTTTCAGATGTAGATGGGGTGGCTAAAATTCCAGCGCTCCCTCCTGAAGACCCAGAGGCTGTGGTCTGTCAGGTGTTCTGGTAGACCTTTCCTGTGTGTATCCTCGCTATTATGTCAGAATAAAGCAGCTGCTCTGCAGGTTACTGAAGAATGCTTGTGGTGGGACACATGCCCATTTTTGGTCCCAAATTCTTCATCATCTCTCTCATCACCGCCCTATAGGAAATGCATTGTTTGTGAAACTTGTGCCCAACAGCAGAGTGAAAATAAGAGAACACGCCAGTTCCCGGTGCTCCATCTTTTACGAGTCTCAAGTATTTTTTCTCATGGTTTCTCCTGCTTCCTAATTTGACTCCAAGCCACTTAACTGGGGTGGTTTTGTTTTATTTCCATTTTTAACTTTATTAGTCCTTTCTGTGCTTAAATAGTAATTATTTTAATAGGGTGGGTGGCTGCCAAGAGAATCGCACAGGTCATAGAATGACAGAAAGTCAAAGCCAGGGTGTCTGCTGAAATGAAATTTAAGAAATGGCATCAGAGAAACCCAGCGATGTGTCTGTCTGGCCTGGGTAGAAAATTGGTCCTGAAGCCCCGCCCTGGTTAAGTGTAGTGGGTATTCTGAACCTTGCAGCTAGAGAAGCTGCTGGTCTCCTCTTACTGGTAGCTGTCCCCAGGCTGCGGAGATAAATAATTAGAGAGAGCAGAAGAGCTTCAGAGGTGGGGAAAAATCAGTGCCATCAAAATGCAGAAAATAAAATCTGTGTAGCCTCTTTAAGAGCTTTTTTTTTAACCTTTCAACATTGTATTTGTTTTCATAGCCATTATATTTTCAACTTGATGATCCCATTTTCCTTCCTTTTTCTAGTAATCAGAGAAGGTGATTCACGATGGACTGAAATCAAGCACAGTCCCTGCTGGAAACAGAAGGGGAATCTTAACTTAAATTAATTTTTCATGCAGGCAAAAGATCATGCAAAAATGGGAATAAAAGAGGTGAAAAACCGCTTGAAGCAAAAGGTACTTGAAGTTCTTATTCAAAATGTATAAGCACCGTGTATGAAATGCGTGGCCACAAAAAAGTACGATGTGATCAATAGAGGCTGTTTGATACAGTGTTGTTAGCACACTTCAAAATGCATTACCAGCTGTCCGGGAGTTTTCACACTGTTATAAATATTCACAGACAAAAAACTGTCTTCAAATAACATTAAGACTGGCTTAAACCCACAAAGGCAAGCAAGTTCAGAGTTACTACTGTTAGTCTGTCCCCTGCTCACCCCACAGGGCCGGCACTTCACCAGGGTCCATACAGATTGGCTCAGCCTCCCCACCCCAGCACTACCAGCTCCTACAGCTGACCTCTGCCCTAGGGCTGGTTGTAACCAAAGTCAAGAAGCACCTCCAGGGAAATGACTGCCGTGGTTCCAACCTGCACGTGGGTTTGAGGAGGACACTGCAGGCTCTGCTCCCAGTTGATGTGTGAGACCCAAGGGGCAGGGAGAGACTTCTGACTGTCTTCATGGACCATCAGTAAAGTCAGATAAAATCATACAGACTGCATCCTGGTTAAGAGCGCCTCTACCTGATTCTCTAGGCTTGTGCAGGGAAGTTGCTATAACAGAGAGGGCATCTTTATATTATTATGACTATCAGCATCAGTATTAGCATTGCTACCCTTCATTAAGCACTTGATAAGGATGGTCCAGGCCAGGAGCTTTCACATTTAATCCATAGAGCCACTCTGGGGGGTATTATTCTCATATCCTGTGTAAGGAGACCCTCAGTTCAAAGGTGAAGTAATTTGTTCAAGGTCACACTGGTGGAGCCTGACAGAGCCAGGATTCAATTCCAGATTCATCTGCTTCAGTGTCTGTGCTCTTATCACTATAGTATTTCATACTGCCTTCTTGAAACAAGTGTTTTGTTTTCCAAAAGATGTTTGGGATCACTTACTTCATTATCTCCACACCCCCAAAATGTGCCAGGTAATAAGGATCTTTGTCTATCTCGGCAGTTTTTTAAAAAATTGAAAGCAGTTTTAATTTTAGAAGTCAGAAAGGACCTCTCATTAACTTGAAATGGTCAAAGGAATTGATTCCTCTAATTGCAAAATAATTTGCTCTGACTAAGCATTCACATTCTTAGTTTCAGCTGGGAGTGGATTTTTAGTAGCTGAGATTCAAGTCCTGGAAATAAAAAATCCTGCTAATGTAAATTCAGATAGACCTTAACTGTGGTCTGTTGCACCCCGCCAGAGACTAGCAGGTGGAAACCTTTACTTGGATGTTATTTAAGTCCCTAAATACACCTTTTTATCTCCTATCCCAGTCACGCATAACTGAATTGGATTGCAGATGTAGAATGGAGGGGCAGGGAGGGCGGAGCTGTCACCAGGCTCTCCTTCGTTGATAACCACATCGGGCTGGTATTAGAAGGTTACTTGGAGTAAGCAGAGAAAGGTCCCCTCCTCAGGCAGAGGACACATGTTGACTCCTTGGTCAGATCTATTCTCTGCAGGCCATCACCTCCTTCCTTGTACACGTAAGCATCAGGCCTTAAGAAAATCCCCTTTTTATGATGGGTAAAATTTCTGCAAATAACCGGTTAAACTGAGGGCTTTTGATGTTGTTCAAAGGTTCACTTAGACAATCTAGATCACTCTTCTCCCCGCCATCTCCCTTTCCTCTCCTTGATGGCATCTGAGGCAGAGTCTTCCCTCCCCTGTTCCTCTTCCCCCTGCCAGTCTTTTCAAGAATAGCTTCAGGAGATAATGTTCTGTAGAGAGTGTCAGTACATTTCAGGTGACACAAACGGTGAAGGCATTTCATAGAAATGTGGCTTGTCACCATCGGACTGTTGACAGATCTATTAGTGCACCCTTTGCAATTTTCACTTTTCCCCCTTCGATCTTACAGATTTCTGCAGACTTGATATTTTGCAGTTGTTCTTGGAAGAGCCATTTTGTAATTGAGACTCTAGCATTGTTCGGGACAGACAGGACCAGGTCTTCCACAAGGCTCCAGCTCCCCTTCCTGAGCTAATTTAGGATCTGGCTTTGTCTGACCTCTCTCACCGCAGTAGAAAATATTTCCTTGGCTTTTTTACCCCTCCACCTTCCCTTTACATGGCAACATATCTGTGTGGCTCCCCGGATGCATCCCATGTAGACATCTCAAGTTTGGTTTCTGCTACAAAATCGAGACTGTTCCCAACAAAGATCTAATTTTCAAATGTACTGGGTTGCCACCTGGCCTCCTCTAACTCTGCATAGCAATGGTGACCCCGCAGATATAATCAAGAACCCAACCTTGCCCTCTTCGCTCTTGCCTTGGGTTTGAATTGCAAATAGAAAATGTGGGGCCGACCTGTGGAGAGGTCAACATGGTGCGTGGAGGTCCATCTCTAATATGACTGAGCAGGGCCCTTCTCCATCCCTCGTTCATTTGTGCTGCAGACTTTCAAAGCCTCTGAAAGAGGAGCTTTCAAAGTATCCCTGTGACCATTGGCAAATAATTGTTAATAGAGACTGTAGTGTAGCTTTTATTCCATACCTGCTCGCTTTAGCCCAACAACAAAAAAAAGGATGGATAACACATTTCTCTGGATAAATGGAGCAAGGTGGTCAAATTCTTCTATAGCTTGGCCTTCTTTGAAGTTTAACTTGCTCAAAATTAGGAAGAAGAAATGGCAAGGAATGCTACCCAGCCATCATTTTCTAAAGGGAAAATCAGTGCTTTCATCCAGAGCCCCTCCCCACCAGACCTGGCCCGTTGGGAGGATGCTGCATGGCTGGGCTGTGGCTCTCAACAAACCTCCTTCTATTGCAGTGTTGTACACCGCTGCACCAAATGCCCTCTTTTAAAAACAGTAGCTATTCACACACTCCTTCTTTCCTATGAGGAACATTAAAATATTTATGTAAGGATGTCCTTTATTTTTTTCTTTTTTTTAACCTATTGGAGAACCCCTGAAAAATAATATTTTTTTCTTCAGTATAAAATTAAAATGAGTCAATGGGCCCATTTCACAGCCTTTTTTTTCTTTGTTTTGGCCATACCATACAGCTTGAGGGATCTTAGTTCCCCGACCAGGGATTGAACCCAGCCCAGGCCGCAGCTGTGAAAGGGCCAGGTCCAAACCAGTGGACTTCCAGGGAATTGCCTCACAGCCCTTTTTAAATATTTGATCTTTTAAAGATAAATCGAGCTTGTTGATTCAGAGTTTGTGTGATTGAAGGGAGCAGATTCACAGTTGAGTCAGTGAAGATTTGAGTTTGCAGTGAAACTTTTCCTAGTGTATTGAAGGGAGTGAGGCAGCACCTTTGGGGCTGGGAGACCCAGGTAGACTCTTGTAGGACAGATGTTTTCACACCGTATCACAGAGTCAGCTCCCTGTCTCTGCTGCAACCTCAAATCACAGAAATTCCAACTCTGGATACTGTTTTGCTATCAATATTCATACTGTAGTTTGCATTTGCTGTAGCGTGAAGTAGACTGGAAAAGGACACTGCACAAACCCAAACATGGAGACTGGGAAGCTAAGTCAGAGACACGAGGCCCCAGCCTCACACCCACGAGAGCCCTCAAACCCCTCGCTCTGCAGTGTGGTCTTGGGGATAAGACAGATAAGCCAGATTCAGTCCTGTCAGTTTTTCTCGTTTATAAAGTAGGAGAAATAGAGATTTTTACTGGACTGTTGTAAGGACTAGAAGAAATAATGGGTTTAAACAGCAACACATAGTAGCCATTTTGCAAATGGCAGATTCTATCCTGTCTGTCTTCTTCTATCCTGCATCTGGAGCGGCTGGCCTGCCCATGCACCCGTGTGTGTGTACCGGGAGAGCATGGCTGGGCTAGGAACCTCTCCCTTTTGGTCCTCCACACAGCCACCAGAGTAGTCTTCCAGGCACCCTGCTCCCTACCTCCCATGGGCCAGGAATGTTCTCCTGGAATCTCTGCCTCATGAAGTCATATAGCCTCAGCTCCCTCACCCCAGCTCCCACCCAAGGCCACGCCAAGTCCCCTCCTTCCTCTGGGTTCCTGTCTCGGGACTCCTCCTAGGGACTCGGTCCCTGCCTTCTCCACAGGCAAGCGTAGATTAGATCCCAGGCATGATCTCTGATTCCAGCCTGGGGAAGGTGATAGAAGTTGTATTCTTTTCTGACTCCTTTGTTGACCAAGGGATGGGAACTAACAATCTCCCAGCTCTGAACAGAGCCATGGGAGAAATCTACCAACCTTCAGCGGCCTCTTACCCGCAGCTCCATCTAGTGTCTTCCTCCTGTGTGACTCTTCAGGAAGGAATAGATTTTCCCTGCCTGTTACCTTCTTGATTTTTTTTTTTAAGGACATTTTGAGCATTTACCAAAAAAAAAAAAAAAAAAAAAAATTGTGGAGAAAATTCAACAAATCAACAAGGAAAAAAGGAAATTTTATAACCTGTATTTTCACTCACTGTATCCTGACCATTTCTCAAAACACTAAATATTTCCTGCACATGTTGTTTTAAATGGCCACATACAGTGATAGACATACATACATTCATTAATCCCATTGCTAGATACTTTAGTTAGTTCCAGTGTTTTCTAAGCAAACATCCTCATAGGTAAACCTTGCAGGAATTCTTAATTATTTCATCTGGATAAATTTCTGAAAGTAGATTTAGTGGGCCAGAGGCTCTTTCCTCTTATAGGGTCTTGATAGGAATTGCAGCTTTTGTTCCCACCAGAAAATTATGAGAGTTTTACCATTCTCTTTGCTGATGGCATCTCAGTTAATCTTAAAGGACAATTTCTTTCATCACAGGTACCAAGTGTTGTATTTTTGGATCCATGCAGTATGTAAGATCTCTGCTGGTACCTGCAGGAGAGGGTGTGAACTGGCCCTGTTTCTTTCCTGACTGGGACTTCTCCCTTTCTGCTCTCTAGGATCCTGGGAGGAAGCAGTTTTCCTACCCCAGGTGAAAGAAATAGTGAAGAAGTTAACAGATTAGTGGGGCGGGTCCCAGAACTTTGTAAGAAATCTTGGGCACCTTTGGGTATTTTAACTAAAGAAAATTAACATATGTATTGATGCACAAGCACATGTGTATGCTGGACACATTTGGCTTACACGTGTTCTATTCCACTTTACAACGATTTGTTGTGATAGGGGTTTCTGAGGACAAGGTCACGTCTGATGAGTTTTTGAGCACCTCCTTCTCTTGTGCTGTTGTCATGGTTCAATATGGTATAAATCACAGTGCCCTGGGCTCCTCTGCTTTCTAGCTGTGTGGTCTTGGGTAACTTGCCCTCTCTGAGCCCTGTTTCCTCACCTATAAAAGAGCGATAATCCCATTTACTTTGTGGTTCTTGTGGAAGCTAAGTGTGATAGTGAAGGTCAAGGGTCTGGAGAAGTGACTGCAAGTAGTAGACACTCAGTACAGGGACAGGGAAGCGCTTC
Organism: Oryx dammah; assembly: GCF_014754425.2. Classification (NCBI taxonomy): domain Eukaryota; kingdom Metazoa; phylum Chordata; class Mammalia; order Artiodactyla; family Bovidae; genus Oryx; species Oryx dammah. The sequence continues at coordinate 93,431,271 of NW_024070209.1, read as the reverse complement.
CTTTTAGATGGTGCTTTTTCCATTTTGCAGGGAATAAGTCTCATGTTCAATTTGCACAGGACTTAGACATTTTTCAAAGCTTCCTCACATCTCATCTCATTTAATCCATTCTCTTAGCAGCTTTGAAGTTTGCCAAGCAGATGGTGGTCTCCCTGTTGTAAAAATAAAGAAATAGGTACAGAGAGGTTGAGTGAATTGGGAAGATCAGATAGCTAGTTAATGGTAAAAACAAAACCTAGGACATTTTTACTTGAAATTTTAACTTAAAAATTTAAGCTAAGACACTTTGCCCAAAACTACCACAGACATTTTAAAAAATAGTTATCATCTTATAGTTTCCATTACTCTCAATATTTTCTTACTAGCTTACCTACTGCTTCATGTCTTTATTTTTTTCCCCAACCAGTCACATACAGTGCAATACTTTTCCTAACTAAAAGTGAATTGTTTTGTTTGGCTTTATTTAACCTCTTACGTATGTCCTCTCAGTAACCCCAATGGATCCATAATGCCCCTTGTGCCCTTTGTTACTTTCTGGCACAGAAGGAGTCCCTCCCTCTCTTTGTTCCACTTGACCTGAGCACCTTTGGGCAGCCCCTTTCCAAGAGAGCTGTTTCTAATTGGCTGGCGGCAGCTTCTCTCATCACTGAGCCTCAGCCTGGCTGAGGCCCGGGCCACTTGGTGCAAGCCCTACCTAGCAAAACCAAGAGGTCACCATCTCCATGTGTTGTTACCAAGCAGCACAGAGACTCAGCTGGGTGTATGGAGTTGAGTATATCGAAAGGGGGGGTGGGGGAGCAATCCCTATTGTTTATTTATTTTTATTAAAGTATGGTTGATTTGGGGCTTCCCTTGTAACTTAGTCAGTAAAGAATCTGCCTGCAATGCAGGAGACCTGGGTTTGATTCCTGGGTTGGGAAGATTCCCTGGAGAAGGAAATGGCAACCCACTCCAGTATTCTTGCCTGGAGAGTCCCATGGACAGAGGAGCCTGGCAGGCTACAGTCCATGTGGTCGCAAGAATCGGACCCAACTTAGTGACTAAACCACCATAGTTGATTTACTCCCTGTAGTTTATTGAGTGCCTTGTTATTAGGTTACTCAGGTATTATTATTGAGTACCATACAGAGGACACTCCTGAGGAAAAATGTTCTAGACATTTATGTTGCTTAATCATCTTTATTCCTCATAGGTACCATAGCTCCATTTTATAGGTGAGGAGACTGAGGCTCAAAGATGTTCCTTGTTTCTTCTTTAAGGCATTATTATTTAGTAAGGGATCACTTTCCTCCACGTGCCACCATTCTCTCTATTTAACTCAGTAAGAACAGTCAATGGTCAGGCCTTTTATGTGCAGAATTTAATGAGTACTAAGGGTATGTGTCTTGTCGACCAAAATGTGTATTTGTTTTTGCCATGAAAATAGTTCAGTTCAGTCGCTCAGTCGTCTCTTTGCAACTCCATGGACTGCAGCATGCCAGGCTTCCCTGTCCATTACGAACTCCCAGAGCTTGCTCAAATTCATGTGTATTGAGTCAGTGATGCCATCCAACCATCTCGTCCTCTGTCTGTATTTATTATTTTATTCTAGCTGTAAGTTATTTTTACTCAGTAAAAAAAAAAAAAAAAAGATTTAAATGTTTTTTACTTGTACATTTATTCTCTGCCTTTATTCAACTTTCTTGACTTGAATAAATCCATATGGCCCACACTGCACAAGTCGGCACCATCCACATCCCAAAGAACCCACGGGGAGATAGTCAGCTGCCAGCGTTAGGGAAAGGAGCATCACTGCTTTTTGCACATTGTGCTTTTTCTTTACCTTAAAATTCGACTTTATTTATCACAAGCACAAATTAAATGTGAATTTCTAAATTAAGAAAAAGATGACACTGGCTCCCTAAATTTTCTCCAGGTCATAGAATCCTAACTCAGATTTAAGTGTCTTTCTTCATTCTCTGCTGAAAAGACTGGGGCTAAGGAGGGAGCAGAAACACACGGTTTTCACAAACAGCAACGAACAAATGCGAACAAATCAGTGAACAAATGCGTAGAAAATGTCCACACTCACAAATCATCAAAGCCATGCAAATTAAAACAACAACAAGGTCTAGCTTTTCACCTCTTAAATTAACAATACATTTTTAAAACGGTATGGCTAACACGCATGGTGAAACTGATAATACATCCATTGCCCGTAGTTGGTGTAAATTGGAAGCAGTTTGGTAGAATGAATAAAAAGCCTTAATAATGTTTATATCTTTTGATCGAGCAATTGCATTCCTATGGATTTCTGTTAAAGAATTAATCTAAAAGAAAGAAAGATGGCAGTGTTTATCCCTGTGATGTTTAAAAAAAAGTTTAAAAAAAAAATTAGGAGCAATCTAAATGCCCAGTAGTCGTAAAAATGGTTTATTAAATTATTGAGTATCTGCTTAATGAAATATTATGCATCCATTAAAATGATCATTCTAATGACTGTATTGTACCATGGAAATGTTTATAGTAGAAGAAACAGAATGTAAAATTATGCACAAGTTGTGATTGCAAGTAATTTTTAAATGCCTGCATGCGGACAGAGTGAATACATAAAAATTAAAATAACTGCGTGAGGTAGCAGGAGGAAAGGTCTTCTCCACTATTGTGAATTATTATGTTGTCTTTATAATGTAATGTGCATGATTTTGGTTTCCCTAAGTGAAAGGGCCAAGTTAGCCTTCCATTTCCTCCATCTCTAGCAGGAGGGTCCGAGAGGGGGTTCTCTGGCAGGCCTCTTAGCAGTGGGGTGGGCAAGAGCCCCTGTGCTCATGGCAGGGGCCATAACCCAGACACCAACCCCCCAACGGGACTTCTCCCTGCAGGACATCACTGAGAATGGCTGTGCCCCCACCACAGAAGAGCAGCTGCCAAAGACTGCGCCGTCCCCACTGGTAGAAGCCAAGGACCCCAAGTTCCGAGAAGACCGGCGGCCAATCACAGTCCACTTTGGACAGGTATGTACCTGGCCCCTTGACTGGCCTGGGCTTTCTGTTATGTTTTAGCGGATGATATAGCACATGTAAACAGTTTTTCATTTCAGCTCTCTCTGACAAAACAAAAAACTCCATGGAGTTCTGCACATTATCAAAGGCTCACTTGGTAGAAGCATGTTTCCAAAAAGGTGCATTTTCAGAAATTTTGAGAAGACAGTGTGGCTCTGGTCATAAACCAGCTCAACTGTTAAGTGAAGTCATTAAATGCAGCTGCTGCCTCCCCATTCCAAGGCACTCGGTTTAAGGTGCCTCTGTTAGCTAAGCATCTCATTAGAACGCTTCAGCATCCCAGGCCCTTCTTTGCACCTTCAAATAAAAGACAACAAGTGAAGTCTTAAAAAATCAATTAGGAGTTCTTTATTAATATACTTCCTGAAAATCAATATTGGGGGTCGTGCTTCTCAGAGTAAACACCTGCACTATAATTCTTGTGATCTGATTCTGTAACCAACTTTTTTCAACCTGAGCATTTAAAACATTGTTCAGTTGTTTGATTTTTTTTTTTTCCTCTTAAGTAGAACATAGAAACTGAAAATTTTCTTATCCATGTCCTTATCAGTGGATATATTTTTGGTTAAAAAACAATGTATAGCCTCCTCTTCTTCTCTTGAATTGACTCTCTTGATGAGCCAAAGTCATAATTTCTTGATTTGTGAGAAATGGCTTTGTTAGCAAGCTATGACTATAATAAGAATTTGCACGGTTATTCGTTCTTAAGTCACTTGATTCTTAACCATTAATTAGATGAAGCATGATTAAAATAATCTTCATGATTTTATCTTTAATATGATGCTATGTTATCACCTAAAAGATCTAGAAGCATGCATTCAAATGTTCCTGCTTTTAACAGACATTTATCAAGTGCCTGCTATGTACCAGACTTTGAGCTATTTAGAAATGAAGGGAACTAATGAAACTGTTGCGGTGGGTTATTATGGTAAGGGATGAGTTTGTTGAAACATAAGAATCTTCTTCTGTAATCAATATTTTTAGATAATACATTTATACATCTTAAACTTGGAGATATCCATCCCCCTTTTCTGATTTTACACTTTAAAGGGATGTTATAAAAATTGAAATGTAGTATAGGAAAGAGGCATCCACAGGGCAGTGCTCACTTGATTAATGATTATCTTCAAATTTCATCGGTGTTTGCACCCCAAGGAGCTGCCCCTTCCTGGGGTTCAAGCCCTGTTGGAGGAATCTGCACCCTAGTTCCCTGACTGTGTTTGCTGAAAGCGCAGCCCCTGGTCGGTCGGTTGTCGCCAGCATGGCATTCCAGAGCCAGCTTCCTGCTTTCCTTTGTCCTCATTCCTGCACACACTAACCTTCCCATGAAAAGAACCCCTCTCTGGAGTTTGGAGCCCATTACAGAGAAAGAGGGGGCGGGGGAGAGGGATTTCATGGTGTTAAACATTCCATTTTTGAAACACAAAAAAGGAGGCCCTATTTGAAATGGAGAAAGACCTTCTTTCCATTTCAGCGAGAAGTAGAGATGCTTTAATGTCACTCCCAGCTAAATGCAGAATAAGAGTGTGTGCACGCACGGGTGGGGGATAAACAATTAAAAAAGCCACCCCAAACTCTGTTGAAATAAGAGCTGTCTGTGCCTTCACAGGTCTGTAAACTGGAGAGGATGAAAGTGGCTTTTTTTCCCCGTTTGTCACTTCCCTCACGTGGCTGCCAGCATTATGCAAGTGTACAGGAAGGCAGGGTTTTTTTTTTTTTTAATGCATGCATGCGGATTAAGGTCAAGCCCCAAGTATCAGCCATGCAGCGGGCTCTCCCTTCCAGCTGCAGCCACAGAGCCTACCCACAGCCGCGAGATGCCTTAATTGAGACGTGCTGTCAAAGTGACAAACACATTTGCATACAGTCTACACTCTATTTATTTTCTCTGGAAAGGTCTACAGTCTGCTGTTGGTTGAACATTCTTAATCAGTTTGCTGTAAGTGAACTGCCAGGCAGCTCACTTGTGCCGCAGCTTCTTCATTAGGTGACAGATTAGCGGCAGGGGGGATGGGCCAGGGAAACCCAAGACCCCTTTCTTTTAACTCTTTCCAGCTTTGCCCTGGTGCTAGCTTGGCCTTCAGTCCTCCCCTGGGTGCCTGCTTTGATGAACCATTGACCAGAATAGGCAGTGTTTCTAGAGCACCTTCTACCGGCAGGCATGTGTTTCAGGGGCCATGCATTCTCAAAGAAGCCTTTTGAGTTCCATTTCAGAGTTTTTTGCCACACTCTCCTCTGTATTCTATCTGTACTATTTTTTTTTTCACTTCATATTTTTCTTTAAACAGACTCCAACCTGACGTTTATACTAATTTGACATTTTACTCTCTTCTTAAGCAGTGATGTTGATAAACCCATAGATTATCAATACTGGCCCAATATTTTCATAAGGTCTGTCTAAAAAAATAAGGTCCATCCATGTATTACCTAAACTACTCATATAGCCCTAATAGTACATATTCTCCTTTTGGAAAACTTGTGTCATTTCTGCCATACCCCTCTGAGGAAGAGATCCTTAGCTGTATTTCGAGCCAGAGTCAGAGCTCAGGGACCTTCCCAGGACCATACTGCAAGCACAGGACGGTTCACCTCCAGAGCCCACTTCAGTTCCCTCACCAAGCAGAGACATCAGCTCCTGTTTGAAATGTCCAGTAAAGCTACTGTGTTCAGGAAAAATAATTTAAGCTAGCCAAACAGTGCATGCTAACCTCAGAAAGACCCTTGCCTTGAGTCTGTGTTCCTGTAGATTTCATTCTTTAAGAACAATTAGCTTTCCACTGGAGGCAGAGACTAGTGAGGTCTTGATTACATTCATCCTTCCACCTTGCAAAGTTAGTGCCCGTGAAGCCCGCCAGGGGACTCCATGGAGACCTGTGGCCGGTTGCAACAGGGTGCGGGGCGGGGGTGTGGGGGGTGGGGTTGGCCTTTGCAGAGCCCTCAGGGGAGAAAAGGTGCTTTCTTGCCTCCGCTTCACTGGAGTGTCCTCTTTCAAGGCTATGACCATTTCTTCCTTTGATTCTGCATCTGTTCATCCATGTGTAAAATAAACAAATAGATAAGTCCTTGTGGGACATAATAAGGGTGACAGACCAGCAAATGGACAGCCCGACCCAGAGTGATGAGAACAGTGAGAGAGGTGAGCTCAAGGCTCTCTGAGGGCCCCCACAGGGACATCCTCTTCACCTGCAGGCCCATTGTCGATAGGCCTAAGCTGGGCCCTGTAACTAAAAGACAACAAACTGAACTGTCTAGCCTTTCATTTCTTTTCTAAAGCAGACATAATGTAACACCACTCACAGTTTCATGAGCCATGTCGATGGTTCCAAACAAGGACAAGTAAATGGATTTTTAGTTAGCCTCTGCATCCTTATCTAATTTCTTTAAAGAGTTCAAAAGTCTCTGACTTGAGACTATCTTTTCCTACCTTGGAAAATGTTTAGGTCTAAGGAGGCTGTAAATAACTTTTTTTTCTCTCAAGTTCAGAATCAAATGAGAAAGAAGGCCCAGGAGACAGTCAAATGAGATAAGGATGCCAGTTTTTTGTTTTTTTTACCAAGAGGCTAAAAGGAGAATATGGCTTTAGACCTGAAGCCAAATGGGCTTGCTCAAACCTCATCTCTGAATTGAAAAGACTGAGCTATGCCCCACAGGAAATGTGAGCAATTTCATGCGGTGCCCAGGGTGCCTGTGCACTGGCAGCTGTGTGTGTGGTGGGGCAGGGGCTGGGGGCGTGGCACCAGGAGCACAGGGCATGCTCAGTTCCATCTCCCAGACTCAATGGAGACGTTCTCCTCTCCTGGCAGCTGAGAGCCAGAGAGAACCTGAGGAGTCCCCGTGCTTTCCTCTTCTGGATGGAGAAGTGGGCCTGCTCTCGTCTCTGTGGCTGGGGAAGGAGTGGGGAAGGCCCGCCCTCCCCAGCAGGGTCTGGGCATCCCTCAGCCAGACATCTTGCCTGAACTCTTCCCCCTCTGAGGAATCAGCAGAGGGAGCACCCCCTGGAAACCGCTGTGTTCCCTGTGTTTAATTAGGTGGACAAGCTACTTGGTACTTTCACTTCTGTACTCATCTAATTTTTTTTTTTTAACTTGGAAGACATTTACATTTATTTTTACCTTCCCATGTCACCAGTCATGGGTGTGAGTGGCTTGTATCTCTGTCGGGAAACTATGGCACTCTCAAGTGGCTATTGTATCCAATGGAGAACTCAACCTTTGGTCGCATCATTCAGGGCTCCTGGATTTGGCCCCATCAGCCCCTCTTTGAAAAGACCTATGTACCAATTTAGTTGAATCTTTTGTTTTCTTTGGCTGCACTAGGTCTTAGTTGTGGCACACGGAATCTTCCTTCAGTCTGTGGGAGCTAGTTCCCTGACAAGGCATCAAACCTCGGTCCCCTGCATTGGGAACACAAAGTCTGGACCACCAGGGAAGTCCCTTAATTGAATCTTTGACATCACGTGGTAAGGAAGATGGTCTCATAAATATCGTACAGATGGGGAAACAGGCCCAGAAGATGTTTGCTTGAATTAGGAGCTAATTCTTATTCCGCCACCAGCAGCAGCCCTCTTCTCTCAACTGAGTACAGCTCTCCCTCCCTGGCTTTGGGGACTAGACTGACAGTGGCACCCAGGGACACTGGATTCTAATCCTGGACACGTGCTGCTGTGTGCCATGGGCCTCAGCCAGAGACTGGGCCTTCTCAGGAGGTGGGAGGACAGGGCAGACCCATTCTAGGACCCGCTTCATTGTGTTACCCCTAGTTGATCCTACAAACAAAGTAATTGCCTGCTTTCCAATCTGACAGAATCCAAAAAAAATGTGCACTGAAACGTGTCTATTCTCCCAGTTGAGCAAAGCTTTCTAAACCTCTTTAACATAAAGTTTGAAAAGCCAGTTAAACCAAAGCTCAAACTAAGCACTACCATGGCTTCTGGAGGCCTGGGATGGAGTGGTTTGGATTTACCCTTAGGATCTGCTCCTGGAATGCAGTTGCCTGTTGTCTGTGCATGCGGAGAGTTCTGACTTTACAGGCGTGAGCCAGGCTGTTTAGTGCCAGGCTCACGCTGGGCTGGAGAAGCTGCCCTGCCAGCGAATACCTTCCTGGCACCCTCAGCTCTGAGGAACCCCTCCACCCCATTGGGCTTAGAAGTCACACACAATTCCTTTCAACTCTGCCGTTGCCTCCCACACACCTCCAACCGAGGTTCGCATCCTTCCCGACACCTCACCCACAGGCTGAGGGTGCACTCCCACCTACACGTGCCCCTCCTCCCCCACCTCCCACCGCAGTGAGGTCCATCCAGGAACCCGGATCTGCTCCCCACCACCCTCCCGAGCCTCTCCCTTCTGCCCCCGACCCTGCCCTGTCCCTCGCCTGTCCACACCTCTGTCACAGCAGTGGGTCAGGCTGTGTTACCGCTCACTTGCACTGAGCCACAGCCTCCTAACTGACCTTCAGACTCAGCTGCGCTGCATTCCCATAGAGCCTCACTTGACCCACACACCAGTGGCCGTGCCACCTCCCTGCCCCTTGCCTCCCCTGAAGGTTCCCCATCACCCTTGACATAGACCATGAGGTCCGTGATGATCTGTCTGCCTGTCTGCCCTCAGAGCTGGCCCCTTTTGTAAGTCCTCCCAACTGAGTTGGTTGCTCCTGTCTTTGTGCTACCTCAGAACTTGGAACACGCAGTGCATCTCACATAGCTTTGTAATCATATCTTTAATGCTTGCCTGTCTCCCCCAATGAGAATATGAGCCTAAAACGTCCACCACAGGGCTTGGCACTGACCTGGCCTTCAGTAAACGTCTTAGGGTTTTATTATTTATGTGGATTTTTAAATTGATTAATAATTGATTATCGTTTAAGTACTTTCTGTGTATCCAGGTTATTTGGTTTTATTTCAGTTGCTATCCTTATAATTCCATTCACTTGAAAAAAGGAAAATGAATATTCCATTAGTGGTCAAAAGCAAATTCCAAATCATTTTCCATAAATAAGGGTTTTGTTTCCAAGTAGAAACAGATTTGTATTATAGGAATTTAGATCCTGTCTCATTCCATTTTGTGTTTTTATGAGCTCCTAAGGGCTAGTCCTAAATGCCCCAGGAAAAGAGGGGAGGTAAGGGGGCTCTGGGATACCCCAGACTCCCAAAATGAGTGGACCTGGAGAGGAGGAGAGCTGGGGAGAGAGCAGGCAAGGGAAGGGAAGGTCCAGTGCCCCTTGAATTCTTCCCAGAAAGCAAAGATTTCATCTGTAAAAGAGACTAAGCTGTATAACCAAATGCAAAATATGAACTTGGATTTGTTTTTTTAAGCATCAAAGATATTCTTTGAAAAGTTGGGAGATCTGAAGATGGACTGGGATGTTAGGTGACGTGATAGAGCTATTGTTGATGTCATGGTTTTTAGGGGCTTATCTTTATGCCTCAGGGGTGCACACTTTGGTATTTAAGTGACGTCTGAAACTTGCTTTCAGAATGGTATGGCCAAAAAATTACACATACACACATATGTAACAGCCATTCACAGAGAGAGAGAAAGTAAGTATGGCACCCCCCGCCATGCCCCCAGGAGTTTAGCTGCTGAAAGGCAAAGGCTGATCAGCTGATGAAAGCAGTGTGGTTGAACGTAAAGCATAGATTTTAGCATCAGGCAGCTCTGGGCTTAAATTTTCAGTTCTGGCACTAACAAGCTGGTAACCTGCCCTCAGTAACTTAACCTCAGTGAGATCAGTTTTCTCAGCTTTAAGGTGGGGATAATAATATTCACATCACAGGTCCTTATAGGGATTAAGCGAGGCACTGTCTGCCTGGCTCTGTGCTGCACATGTGCTCCGTAAACATCGGTCTCTTCCTCCAGTGGAGCAGAAGCAGAGCCAGATGTCAGTCACCCACAGACAGGGCCTCCCAGTCAGCCTGTCTTCCCGGCACCCGGCGTCTCTCAGAACGTACACCCCTCAGTGGCAGCCACCCCAGCTCAGGCACACATGTAACTGACCCACGTGCCTACGCTTTTGTGGAAAGTCAGCACTAAACCGAGAAGGGCTGGCATCGTGGGGCAGAGGGAGAGGCGCTGGGGGCACAGCCAGGAGATGGTGCCCAAGTCTGACTCAGACACATGAGCGGCAGGGCCCAGGGCACAGGCTGGGGCACCAGGCATGAGTGAGAAGCGAACATTGTGGTCTGCCAGCCAGAGTGCCTTCTTGGCCTGACTTACCAGCCACGTCTGCACAGACCACGAGGCAGAGCCCTCTGCAGGCTGCCCCTTCAATCCCTGTTGTTTTCAAATCATATTCCCCCCTTTTCCATCACTCCTTTTTCTACTCTTTCAGCCATAACTTTGTGTGAAAAAGCAGGCATATCTGGGGTGTTCTCCGGCTCCATTCCCTCCAGCTCCCGCGTGCCAGCGGCATGGGTGACTGGAAGGCAGCTGTGCCCTCAGTGCCGGCGGGCAGCTGCAGAGCTCTTCTGACTCACTCTGCCATCACCCAGAGTGGTGGTGGTCCCTTGTGGGTTTGTTGGGTCTGTCTGGAGAGGGTGACTGGTGGGACACATGTGGCCTCACTTTCCCAAAAAGTCCAGGTAGCCCAGAGACAGCTTTCTGATGCAAAATTAACAAGGCCAGGCTTTGCTCCTGTAGCAGCCATGTTCGACTTCAAGAGGAAAAACTTGCCAATCAGAAAAGGGAGGTCAAATTCTGGAAATTCATAAGGATTGAGTTGAAAATCCAAGCAATTTCTTATTAAACATATGATGTTGCCTTCTCAGATAGTATTCCTCTTGCTACAAGGAGTTCAAGGGTTCCTGGCATGCCATGGAAGGGCTGAGCAATATCAACAGCCAAATGAAAATCCAGGTTCAAAATTGCAATTTGCTTTCTAAGCTCCACCACCTGACTTCAATTCAGCACAAGTGAAGAGGACTGCAGAGGGCTAGGGGGCAGCATCCACCCCCCTTCTGCTAGGTCTTGGGCACTTTCACAGCAGTTGGAGCTCCTCTTATGAGGAGCTCATAAAAGGAGCTTATGGTTGAAGAGCAGTGAGGGAGTGGAGGGCGGCTGTGACGTTGAATTGCTCACCACGTGCCAGGCACCTCGCTGAGACCTGGAGAAGTGGGTCTGTGTCCCAATTCAGGTGCCAGACTGGACAATTCCCACAGGTTAACCCACTTAGTCCTTTAAGCCATGGCTGGGTCTCAGGTATTGTCTCCTCTGCGAGGCCCAGAGAGGTTAGGGGATTAGCCAAGGTTCAGTCCAAACTCAGAAGCACAGTCAAGATTCAAAGCCATTTGTCTATTAATAGACCTCAGGTTCAAACCCCAGCTCTGTTAAAAACCCAGCAGATTCCTGCTGGGTTTGTCATGATGGGGTCTATGCAACAGCCTAGGCAGGTGACCCAGGATTCCAGGATGTTGAACCACAGGTAATCCTTGTTCCTAGTTTCCTTCCAGACCCCAGGCCTTCTTTAATGTTTCTGGGCCTCAGTTGATACCAACACGAGAAAGCCAGTATCCTGCACCTGGTATACACTGCACACCAAAGCCATCGCTGGACACCAAAGGCACACTGGGTGCTTTCTTGGGATTTGCATGCAAGGTAGAAACTGGACATGTGTAGGGGTTAATACTGGGGGTGGCAGGAGCTAGTCCAGTCCCCAAGATCAGAGAATCTACATCAGTTAGTTTACTTTGGTTTGCAAGGGATATAAACCCCAAAAGAGAAATTGTTTCCTCATACCAGCTTCAAGTATGGCTTGATCCAGATATTAAATCTCATCAATCAGACCTATATTTGGCTGCATTTGGCTTGGCCTCCTCTGCTAGTGCCATTCTCAGGGGACTTTACCTTCCTGGTGGCCAGGTAGCTGCAGCAGCTCCCGGCCATAACCTGCCAGGAGCAAGACAGCGGGAGAGAGTCACTTCCTAGTGACTGCCGCAGGAAGCATGGGGTCACACGCCAGTCTCAGAGCCCATCATTGTGGCCAAGGGTTCCCTGAGTGCCAGGGGTAGGGCTCTTCCTGAAACACACACTAAGAAGTTAAAGAAGGGTGGTTCCTGGAAAGGAAATCAGGGGTCCTGTTATCAAAAGGGCAAACAGATTAAACTGATAAGTGTGCACAGAGGCCAAACAGGAGCCATCGTCCCAGGCCCTTGTACTCGTGTCCGATGACAGAGAAAATTTCATATACAGAGCAGTGGGCAATCTTGAAATCAAGAGCATACATGGTGGAGAGTCAGGGTCAGAAGTCAACCAGGTACCAGATAGAGAGGAGACAAGCGAGTGCATGGCAGGGAGGTAGGAATCAGGGCTCTCAGGTTACAGAGATGGACACAGTTGGCTGTGACAGCTTCCAGGGAATGGGGTATGCCAGGTCAGCAGCAACCAGGGCCCAGGAGCGGAAAAAGAACCAAAGTCACTTGTTCAGCAGATAATCATGGATATGCATTCTGTTCCACACTTATGAAAACGTTGATGATCACACGGCCATATCCTGCCTTCAGGGGCCCACAATGTCACAGTGAGTGGTTCAGTGTCATCCTGTGGACAGAATCCATCTGGTGTGTGATCATGTCATGGGCCGTCTCAAAATTCCTCTTTGTTTGTTTTAAACACCAACCAGTTTGGTTGGGTGGGGGTGATTCCCCACCAACATGCTCAGGAGGCGCCCATCACCTCATCACTGCTGACTTGCTGGAGATTCCTGTAGAGTAGATGCAAAGTTTAATGAACGCCCTTGCTCTCCATCTGCTTCAAGGACTGGGCAGAGAGCTTGTTGGCCTAGTTTATGTGGAGCAGCTTTCTTCAGGCCATGTCTCAGATACTTGGTGAAGGTTCTGAACCTGAGAGACCAAACACAGCTGCCGTTGTAGCCTGTTCTAGGATGGGGTAGCAACTGACTTCGACTAAGCCCTGGAATTCCCTACACCTTGCCCACGCACTCCCAATGGCTTTCTCTGGCCGGTTGCAGTAGAGGATTCTTGCCTTCTAAACCATTCCTTTGGCCCAAGGTAGAGCCTCCAGAAAGATCCAGCTGAAACACACCAAGGAATGGAAATCAGGCCACCCGGTGGGAGACTGGTGGTTGCAGCAGGAGATCTGAACTGGGCTTCCCGCCACTGGAGCTGTCTGTTGTCCTCCTGCCCTTGGACAGAGCTCTTCCCCAGATCTGGCCTGTCCCCTCTGACTCCCCACTCTCCGGGGAGCCCAGCTACCCCTGTGGTTTCCAGCATTTCCTTTGCTCTGGCAGCTCCAGTGTCTGCCTTTCATCCACTCCCATCTCACAGGCTCCATTCACTGCACTGTCTTAGGCTGTCCTTGGCCTTCCCCAGACCTGCCCCGCCTTGGTTCCACTTGGGCATCAGTCCCACTATGCCCATGCATCCCTCATATCCCGGGGGTTGCCCATCACTCTCGTCTGCTGATCTGGGAGGCACAAGGGGCATCAGAAACATCAACAAGTAGTGAGATAGGCGAGCCCTTGAGCCCCCTGGAATGGGGGTCCCTCTCCAGGAGTCCCTCCCCAGGCACAGACATGCTGGATGATCAGGAGGACTTGCCCAGTCCCCCAGACCCCTCCCCAAACCCTGCCCACAGCCAGGCCTGCTGGGCTGGAGGCACCTGCATCCATGACGTCAGGCCAATTCCTTCTCACCCACAAGACTCTGCTAAGTGTCCCCACCCAGGGCAGGGTCCCTTCCTCTCCTGAAGTGCCCAACACAATTCCATATTCACGCCTTCACCAGCTGTTTGTGGGTGTCTGCTCAGTCCAGGCCCCGATCTGGGGCTAGGGGACCCAGAGACAAATCAGCTCCTACTGTCTCCAGTGCAGCAATGTCCTTCCTCTTCTGTCCAGCTAACAAAATGCCATCAACCTCTCAGGGACCACAGGGCTCCCTGACTCCTCCCAGCAGAGCCATCCCCTCCCAGCTCTGGGCCAGCACTTTCCCTGTGCCAGCCACACTGTCCCCAGACACGAATAGTGGCCACCTCCTCCCCGTGACCTTAGCAGCCTCCCAGGGCCTGTGCAGATGAGTTGCCCAGGGAGTCTGGGGAGTGACTGAGTGGTGAACACTGACTACACGGAAGGCCCTGGGTCATGGGGAGGGGGGAAGCAGCTCTGTGCACTCCCCATGCCCTTGAACTGCCAGGCAGTTCAGAGAACAGGAGAGACCAAAGCGGGGAGGGCTAGCTGTTGTTCTGCAGGACTGTGTTCACTTGAGGACCCCTGCGTGTGGTGCTGTGTGAGTGCAACAGGCCTCCTGCATCCTCCAAGTCTGTCTGTGTTCAGCAGTGTGACAGCGGGGCCTCTTTGCCAGAGGACTGACCAGAGCCCCAAAGCAGCATTTCTTTTAAGGTCTGTGCTGGAGCAGCTCCCTGCCAGGGAGAGACTGAGCCCAGCAGGACAGGAGAATGAAATCTGATTCAGCGAGACCAGAGGAGGCATTTCCTCAGATTAGAATTCTCTGTGCCAAAGGTGGAGAGTTTATCCCAGCAGGGAAGGGGAAATAAAACGTAATATATTGGAAATAAATTCTATCCCACAAGCACAATCCTCCAGGAGAGTCAGCTCAGTGTCGCTGGCGGTCCCCGCCCGGCGGCCATGGGAGCGCTGTGCTGGGAGCTGCCTGTCGCCTTGTCCCCCATCAATCCCTGAGGCCTTTTGGGGATGAAGTGAATGATTAACCTGGCCGTGCTGGGGGGTGGGGGTGGGAGTGTGACAAGGGCTGACTGGGAGGTGTCAGGATGAGGAGGGGTCAGATGGGTCAAGTTGGTTCTCATGCTCATGCAGACCTATTCGTGTCACCTCCCCGAGTCTTCTCAACATCCTATGACATCGGTACAGTTGTTATTATCCCCAGAAAGCTGATGCTCAGAGAAGTCAAGCAACCTGCCCCAGATCACACTATACGTGGCAGAGCAAGATTTCCAAACCAGGGCTCCCTGATGCTGGAGCCCAGGCCCTCCCCTCACTGTGCCTCTCTCATCGAGACTTCTGCCTCAGTTCTGTCTCGTTCCTGGGGTATCTGGTTGTGGCTGCCAGTGGTTTGGGACATGCTTAGAATCCAGCAGTGCGGCTTAGGGTAGCTAAGGAGGTCAAGGTCACTGTCCTGTTTCTCCCCAGAATAAACCTAACAGAGCCCCGAATTTCTTCACAAAGGGGTAAGAACACCAGCGGTGCTGCCCTTCTGACTGCCTGCTGGGCGCCAGGCAGTGTGATCAGAGGGTGTTTGCATTTTCTCACATCATCTTCCCCAGACTGATGCAGGAAGGACCATGACTGCCCCACTTCTCACTGGGGTCCGGGGCCTTACCCTAATCCCCTGGTTGGTAAGATGGATTCAGATTCAGGACCCCACCTTCTTCCACCACATGGCTCAGTTCGCTGGACCTGGGACAGCTTGGTGTTGACAGCAGCAAAGACAGCTTGCCAGCCTCCTGCCCACTCGACCTAGGATGGCACTGCCCACTCGACCTGGGATGGCACTGACTGTGTCCCTAATTCAGGCCATTGTTTTTGCCGACTTAGTTTTATTGTCGGTCTGCTTAATTCCATGTTTTTTAGAATATCAAATCATTTTGTTTATACTATAAAGAATTTTAAAATGTAATAAAAGTACTAGAAGAGAATATGTAAAAGGTACTTCTAAAGGATCGCTGATTATATCTCACTTAACATGCGAAGTGTTGGGGGATTAACATTGCCTTGAAGCAGTGTAAACAGTATTTTTGAGACCTTACTGCCCATCAGCCATATGGGTCCATGGTTACAGCCACCTGGTCGCCCTCTTTGGGATGTCCTGGTCCCTCACCCCTTCTCGGTGGATCCCTGTTTTCACTTTGTGGAAAGGTTGATAGCGAACATTTCCAGAGGGGTAGTAGATTGAACTTTGGCAAGATGGTGCCTGAGGAGGCCAGGTGGGTAAAGCGGTCAGCAGAAGGCAGGCGATGGTGGTGCTCCAGGACAGAGGGGCACCTACCCCTGAGCTGTCTACCAAATACCTTCCATTGCCCAAGCCATGATGACCAGCTAAGAATTCTTCCCCTGCTGCTCTCCTGTCTTTGTGGTTAAAAAACCTGATGCCAGGCAGAACTCTGAGTTACTTTTTTATGCCCTCAGCGCCTTCTTTCACTTATCCAGTGTACTATGAGGCATGTTGGATTCCAAGCCCTGTCCAAGTCCCCAGGGTCACA
The DNA here is from genome assembly GCF_014754425.2 of Oryx dammah. Taxonomy (NCBI): domain Eukaryota; kingdom Metazoa; phylum Chordata; class Mammalia; order Artiodactyla; family Bovidae; genus Oryx; species Oryx dammah. Next base: position 93,415,043 of record NW_024070209.1, on the reverse strand, counting down.
AAGGCATGAGATGTGTGTCCTGCCTTCTTGACACTCTTTGTCTGGGAGACACAGTGAACAAGCCATAGGCAAAGAGAAAAGCTAGTGGAGATAGGTGTTCTGACTGGAGAGAAGTCCTGAGAATGTCTGGAGAGACCAGGGGTGCCTTCTCAGTGACTTTTCTGCTGAATCTTGAAAGATAAGTTGTACATCAGGTGGAGCCAGAGGAGAAGGGTATCCCAGGTAAAGAGAATGACATAGCAAAGAGGAGGAGAGTCCCAACTCTTGAGAGAAGCAGAGGGCTAGTGTAGGGAAGGGAGAGGCCAGGAGGCAGCTGGGAAGAGCCAGGAGTCAAACTGCAGAGGTAGCTGGGGACCAAGCCTTGGGGCAGCTTGAATGGTATCTCTTGGGCTTCCATTCGAGGGAATGGCCCCTGAAGGATTTACTCTGAGCCACCGCCGGAAGGGGAGGAAGCAGGTGAGACAGCTAACGGCACTGCCGGCATTCTGACAAGAGCTCGTGGATGGAAGATGAGGGGACGATGAGAAAGAGGTCCAGGAGACCAGACGGACAGATACTGCAGTCCACTGGATGCCCTCCCTGGGAGCTGTTGGTCTTCACCTTGGAATGGCACAAGGCTGGCTGCTGGCTGCATTTCTCTCCTCCAGCCAGCGTGCTCTAATGGGAGGTTTGAGGTGCACCCTGCAACGAAAGGTGCGTCTATTAGGATGAACGGGATCAGTGGAAAGGCTCTGTGGAGAGACAGACTGGCCAGCTGGGCAGACAAGGTTCGTCCACCCTCACTGTCCTGCTTTTTCTGCGAGACTGTCTTCCATCCGCCTTCCTTTCCCCCCTCACTCTGGGGCCTGTAACCAGGGTACCCATGGCTTACTCTTACCCCATGCCCCATCCCATAGCAAGGAAGGTTAGAGCTCCTTCTTGCTGGGTTGCCAGCTCTTCAGCATCCCAGGGCATTTCTGCCAAGGATGATGTACAATATTATGCTAAACCAGCTTTATGGGCAGCCTCTTAAAATGCAAGCCTCTGCCCATGATGGATGGAGAACATCCAGTTGTTTAGCCAACCACTTACAGTTTGTTGCAAACCCGTAAGAACCACACAGGGGTGTCTTGTTAGGCTTGTTACGCCAAGGACCCCATAAATAAATAGCAGAGGGTGTCTTGGTGCATCAGGGCTGGAGGATGGAAATAGAGGCACTGCATAAATAATACATACTTACAAAATAAATACATCAGTACGTTAGCGTGAACAGCCACAACCAGACCACCCTGCGTAACAACCACGAGCAGCTCCGGGGCCTGCCATGTGATTGGCTGCCATCCATCAGTGTGCATCAGCATTCGAAATGACCACCGAAGGGAGGAGGTCCTCCTGCGTGCTGACCTCAAGGTCTTGGAGTCGAGGCAGGTGGTGAGACTGCAGGTGGGCGCCCTGATGCGCAGCTCTGCCGCCAAGGTGTGCAGCCTGCCACGGCCGTGTGTTCCTGCAGCTGGCTTAGAGTCTGCCGCCAGCAGAAGGCTGCTGAGCACGGAGGCGCGGGATGTGAGGGGCTGTACCTCCAGGAAGAGTCGGCTTGCAGGGGAATCGGGTTTTCTCATTATGCACATTCACTCAGACTTAGGACTTGGTGGGTCGACTTTTCAAGTGACTCTCACCAGAGCCCTGAAACTTTCAGGTTGGGCTGCATTTTCAGAAGGTTGGTTTCCCATCTCCCGCTGCCCTCTTCTCTAGTCGTGAACCCCACTGGGCATCCAGCTCCAGCATCCGGAGCTCCAAAGAGGCAGCTGACAGAATGGCCACGGGAGTGGGTGCCCCTCCCCTTGGTTGTAATGGCACAAGACTGGATTTCAGTATTTTAAATGAAAAATATATGCAGTTAGCTGTGCGCTGACAATGTCCTTGAGGATTTGACAGTGAGATTTTCCAGCAGTTGGTCTTCGTTAGGATCCTGGCGGTGTTTAATAAGGCAGTCGAGCTGCTGGCACCTCAGGCTCCTGTTTGGTCTCCGAGGGCTCTGGGGCTGCTGCGGTAAGCACACCGACCAGAGCTGATCATTACAAGGGCGTACGCCACCATGAATAAAAATGTCACACGTTTTCCCATCTCACAGCGGTACAAAATGTCAGTCCTGTCAAACACACGTTGCAGGGAGCTGTGTGCAGTCCGTACAAATTGGAGAGCCGCATATCCCCCCAGCCTTCTGATATTCTTCATTTGAAGCTGAAGAAAAACAGTTGTTAACCTATTAGCTAGGATTTTAAACTCTGCTGAGGCGGTGGAGGGCTAGACTTTGACACAGATAGAAATGTATTCCAGGGTCCAGGAATTTGAAAACCAGGATCTCCATCCATTTGTTCTGAGGGAAGAGAGGAGGAAAAAAAAAAAAAAAACCATCTCTGTCTGTCAAACCTGACTGTCTTTAGCAGACATGGGGGAAATTTGACATGAAATACATGGGGGGTATTTCACATCTAAGCTTCCCACCTGTGCATTCTCCTCAGAAAGTCTTGCTCTTTGGGGTGGCCTTGGGCTCAACCCGTTAGACCAGGATGCCTGTAGGTTGGGAGTTTTTGCTGATCAGAAGCAGGCCGTTCCTGATCAGAAACATCGCCAGCTTAGTGGACAGCACCACTCAGTGACAGGATGACAGCCAGTTGGTCCACATCGGTCAAGTGCTGGGCGACGGTCTTGCTGACCACTTGAGGCTGGTCCTACAGTCTTGGGCAAGCATCTGCTTTGCACTGACCATGCACAAGCCTTGCACCTAGAGCCCAGGATCCTGACGTGACCAAGATAACCATGGCACTTGTGAAGAGCCCCTTGTCTTTAGCGGAGGGACAGAAGAAAGAAGCCCGGCTGTATCCAGTCAGAAAGAGAGGGACAGCGTCCGGGAAGGGGACAGAAGCTTGAGGGAAGAGCTGGGCCCACCAGGTTGGCAGGTGTGGGGAGGGCACACAGAACGAGCACGTGCCTTGGGAAGGGCTGTGGCACAGAAGTGCAGGGCAGCTCTTTGTGGGGCTGGACAGGGGAGCCGCCTTTGGTATGATGGGACATGGAGCTGGCGGGCCAGGGACCGGGTCTTGAATGGCCTGTCGAGGACTGCCTACAGGATATGACCAGTCCCCCGAGCTGTGGGTGGGCTGTGACGGGGGCTGCCGGTGGCAGGGTGAGCCATGTGGAAGCTGTCATAATCACCGGACTCCCTTTCTGGAGAATTACAGGATTCTGTGCAATCCTGTCTGTACAACTGCAGAATCAGGAGAAGATGTTTATTTTAATTTCCTAGCAGCGTACTGCTTGGGGTGGACATCATTCCTGAGATGATAAATTAGCCTTGGTTTTGCTGAGTGGGCCCTGGCCCTTAAACGTACTGAGCAAACCCTCCCCAAGTCAGGATGCAGGCCTGCGTATGTGTAGGTGGCTGCAAAGACGAACATATCTGTGTGGTCAGAACAGACCTAGCAAGGCAAAAAGCTGAAAGGATGTGGGGGGTGGGGGGAAGAACTCCCCCAGGAGCGGGGAGCAACCTCATTCTCAAGGGGTAAATTTCAGCATCTTCCTTCTGCCATTTGTGTATCAGGTCTGATGGAAGGAGTGTGGGCTTCTTTGGGGTCAGACTTAACCTGAGTCTGGAGCCCCACTCTGCCACCTGTTAGTGGTGGGGCCTGGGCAAGTCACTGAGCAGTGCAGCCTCAGTTTCTTCATCTGCCAAATGGGGAGTTTTACCTTCTCTGCAGGGTTGTTGAGATCACTAGAGACCTTCCAGGTAGAACTTCTAGAACAGAACCTGGAACACAGCAAGTGCCTCAAAACAGCCACTCCCACCCCCACCCACCACTGCTATCAGAGGGGGCTTCTCCCTCCCAACATCGGAAGCCCCTCCTCGCATCTTCTCATCGCCCCCTCCTGGAAATGTCACCCAGGCACCCTTGATGGCATCCCAGATGGCTGCCCCACTGTGGGTAGCAGTGGAGCCCCCGCCCCTTGCTCCTGTCTGGGCAGAGAATGGCACGCGTCAGCAAGGCTCCTGGCCCCTGCCCAGCCACGGCCGCATCTGCTGCCCGACCTTGGGCCGCCAAGGGATGCCACCGATTGAGGCCGAGCAGCTGCACCTGACTAAAAACAAAAGGCCCCCCCTTCCCCTGCCCCACTGCTGGCCCTCCTCCCTCCCCTGCCTCTGTCCCCCAAGCGGCCGGGGTCACCCGGCCCCCTCGCTGCCTTCCCTCCCAGCTGCCTCGCCGCTTTTGTTCAGCATGTGAACTTCCCCGTCAGCCGAGCTCCTTGCACGGGAAGTAATCAGGGATCTTGACAAGGCTTCAAACCACAAATGCCACTACAAATTAACCAGCACCACTACAAAATACTACTCCTGTCAACATCGGGGAAGAATGCTTCGCTCTCAGGACCAGGCGAAACCGTCTCTCAGCTCAGCTCTCACTCACGGGCCCAGCGGAGAGAATGGCCCCGCAAGGTGACTTGTTGAGGCGGCTGAGTCCCCGGCGGCCCCTCTCCCAGGGACACTGGCTTCCAGACCCAATGGCAGGCGCTTCGGCTTTTCTTCGAGGGCCACATTCAGTCCCCAGCCCCCCATCAAGGCTGCCTGAGGAAGGTTAGCCACGGACACATGGGACCTGTCTCCAGAGTCTGACAACCAGGGCTCGAAGGCCAGCCCCACCAGCTTCCTAGTGCAGTGTGCCGATTCGGGCAGGAGAGATCACAGCTGCACCTCTATCTGGAGCTTTAGAACTGACTGGGATATACTGGGTAACACCTGGCTCGTCGAGGGTGCTCCAGGGTGAGGCCCCTCCCCCCCTCCCACTCCCACGAAGAAGCACCTTCCCTCACCGTGTGTGCAACAGGATGGAGACTGCTCACTCATCTCTGATGGGGAAGTCCATCCCATGCAGCGTCTTTCAGTAAGCACCCTCCCAGATTAGAGCCTGGAGCTGAGGGTTACTTCTGCAGATACTGCAGGGCCTGAGGACCCCGGGGTCCCCCCGAGAGGTGCAGGGCCTGGCCAGCACTGTCGGTACAGAGCACGTGCCATAGGACACCAGCGCAGTCTTCTCCAGCACCCTCGCTGGCACTCTGAAGTGGAGGCAAGCATTTGATCCTCCCCAACAAGCAGGATCAGCTCAATCAAGTGTGGACGAGAGGATTCAAGATAATGACAGGAGTTGGGGGACAGGCGAGAGCTGTGCCCGAGAGAGCTGGTTGGGCATTTCAAAAGAGACACTCCACACAAATATAGCTTCAATACACTCCTTTCTGGAGGCCTATCAAAAGAAGCCCTCTTTTATTTCCATACCTTGCATAATAGCGGCTCTCCCTTCCCGAGGAGTAGAGGAGCCTTGCTCTCAGCCCAGAGGCCCTTTGTAAAGCCACAGAAAGCTTTGTCTTCCTCTCCCAGCCGGAGCTGTTTCATGCACAGGTCAGAGCATTGATGTGGCTACTAGCCAGGAAAATTAACCAGGTGAACTCTTCCCTCATTAAACAGTGACGGGGTTTAATTGTGAATTTTCTGTTTCACCCTGTCCATTCCCGGCAGTGGATGTGGTTGGGACACATCCCTGGGACAGAGAAGCCCCCAGCATCTCCCCTGCCTCCCCATTGAGAATGCCAAGGGCCTCCTCTGGGTGGGTAGAGGAAAATCTGACAGAAAAGGGACAATTCAGGACACCGTTCAGACCCAGAGGATCTGACACCTGCTTTGAGGCTGACCTTGGAGGCCACCATTCTTATGCCTCCAGCCACCATTGCATGTACCCCACCTTCTCTGGCCCCTGGAACAGGGAGTGCAGAGGCCCTGGCTGCCACCCCACCCCAAGCTTTGCATGCATATCCCTCAGCCTTCACTAAAGCTGCTTGGCATCTCTGGTCATCTACCCCCTTCCCCATACCTCTGGTCCCCGCTTGCAGTCTAGCCTGTTGCCTCACTGACTTTGACATTTCACCTCTGTGAAATGGTAGTGCCTTTTCACTATGGACAGGCCTTAGGTAGTGCCTGTCTCCCCTCTCTGAGCTGCTTTCCCAGCAGTGGGGAGACTGATTCTGACCTTGAAGGAATGTTGAAGGGATGGTCCAAGGTGTGTCCTCCTTAGGGACTGGGGAAATCATGCGTTGGTTCTGGAATAGCCGACCCCTCCCACGTCCATCACAGGACCAGGGAGATGAGCTCTTTGATCCTCATCCACTGCTTGATGTGACCCTGGGCAAGTCTTTGCCTCCCCTCGTCTGTGAAATGGAGTCATGACCCTCATTCCTGGCATGAGGCTTCCTGGGCTGGTGAGTACACTGACTAGGGATCAGTTCACAGCAGGCCACAAGAGCTTTGGGCTCTGCGCCCCCTCTCAGGCTGCCCCCGCCTCCACCCCTGCTTTACTATCTGCCCCAGGTCTGCGCCCAGCAGTGAAGCGTTCTCCACCCTGCAGCCCCGTGCTGGGTGCCCACTCATCCATGCCACCCAGGTAATTAAGTTGATATTCCAACACAGCTTCCCCTCCTGACCTTTTGGAAACAATGTGTTTTGCTGCATCAACAAATTAGCTGCAAATCAGATGCTGTTCTCATCAATGTGGATTTCATATCCAATGAACATACTCACCTGGTCCCCACAGATGACAGATATAAACACCGAGGGCCAGGCAGAGACTGGCAGAGGTCAAAGAGTCCCTCTCTTCTCTGGGACTTCATGTCAGTCACACTTTGGGGCTTACCCGCTCATGTCCACATCTCCCAGCAGTCACATGGCCAGCTGGTGAGTTGACAACATGGAGGCCTAGGCAGGCCATAGCTGGAAGAGAGTGTCTGTCCTTAGGAGCCCACCCAACCTCCTCCCATCCATCTTCTACGGCAAGAACACCAAAGGCCTCTGATATGTCCCTTCCTACCTGAATTCTTCCCACTGCACTCAGGAGAAAACCCACACTCCTCAAGGCCTTAAATTATGTGACCTCCACAGGCCATTCCTCCCAACCTACCCCATCCTCATATTCACCCTCACTTAGTCTTGCTGGATCACTGTGGTTCCCGTCTCATGCACTTAAATTCTGTACTACCTCCCATTAGATAGAAGATCCCCTCCTTGGTACTTCCACACACCTCAGCACCCCTCTCTCCTCTGTGTTATAACCCCTCCATCAGAGTGGGAACCCCCTGAGGGCAGGACTGGGTCTTATTCAAGATTGTGCCCTTTGCCCGTACAAAATATACTCCATTGTTTGTTGAATGAATCGAGATAAGAATATTCTTTGGAAAGCACTGGAAAGAGATGCTAAAATAAGGAAGGAAGGCGAGGATGTCAGTCATTCTCTCACCAGCCTGCTTTCTAAGGCACAGATCTCTTAACAGCAGAGTCCTACTTCAGAAAGGATATGGAGTAGAAAAACCAAATCAGAAAGGATTCCAGATGACTTTGGAAGTTTCAGCTGACAAGGATAGCACAATGGACTAAGAAAACCTGCTTGTTTTAGTTCCTGCTACTAGCTCTGTGACCTCATGTTAGTCACTTAACCTCTCTGGGCCGCCTCTTCTGCAGGGAAATAACCCTCCTCTAACTTGCCTCACCAGGGAATGTGAGGCTCAAAGGAAAGAAGAGAAGTAGAAATGCTTTGAAAGGAAAATACATCATGTAAATAGAAAAGATTAGTAAAACCCCAGTCCCTTTCAACAGCGCCCTGCTCAAAGCACGCTTCCTTGGAAAGCCAAGATCCTCACATTCACAAGACTCTTCTGGGAAGACCTGTGGATTTAAGGGAGGGACAGAGGATCAGATGTTCTCATTTCATCAGCAGGTTGCCGGACCAGAGCCTCCCACAGCCGGGATGCCCTCCTATAGCATTCTTGTGCCAGTGCTCATGACTCTGGAGTTATTTCCATTTTACAGAAGACTTAACTGAGGCTTAGATTGAATAACGTGCCAAATGGCAAAGCCAGTATTGAACTCAACTAGAAAATGACAGAGCCAAATCATGAACATGAGTCTTTCCAAAGTCTATTTCTTGGGGTTTTAGCCATGCTTTTTGTACTCTAAGAAAGGTATTTTTCTGAGAAGTAGGTCAAATTCCATTGAATCATACACCCTTTAAGGACAGACTCTGTCCTGTTCTCCTGAATTCCCAGGCCCTGGCCCCAGACAGTTGTTCCATCACTGCTCACGGGAGGATCTTTCCACTCTGGGAGAGTGAATCTGTGTCTGGACTCCGCGTGACTTTCAGAAAGGCAGGTGCCTGTGTGTGAAACCTCCAGTGCCCCCACTGGAGTGCCAGATCAACTGCTGAACAGAACTCTTGTTAACCAAAGATTGCCAAAGGCCCAGCCTTTTTAAACTCACTTAAGAACCAGCCGTCCGTGTAGCCAGGGAATTGAGGATCACACGTGACATGATTTCTCTGTAAAAGTGTCTGAACCTCTTGATTCTCTGCTCCAAGGCTCTTCTGGTTTTGTCTCCTCTTCTGCAGCTGTGGGAGGGGCCCTGGATTTACAGTCAAGAGGCCTAAGAGCAGGCCACTCTCCCTCCCTCCAGTCTGTGTCCCTATCCGTGGAAGGATAAGCTCCTGGCACTAGAGCCATGGAAGAAGCAGGCAAGGCCACTGGAACCTGGGACTTAGAGCATGGGCGGGGGTGGCGCAGGGGTTCCAGTTTGCTGAAATGACTTTCACTGAGTCTGGCCAGCAATGCAGTCCTCTCGGGCCTCATCTCAATCTATCGTAGCCCCATATTCAGTCACTCCCCTGATTCAGCTTCCCGAGCACTTGGAGCCATGTTCTAGAAAACAGTGTGTTGAGTTGATTTTTTTCCTAGCTTCCCTCTGCTCCTCCTGCCTAAGTCACCACCACTCCATGCTATGGCCTGTTCTAATTGTCCCCAGAGGACTCAGCTCTCCTCAGCCTGTGTCCCCCGCTGTCATGCCCCCCAGCATATTTGGGGAACCTGCAACCACTACAGCTCAGCAGCGCTCTCACCCTCTCCCATCCGAGAGGCAGAAGCTTCTTAGCAGCGCCTTGTCCTGGGGGAGCTGCTGTGATCCACCCAGTGTCCCACTCAGAACACATGTACCGCGTTACCCTCTCTCAGTACCTATAAATCCCTCTGGTTTACTCTCCTGGTTTCTAGGTTGGGTGTGGTCAAGAGGCTGCTTTCCTCCCACCATTTATAAATTCGGTTGCGAAAGAGCTAATACTTCCTGATGACAATCAAAGCAAAATAATTACAGAATCTGGAGAACTGACATTTGTTGTATTTCTTCTACATGTGCCAGGAAGCTTCAGTCAGAAATCTTGCTGAGCACCTATTTATCCAATACCACACTAGACCTCAGGATAAGCAGAGAAATGAGATGAGTGAGCTTATAATTACAACCTTTGTACCAAGAATACACGGCAGGCAGAGCATTTAACCCTCGCCACTCAGGGAGGGGCAGGGCTGGCCCCCTGGGGGAAGTGGTGCTTGAGACAGACAGCAAAGGATGAACAGGAAGCACCAAGAGTGAGACAAAAGGAAATGGAAGGTGTTTCAGGAGCAGCCTTCAAGAACACCTGAGCTTTCAGGGAGAGCAAGGGGGTGAGTGGGGCAGGGTTGGGGGAGAGAGGAGTTTGCAGGGGCTTATGTGTGGGGCCCAGACTCTGGAGAGCTTTGAACACTTTAGTCAGCATTTTCCAGGGAATATTTAACAGGTGTTATAGGGGATGTGAGTCTGTTCAAATAAATATGGGAAGCAGGACTTTTATGGGGCGCGGGTGGGGGCAGGAAGAATTAATAGTGTTTTGCCTGTTGAGGGTAGCGTTTTTATCACAAGGGTTGACAGGCTTTGCCATGCTAACCAGCGTCGTGAATCTCCAAACAGAGCAAGACTCAACACTTCTCATGTCTGCCAGAGGAACCCCCTTTTCTTCTTTCATATGATGCATCTCCCAGGATGGTATTTCTCAGAAGATGGCTCAGGAGATGCCAGCCTTCCCCTGGGAAGATTTAGGCTGGCAAAGAACATAACTGGGCATGTTTGGTTGTTTTTTTTTTAAGTCCACTCTGGAATAAGATGGAAGATGGTTGGGCAGGGAAGAAGCTGGAGGGTGGGAAAGCTGCTAATGATGATAGTTGCTGGCATCTACTGGCCAAAGATCTTGGCAAACATCATCTCATTGAAACTTTCTAATAGTCCCCTCGGGTGGGTAGTGCCATTACCTGCATTTACAGATGAGGAAAGTCAGGCTTGGATGGTTGAATCGCAGGCCACAGGGTGAATGGAGGGCTTGGGTTCAGTGTGAGACTGTCTGACCCCACCAGTCATCTCCTAAACCCCCAGCCCCACTGCCATCCCTGCCAGCCAGGTCAGAGGTGACTAGTGGTGAGGGCTCTGGAGCTCGAGAAAGTGGCCACCCAGAAGCAGAGGGGTCGAGAGCAAGGGGAGCTGAAGACGATGGGGGAGCAGAGGGTGTGTGTGAGAGTTGAGGGCTTGGACGAGGACCACAGCCTGTGCACCTGTGGGCAGCCATGCTCGTCTCGCCGGGTGGCATCCCAACCCTCAACAGCCTCCAGCTGAAGAAGGGTCCCCGTGTGTGGGTTCGCCTCCACTCCAAACTGCACAGGATCCAGGAAGCCAGGCTGATTTCCATCCAGATGTGCTCTTAGTGTGCCATGAGGGACACCAGTTCTCCACTAAGTCTGTCAGCCCACTTTCTCCATAGGCCACTCCGACAGGCCCTGTGCTGGGCACCAGGGATCCAGGGACTCTGGAGACACAGCCTCTCCCTGCAGGAGTCGGGTGTGGAGAAGGAATTGTAAGGCAGGTTTGCTGTCTGGAGGACCACTCCAGCTCCAACCAAGTGAAGCTCTGAAGTGCTGTCCAAGAGAAATGTAACAGGAGCCACACATGCGAGCCACATATGGAATTCTAAATATTTTAGTAACTGTATTAAAAAGTAAAAAGAAACAGATGAGATTAATTTTAATAATATATTTAACCAAAATATCCAAAACACTTTCATTTCAACATATAATCAATATAAAAAGTTATTGAGATAGCTTGCATTCTTTTTCAAACTAAGTCTCCAAAATCCGATGTGCATTTTACACTTAACAGCACATCTTAATTTGGACTCACCCTGTGTGGCCATTGGCCCCTGTCATGGGAAGTGCAGTTCTGGACTTTGCAGCGTAATAATGGACCTCTGTGAACCACGAGGCTGATCGAAGAACCAATCAGAAGCCTCCCAGGGCTTGCCAAGTGTCCGTGACCTTGGTCTAGTGTGGACTTTACTCTCCTTACACTGTCTTCATCTGCCCCACTGTCCAGGGCATCTAGATATCTGGGCAGGCTATTGAGAGAACAAGGCTTAACTTTCAACACAGAGGGTTCAAGGGGTGAGCTAAGAGATCTGCGCTCCACTGATTTTTATTCAGAAGCCAAGCATTTTGTGCAAATTGTATTTATTCATCAGACATTTATTGAGAAGATACATTTTCCCCCAAGGTACAGGGATGAATCCCTCAAGGAAATGAACGTTTGAAGGAGTAGGAGGGCAGAGGGGCAGACACGGAGCGATAGTGGGTGATGAGTGAGAGCACTGGGGGACAGCACCCAACCTGGGCAGAGTCTCGAAGGACAAGCAAAGTTTGCCAGGCAGATCAGGGTGGGGCAGGTCGTTCCACCTGCTGGGCACGCATGAAGCAGGCCTGAGAGCCTCGGGCCAAGCAAGGGTCTTCGAGTGAGCACGGGGAAAGGTTGGGAGGGGTCTGGGTAGGGCATGGCAGAGGCCAGGTCTTAGAGGATTTAGAACGCCAGCCCAGGGCCCTGGTGAACTGTTACCCCAGGACAGGAGGGGACAGCAGAGGTCTCAAAGCTGGGGGTGGCAGGGTCACACTGCATTTTAGAAAACCCCTCTTGGCCAAAGTAGAGATGGCTGAGGAGCTCCAGGCGGGGGCCCTGCTGATAACAGTGATTCAAGCCAGAGGTGGAGGAAAGAGCCTCAGACATGGGGTGTGCAGGAGCCGGCAGCCAGCCATGGGAGCGGGAGGCATCAAAGATGGCCCTCGGGCTCTGGCTTGGGTGGCTGGATGCCCGGAGCTGTGTGTGGAAATGCGTCAAACCACCTCTGTGTGTACTGATTCCTTAAGTTTCCACTTTAATGCAGCCACAGAGACTCCGTCCCACTCGCCCGCCGCCTCCCAAGATACAGCGCTCGAGGCCCGTGAGTAGCCAGTGGTTCTGCCCTCTCACCTAACACTGCCTGAGCCATCTCCCCGCCTGACTAAACCTCGGGGGTCTGAACTCAGCTGCCTTGCCAAGGAAAACCAGGAAGTGGGTTTTTCAACTTCCCTCTGTGTGGCATGTACCCGAACTTGCATTCCCTGAGCTTCTGTCTCTTTCTTCTGGATCAGTTTGGCCACTTGCAGGTCAGAGCCGTAGGTAGCGGGGCTGCTGTGTGCTGTGCTTGCCGTGTGTGCCTGGTTTGAGCGCATCTCCTAGGTTGAGCCATGTTGCTGGCCAGTGAGCTTTAAAGGCTGCAGCCGCCTCTTTGTCACAAAGGAAACAGAAGTCTGGCAGCAGGGGTCTCGTTGAGCCAGATCTTGGTTTGGAAACGCATTTGATGTCCCTTCCCAGGGGCAGACGCTACGCCCAGAGAATATCGAGCCGGCTCAGATGGAGACCAGTTTCCTCCTCTCCCGGGCCGCACGTGGGGCTCCACCTTCCCAAGCAAAGCTCTGAGGAAGGGCAGAAAAGCAGGACGAGATGTGATAAACCCACCAACACCTGGGAATGGGCAAGCAAGGGAGAGGGACCCATCCATGTCTTCTCAAGAGCAACGCCTTGGGAAAATACTGGGCCGGATCTGGTGTTCAGCATCAGTGAAGTCCTTTTTCTTCTGAGCTAAGGCTTCAGTCATGCTGAGGCCTGATAACTTTAGCAGTTTCCTTTAAAGTAAGAAGGAAACTGGATGGGGCCATTGAGTGAGGGCTGTTGACCAAGAGAAGAGTTTCTCTGTTTCTTGTTCAAAGCAGCCACCACCCTTGCAGTCAAGCAAAACGGGTCCGATTCCAGCCCAGTGGCCATCATGTTTCCCCACAAACCCGAGTCCCAGCCCCTCCTGCCCTCCCCACTGTGGTCCACAGCCATCTTGAAAAGTGTGGCAGCTGAGGGGTGCAGATGACTGGGCTGAGCTCTGTCTGGCTTTTTTTTTTTTTTTAAGAGTTTATTTGCGTGAAGATCTATTTGAATCAGATAGCACCAAACCAGAAGTGGTTAGGAGTGCTCTCAGACTGTGTCTGTTTTGAATCCTTGTCACACGTACCTAATGTTGGATGGGTGGCCTTCTCTGCATGGACGTTGGAACATTCTGTGGCACTGTCTCCCTTCCCTCCCCTTCCCTCCCATGTATGGGGGGTGCAGGGCTGGGCTGGAGGCAGCCATGACACTGAAGTTCCGACCACACATGACAGAGCCATCCCGTACCCTCGTCGAGCCGCGGTCAGCACAGCTGTCGAGGGGCTGAAGTGTTTCTACTTATTGTCATCGGGTGGGAGGCACAAACAGCAAAGAGAAACTGCTCTGGGGGACAGGAAGCCAATGTCCGGGTCAAGTGTTGTGCGATTTAGTGAGAATTTCAGCACAGTCAATAGCAATGTGGATCTGGGGAGTAGATCCACGTGGATCTTTGTGTGACTCTGGGCAAGTCCTGAAGCTCTCTCTGAGCCTCGCCCCTCTCTCTAATACGCTCTTGTTCATGGAGGTTTTTTGTGAGCATGAGTACAGACATCATTTGTAAGGCTCCTCGCACAGGGCCTGGGACACAGTAGCAGCTCTTCTTCTTCTTAATAGATTTTTCAGTCTTAAAACTTCTAAGGAATGACCCCGTTTCTTAATCATTCACCTAGGATGTTCATAGTCAGCGAATCATTCTTCGTCATATCATCCCAGCTGAGCCTCACAGAATCTCTATGAAGTAGGCCTCTCCTCCACCTGTTTTAAATGAGAAAACTGATGTTCAGTAACTTAACCCAAGTCCCTCAACTACACAAAGGGGTCACCAGACTCTAGAAGCTGTGGTCTTTCATGCATACCAAGTTCCCGGGGCCTCCATCTCCACAGAGTCCATCTTAATACAAAGGATGGGGGGAGAGCCTTCAGGCGAGAAAAATTTAATCAGTGGTAGCTTGGTTCCCTATGGAATCGCTGCGGCAGGGTTAGGCCCTGGCACGGGTGCAGAGGTGAGAAGAACTGACATTTAGTGAGCACCTTTTATGTGCCTCGGACTGTGCTCCTCTGTCCTTACAACAGCCCAGAGGAGGCAGATGCGATGCCTCCAGTTGGCAGCTGAAACCACAGAGATAATCAGAGGCCATGCTGGCCTTTGCGCCCAGGCTTGCCTCTTTGCCCTGCCTCTCCTCACTCCTCACCAAGCAGCCTCTCCCAAGCCAGAGTCATCCAGTGGCTAGCTCTAAGAAGTGCCTGGAGAGACCTAGGATCCAAGATGCCAGGGAATCTCTTAGTAGGATCCGGGGCAGGATTGCTCCCCTTGGAGGAACTCAGAAGCTGGAGACAGCTACTTTTGACACCAGGTTGTGTAGCCAGTGTGAGGACCCAGACAGCCTGGGGGGTTGGGGTGCGGGGGGCTGGAATTCAGCCACATCCACCAGTGACTGAGGACTTGGGAAGGCAAATACTGCCCTGAACACTGAGTAGCAACTGCTTCTGGCACTGCCCTAGTGTGGGAGGTGACTGGCCTGGCACTCGGGGGTCTAGGATTATGAGACACTGAAGAGGCAGGTGGCCAAACAGAACTAATCCTCCTGGGCCTGGAAGCCAGAGAGGCCTGTCTTAGTTTCAGTCACAGTTTGGACACTTCTTCGCTGTTTGACGTGGGGCCATATGCATACCTTCTCTGAGCCTTAGTTTCATCATCTATAAAATGGGTTTCTCTACCTACCTGGTGGGGTTATAAGGTCATATATTTGTAGTACCTAGCACAATCCCTGGCAGGAGGTGGACACACGTAGCCCAGTCCTGCCCACCCAAATACCTTCATCCAAAGCAGGGTCACTGTGGGGCTAATGTGGGAGCCCTAGAAGCTCTGTGCTTCCTGGGCCTTGTGTCCCCGGAGCCCCAGGTCTGTCCATTCTGAGTGCCCTCATGCAAGCATTTCCACTGGGCATCCCCCACACTAGAGGTGAACCTGGGGGATGTGGAGTGTGGGCCCCGTGGCTTCAAGGGCCTCAGAGATGACGGCCTGACCGGCTCCCATGCCAGGAGCCTCTGGCCCCCAACCGGGCTTTGCTGGGTCACTTAGCCACAGGCATTCTCAGCAGAAGTATGGCCATCAGCCCAGGGCAGTGGGAGCATGGGGGCCAGCATTCAGCCTTTCTGGAAGGAGCTTTGTAGCCTGGCACCTGTCGCTGGAGTTCAGATGTGACCAGAGGATTTAGATTTTCTTTGTAAAAAGAAGAGAAAGGAAAGAGCAGAAGAAAGCCTTGCCAGTGTCTGTGGACTCAGGGGAGTGGGCTGGGGTGTGCAGGGGAGAGGCAGGCTGTGGTCGGCCGCATGTGAAGCGCTTTATAAGCTCTGTATTTATTATTTCTTGCTCACCATTAAAATCAAATGTACTCGGTGCTTTTGTATTCAATACACATTTAACCCTGCCGACTTAGATTTCTCAGGTTTTAAATCCAGTGGGGAATTGGCTGGTTTCCCAACTTTCCCCTCAAGTCCCCCTTGAACAGAGCTCTAAATCCCTGTTTAGCATTTTCTCCCCAGCGCGGCTGGGACCAGAGTGCTGGTGCGCCGGTCGCGTTGTGTGTGCGCGTGGTTTCCTCCCTCATCCCCAGCCCCCACCCCTCCTAAGCACCCTGGAAAGATGGATCTGATCACTGAAATATGACGGGCCAGTTGTCTGCATCGTCTTGTGATTCGGGCTTAATTAAACCATTTTGTCTGTGTGTGTCTGTGCCTGGTGTGGCTCTAGCTGTACGTCCGCGGCCGTGTGCGTGTGTGTGGGGGGGGGGGTGTGGGTGTGGGTGTGTGTGTCTGTGCCTGGTGTGGCTCTAGCTGTACGTCCGCGGCCGTGTGTGTATGTGTGTGTGTGAGAGACAGAGAGATCCGTGCATGGGCCTTCTCCTGTGCGTGCCTCTGCGAGTATTTGTGAGACTGTGGGTCTGTTGGCATCTCCATGCCTCTGTGCATGTCTCTGGGTGGTTGTCCATGAGTATAATTTTGTGTCTGCTTTGTCCACACCAGTCAGGCGTGCGTGTGACTCTGGGTGTGCCTGCAGCCGTGCGGGTGACTGTCTCTGGGTCTGCCGAGCCTTTCTCTCCCTCCCCTGCCTTCGCTGCCGCCCTCCCCCTCCCACCCCTCCCTCTCCCGCTCTGTCTGGTTTATCATCCCTAATGAAGCAGTCTTCTCCATCGATCCTGCTGATTGCCAACCCATTCCTTTTGTTTGTTGGCGCTGAGCCATTCAGCGGCACTCTGACAGCTCAGCTCGTCTAATTAGCTCTGTTGTTCTTTTTCCCCATGTTTCACCACGTTGCAAGTTCAGTTGAAGTTGCCACAAACTTAATCCCCCCATTTCAGCCACAAGTTCACATTCCTAACCCACCTCTATTGAACGAGGAGCAGCTGTGGGCAGGGACAGGCGAACGGGCCTTACTGTCTGACCTTCTCGAAGCCCCCACCCCAGGACCCCGGGGCAAGGCAGCAGTCGCCCCAACTGCATACCCTCTTTGTGGTGCAAAGTCAGGTGCAAACCAGGTGATCCTGCTTACCAGCTGCCAGAGGAGTCAGGCTCTGGGCTGGAAACCAGTTCAGGGTTAGTGGGTGGGGGACGGATCCACTCGGATACTCAGCAACCAGTGACTGGATGTCTGCGCCATGGAAGGCACTGTTCTAATAGCAGTGATAATAATAGCAGCGTCATTATGCGCTTCTTAGATTCCAAGCAGCAACATTCATTTCAAAAAATCCGGCTGAGGGGGTCACTAAAACAGGTATGGAGCGGAGTACTAGGCAAGGGTGAGACCATCGTAAATCCATCTTCTAATTCAGAGATGCCTCCTGTCTTCGTCTGTTATTGATAAGGTCACAGGGAAGCACAATGAGCTTGTATTGAGCCCCCACTGTGTGCCAAGCCCCATGCCAGCGCTTTGCCTCCGTGAGCTCATTGGATCGTCACAGTAACCCCATAGCAGACAGCAAGTTCGGTGGAATGCACTTGGCTTTTATCACATCTCTGATTTGCCAAACCAGGCTGAGATCAAACTGGCTGTTCCACAGGAAAAACTCTGGTTAGATCAGATGTGAGGAGGCCTGAGGGCCTGATGAAACTCAGTGAAGACTTGTCTCTTGTGCAGCCAGCTCCTGTGACCTGTATTCCGAGGGCATTGTATTGTGTCTCCCAGCAGTGTGGGGTTTGGGGCTGGGGGAGGTTCCAGAAGAGGGCGCAGGGTTTGGAGCGTGCCTGTGCTCTCCGTCTCGGTCTTGTCCACTAACCTCAGCAACCATGGCGTTGGCTGCGGTGGTCCCTCGTCTGTAGAACAGGAGCAGCCTCCGCACTGGGCTGCTCGGTCCTTCTTACTGGCAACAAAATTCACAGATAGGCTTTCTCCAGACCTCCTCTGGCATTGTACAGAGATGGTGGTGCCAAATTTAAAGCCAGTTAGTGTTGACTGGCCCAAACGAGTATTCTTTTAAGGACACCTAGAAATTCTTAGCCTAACTCTCATCACCGGCTCTAGTAGGAGAAGGGAGTGTCTTTTTATATGATCCCTCATCTTAGCCTTCAGAGGCCATAGGTAGGAAAAAACCACGGTGTCGCTGCAGTCTGGCCGTGAACCAGGAGGCTGTGCACTTCACCATCAATACCCCCAGCTCCGGCCTTTGAGCGTGTCTGTGTGGTGAGTGCAGTGGCCCCACAGACTGTCTGAGGGTCCAGACCAAGCCTTGCACAGGGCTACCCAGGGGAACAGAAGGAGGACTTTAATTGGTGCTCTAATGCTATTAGTATTTGCTTCTCCACCCTCCTACTTAGAGAGGAAAACAAGCATCCTATAATTCAGCTGTAAAAAAAGAACAAAATAGGCACATATGCCCTAAACACAAAGTCTGAGTGAAACCTCCTTGTTCTACCAGACTGGTTTCCAGGTTCCAGGAGAAGGCAAGTGGGACTTACCATTAGTGCCTCTTTGTTCCGGGTCGTGCCCAGACAGTGTCTTGCTGAGCCCTCAGGGCAGCGCCACAAGGAGGCAGGTGGAACCACCCGCTGGGTGCAAATCAGGACACCCAGCCCTTCAGAAGAGCCTTTCTCCTTTCAGTAGGCCACAGATTCCAGTTCACAGGTCGGCCACCACTTCAACAGTCTCCATCATAAGCACAGCCTTTAAGTCTGTGCTCTGAAAATCCTTCAACGTTTGTTTTAGGGCTGCTTACCTGCATCTTGAAAATGTCCTTGAATGGCTTTTCCAACTCAGCCCTTCTTGGGGATTTTCCCCATGCCCATTCTAGGTGCGCCCTCCCCGTCCACACGTCGTTAAAAGACCGAAGAGCAACATCACAGTGGAAGCCCGAAGGACGTCCGTCTCGAGCCCCGACCAGTGAGTACCCCGTCCTCCCCTCCCCTCTGTCTGCAGGAGCCCAGGGGGGCCAGTGCTTTGTGGAGCCCACACAGCAGCCCTGGCCTTTGAAGGGCTTCCCCGGAGCCCTGAGCGGGTGTTTCACAAAGAGGTCAGTCGGGGAGCAGGGCTTGATCTTCAGTGTCGGTTCCGCTGGCAGTTGTCGCACCAGCGGGAGGCCCCAGAGGCCAGGAAGCCGGGCACTGGGCTGGATTTTGAGTGGTGACACCCACGGGGTACTCAGACAAGCTCAGAAAGTGGTTCTCGGCTTTTTCTTATGCTAAAAATAGAGGGTTAGGAGGAGAGAGTTAGGAACCCAGTTGAGGGCGCTGCCTACTTAATGAGGGCCAAGACCCATGGAATCTGGTGGGCTACAGTCCTTGGGACTGCAAAGAGTCGGACACGACTGAGCGACTCACACACACGCCACCTTCCTAGGCCTGGGCTGCTCGAGAGAGGTGCACCCAGGGCTATTCTCATCCATCGCCCCCCGCACCAGCACCTCTGCTCACCTGTGTCGTAGCATTTAGCTCATTATGAGTCTGCTTTTCTATCTCTTGGGCCCAGAGCTCCTCAGGACAGGCACTGGGTTTCATGCCCCATAGCAAGCAGAGGACCTGGCTTAGAGTCATTCTCTGGGTAAACGTGGGTAGATAAGGGGAATGCCAGGGCCAGAGGTGAGCAGTGTGGATGTGGGAGGCTTAGAGCTGTGCACGGCCCCGGCTTCAGCACTATCTGGAGAAGGTGGCACCGCTTCCATCAGAGGATGCTGTCTGCCCTTGGTCCCCAAGGTGCACAGCCCCTGGTCTCTGCCCAGACAACTCAGCAGCTACACACCAGCTTCCCGTGATGCCCTGAAAAGTACATGAATCCACCTCGGGTGGTTGGGAGAACCAAAATCATTGCCCCTGGGACCCTGACGTCCCTTGGGTAAAGAGGGCAGTGCTCTTTTTGGCTGCCCTGTTTTCAGAAAAGTTCTCAGAGAAGGAAGTTAAGGGAGATGGCAGGTCCTAGCGAGAATAGGAGCCAAAAGGAAGCAGTAATTCCCAGATGCCAGGCTACGGCCTAGCCCACCTGCCATCCCACGTCAGTTCTTCCAGGATTCTTTGGTGTATCACTGGAGACTGTGGTGTGGTTACGGAACCAGCCTGCCTAGGAGGCCCTCAAACCTGTGTGTCTGTGTGTGTTGGGAGATGCGTGGTGTTGGAGAATTTGGAAGAGAGGACTCCCTTGCACTGTGTACAAAGAGAATGCGGATTGTTTCCCTGCCGTGGATTATGATTGCCCCCTTGTGGAGAGAACGCAGCATCGCTTCAGAGTGCCTCCGAGCCCAAAGATTTCTCTTTAGGGGGAAATGCGTGACTTTTCTTTAGAGTCATCTCTTTAACCTGGACTAAATATTTTATTATCTAGTATATAATATTTTATGTACTGGATGGAGGGTCATGGGCCTGGAGATACTGAAAGGCAAATCCAGAATATCCTTGCATTGTCCCAGAAACACCCCACACCAACACTTGCCAGTCTACCGAAAAGCGCTGCCCGTTTGTGGCCAAGTTCGCGATTAGAGCTTAGACCTCCCCGCCACATGTAGTTATGCCGTTGCTTTTCCAGCCCAGTGGTAGGAGATTACTTCGTCAGTGTATGCAAAGAGCCAGTGTCTGGTACCCCCATCATTCTGGTGATTACCAGAACTAGGTCGGTACCCCTTTGTGTGTGTTTTGTTTTGTTTTATTGCCTTGTTCTAGATTTCTTTGGGGAAACATTTGAGGTTGAAATGAACCAGTGGGAGCAGGGTTGGCTAGTTTAGTGGGCTGGCAAACTGGCAGTTATAGAAAACAAATGGCAAGTTCTCTGTGATCACACATAACAGTGCTCCACCATAACAGTGCTCCACCAGGAGATAGGGAGGTATATTTTAGAACATCATTCCAAGAGTTTCTGTTCCCTTTTTTTTTTAATGGGGGGAGGGAGGGCAGGGCTGCATTCCTATAACGCCAGCGACATTTCTGGTATAACCCAGGTCTTCCCCGCGTCTCTTCCCATGCTGCCTTCTCCCTGCCCCAGCCCCCCGTTGTGCTCCACTTCCAAATGCCATGTCACAACAGCACTTGGATGTGTTTTCTCAACTGTCATCAGCTCCAGCTGGCAAGACCAACTTCTTGAAACACAGGAAGCATCCAGCGGAAAATATTTTAATAAAACAGACTCCTCATAAAATGTTGTTTTGGGGGGAAGAACCAGCCCCCCCCAGTCTGTCAGCATTGTGTCGGGAGACACGAGAAGACAAGCCGGCGGGCAGGAGCCACATCCTAATGGGGCTTTGTTGCGGGTGGTTCAGTTCTGGGCACATGGATTCAGTGCCTGGCCCTTTAATCCGGCCTGGATTCTCTTGAATCACAATCTTTGTCTCCGCTGGGAATATCAGAGTGCATCAGAAACTTGGAGGATTTTTGGCAGCAGAAAGAGACACAGGATCTTTGAAGTAGAGGGCAGGATTTGGTCCTCCTGACTTCTTGCCCCAACTCTCACTTCCAAAAAGCACATTAAATAATTAACTGTGGGGACCACAAGATGGAGCTGATTAAGAATAAGTCGGTTTCCACGGCCTGCTGTGGCAGCGGCATCTGAAATTCATCGAGCCCGCTAGCCCTGCCGGCAGCCCTGCTGGCCGCTGCCTCCATCGAAGTCCATTTGTTGGCTTTCCAGCTTATGTCCATTCTTGCATCCGTTCATCCCACAAACATCTTCGAAAACCTACCAGATGTGAGCTTCTTAGGATTTTAAAGGGTGCCCTAAAGGGAATCCCACTGCTAAATTTTGTTGACTTGCATTTTCCCAAAGCAAAATATTTCCTATGTTAAATTTTCTTCCCCATTGAAAAGTAGGTGTCCTAGCCCCTCAAAACCATTTGATGGCGATTGGAAGAATCCTTTAGGAAGTCTTCTGGGGATAACATTTCCCTCTGTTTTTCAGTTAACATTAGCTCATTAATATTCAGTGATGACTTCTCCAGAAGTATTAGCTACTTACATTATTATTCACAGCAGGACTGATGGTATGCCCCAAGGATCCCCTAGGGTAAGAGTCAGAATTAGGAGGGATCGGACGGAATGGGCTGTGGGTCAGAGGCCAGTTGGCAGCAAGTACAGTGGAGCTCCTGATGTGTTCTAGGCCCTCTTAGGCATCCCTTCCACAGAATGGGAACTCAGGCTCAGAAAGCGAATGACCCAGGGTTCCAGGTCATCCAGTTAGAACGCGGCAGGGCCAGGACCCAGTTTCTTCTCTCAGTTGTGCTGTGCTGCCCAAGGGGGTCCATTGTTCTCCTGGCTTTGCCCAAAGAGCTCCGCGTCCTGAGGTGTCTTGTCCTGCATGCTACCTTCCTCTCTGCTTCCCTGGGGTTGGGAACCAGAGCTGTTCAGTCCTCTTCCAGCCCAGGAGGCAGTGTTCTGATGGCTGAGTGTTTCTATCTGGGGAAGGAAAGAGAAGTAAGAGAAGTAACATTTACTGAACATCCCTGAAGATCGTGAAGGGTGGGTAGTGGCTTTCCCATTGAACAGATGGGGAAACTGAGGCTCAGAGAGGCTTTCCACAACTTGCCCAAGGTCTGGGGGCTGGAAAATGGAGAGATCGTCTCTCCGATGACAGGCTCGGTCCTTTCTTCTGCAGCATCCAGCCCTTTTAGTTAAGAACCTAATTATGACTGTAAGGATGATGGCGGCAGCAGTAGGCACACTGAGGTCACAGCTCCCCACCCTGTTAAAGGTAGGCTTTGGTTACTTCAGCGGGAGCGTGCATGGCTCCCAGGCCCCACATTATCTTCCCTCCGGCTTGCTAGATATAGGGCAATTTCCGATCCAACCTAAGGCTTAGAAAGAGTCGATAGCAAGCTGTAAAAGGCAGCACTGTGCTCAGTACTGCCTGCCCCTCAGGACCACACAGCAAGCAGAGGCCAAAGGACAGGGATGACCTACTGGTCCCCAAGTGCCTCTCTTTCATTCGCGAAATTTCATCCTGCTGTGAGAGTTGGGAGGGAGACAGTTACGAGCAGTCTCCACCTTATTTTAAATCTTCACAATAACCTGGAAGGATAGGGCTGTCTTCTGAGTCCTGACGGTGACAGAGCTTGTGCTCGTGGTAGCTCTGAGGTGTACCCAGTCCTGGCCAGCCGCAGAGACTGAGCTCTTTCAGTGCATACCTTGTCCGCTAAAGGTGACACACAGGGCACCCTCCAGTCACCTGAGCCTTGACTGGCTGTAGGCTGGATGTTTGGAGTTCCAAATAAGTAACTGGGAAGAGTCCATGTTCAGCCACCAGGGTAAGCCGTTGCCCTGTCATTTCTCTGGCCAGATCCACGTAAAGAACTGCTCTTTATCAGTAATTTTCTTTGTTTGTAAAAATAACCCAGGAGCCTTACAGGTGATCTGGAAGTTAAGGAAAAGAGACAAGTTCATTCTGAATCCCACTACTTCAGTTCAACCATTTATTAGCATTTCTGCAGATTCCCATTCAGTCTTTTTTCTAGATGTATCTTGCAGAGCTGCCAGCCTCCTTGCAATATCCCATTGTACACTGGACTTCCAGAAGTCTGTCCTTAGCCACTGTTATAGGCCGATATCCCCATGTCCTTGTTAGCCCCGTGGTGACCATGGAATTGAAGATCCCACTGTGTGTATCTATGTGGTCTCCCTGACCACACCCCTTATATGGGATTTGTAAACTGTTCCAGTTTTTCACAAATGTGAAAAATGCCAAAGTGAATGTCCTTGTCCTCCAAGTTTTCTTATAAGAACAACTACCATTAACTGAATACTGCATGCTAAGCATTTTACATACATTGTTTCACTAAATCCTCATGGAAATCTGGGGGCAGGGGTAGGTATCATTAGCTCTGTTGTATAGAAGTAGTAGCTGTGACTCCAAGAAGTGCTGGCTGCACTTGGTCACACAGCTAGGTAGTGGCAGAGCTGTCCGTAACACCAAAGACCAACCCTTAACCAGTCTTTTTTTTTTTTTTTTTAAAGATATTTTGATGTGGACCATTTTTAAAGTCTTTACTGAATTTGTTACTACTGCTTCTTATTTTGTTTTGATCTTTGGCCTCAAGGCATGTGCGATTCAAGGCACATGGAATCTTAGCTCCCCAACCAGGGATGGAACCCACCCCCCCAAGTCTCAACCAGTGGACTGCCAGTAAAGTCTGTCCTTAACCAGTCTTATAGACAGATTTCTGTTCTGTGTTGCTAAATAACTTTCTGAAAGAATCACACCACTTTACACTCCCATCAGAACTGTGGACTTCCTGGGAATCTGGATCCCAGAGACCCATCGGGATGTGCAGCTGGCC
Source organism: Oryx dammah (assembly GCF_014754425.2). Lineage (NCBI taxonomy): Eukaryota > Metazoa > Chordata > Mammalia > Artiodactyla > Bovidae > Oryx > Oryx dammah. The sequence goes on along the minus strand of NW_024070209.1, from coordinate 93,391,100 downwards.
TTAGAAATCCTGCTGGACGGGGAGTACTTCTCCAGGTGCTGCTGGCTGGGCAGGCAGTGTGTGCACCAAACGGCCAGCCCCCACTGCTCAGGAATTGGAGAGTCTGCTCATCTGAATTGCACTGTGTGACCCCAGTACCCAAAGCCCCCGAAGATTAAAGTAAGATCAGAAGAAGCTGCCAGAAGCATTTAGTGAGAGCTCTGCCCAAAGACCAGGTCTCAGAACACTTTGCAGTCTTATCTCTTCAGGCTGGTTGCACACATGCTCTGGCAGGAGATGACGTCTGCTTCACCCCCACTTCCCCTGCCCTCATGCTGAGTCTCCTTGGGCTCAGCCCTGCCTCTGGCTAAGGATCACAACCAGAGCCCCTCTGCCCCCTGCCCAGACCCAGAGCTGCCCGAGGGTGAGGGCCTGGTGTACAGGCCTGTCTTGGCATCCACAGACTTGGGCAGCATCCTGGCCCACCAGCTGCCAGTCCAAGACATTGCACAACTCTCTTTGCTGTCTTTTTTTTTTTTTTTTTGCAATACCTGCTAACATCCCAAAGAACACAATCTGGGAAGCTGCCCATAGGAGCCGCACAGGCGTCCTCGGTTAGCAGCCGTGACTGCTGCAGCCTGCCTCCTCCCAAGCCCACAATACCCAGGACTTCCCCTGACGAAGGCATGACCTGCCGTGTTGTGTATCACCGCATGCCACATGCACACACTCACACACCCCAAGGCAGGGCTGTGTGACCATCAGCTTTGACTCTTCAACTTCAAGACCAGAGCCTGGCCCGGCTCTGCTCAGGGATATTTACTGAATGAGTGAACGGAGGAATCCCTGAGGGCAGCTTATAGCCCAGCATCCTGGAGATGGGGGCGGGTATCAGTTAACAACCACAGATGTGTAAAGAGCACCTGCTATGAGCCAGGTGTGATTAGGAGGCTTAGCAGCACCTACCTGGCCTGCTCCTCTAAGAGCTAGAAGCTGCAATCAGCCCCAGGAGCAATCTCCAGGGTGCCAGCTGGGCCCTAGGACCCAGGGGGTGGGGGCAGCTTCCTGGGCACTATGGCCTGGCAAGCCACCAGGAGACCAAGCAGGCGGGTGCAGACTCAATTAGCAAGGCAAGAGGCTCCTGACCCGACTTGGCCCCTGCCGCCTCTCCACTGGTGAGTTTTAGGCCCCAGAGACAAAGCCAAGACAGAAGCCAGGCATGAAGCCTGAGCCCAGACTGGAAAGCAGGAGCTGCCCCAGGGCCCTGGCACACCCAGCAGCCCAGGGAGACACAGGAGCCCCTCGTGCCGACAACATCCACCCACCACCCGAAAGGAGGCACTCTCCCAGGAACGGCCACAGTAGGGGATTAGATGCAATGGAAAAGCCAAGCCTTTATGATGCCTTCAGACACGGCACCCCCTCCTCAAGATGTCACTGAGCTCAGGCTCCTCTGAAAGGCTCTGCCACACCAACAAGCACCCTCCCCAGCCCAGATTCCATGTCACCATTTCCCAAGCGCCTGTTCTGGGCCCAGTACTTGGACATGTGTCATCTTGGTTAGCCTCCCCTGCTCCCCCAAAGTCTTAGCAGTGAAGGCATTGTCAGCCCACCCAGCCACGGGGGAACCAAGACTCTGACAGGTGGAATGACCTGCTCCAGCACACATACCCAGGCCCACTGGGTCCCACATCCACATCCACTGCTTCCACACCAGACACCTTCCCACAACTGCTGCCACAGTCCCTAGAAAAGCCTTGCGCTCTTGGCAGGCAGAGACTGTCCTCAGGATGAGGGATGGGTGTTTCTCAGCATCTACACAATGTATCTTCCAGGTAAGGAGAGCACCCCCAAGGTGTCCCCTTCGCCATCTTCCCTCCAGCAGAGAGCATGAGGGGTGGGAGAGTGGAGCCAGGCCTCTCTGCCTGCATGAGTGTCCACCCGGCACCAGGGAAGGGCTCCTCAGTGTGCTGGGTGTGGATGTGGACATGGGAAGTTCACACTAGTGATCTTTGTGGGAGGAAGGCAGATAGACAGACACAGGTTGATAAATAAGTGGATGGATGAATGAAGGTTAGAAAGACAAAAAGGCACAACTAACCCAGGAGATGGAGATGAGGACAGTGGAGCCAGTAAGTCCCCCGTGCCGCCTCCCCGGGCCACCACCACCCCCTCCCCCCCGACCTCACACCTGGCCGTCAGTCCTCATGCTGGTGGAAGGCTCTCCACCACCTGGTCCCTGCCAGCGCCACCTGCCACCCTCAAGCCCCTGTGCCCACTCCTCCACAGAGACACCTCCAGGCCACTGTACAGCCTGTGTTGGACTCACAATTAAAGCCCAGCCCCCATGTCACCTCCCATGTGGCACCTTGTCCAGGGGCCCCTGAGCCAGGCACAGGCACCACTGCGCTCTGGCAGGGCAAGTCCCCAACAGGATGGAAAGGCCCTGGCCTCACACTTACCAACCCTCGACCGGTCCACGGGACAGGAAGACACCTTTTCATCACAACGGCCAGTCTCATTACTGTTCTTAAGTAGATATTCACCTACTGCTGAGAACAAAGACCGTGTGTCCAGCAGGTTCCCATATCTGTCTTTAGTTCTTCTTCCTGGTTAGCAGTCCTAGCCTTGCCCCAGGCACACGGAATAGCTCCAGTGACGTTCCAGAGCTTCCCTTATGGGTCCTACACCAAGCTCGTCTCTTCCATAGAAGAGACTTGCTTCAGAGCCCTTTTCTCTGTTTTTAACCCACACATGTGCTAAGGTGCCCTCCAGAGTATCGGCCCTATGTAGCGGTGCTGGCAGGGAGGCATGGCAGCGTCTCCAGGTGGGGGAGCTCTCAGGTGACTCTGATGTGCTGAGACGTGCCCAGCTGGAGACCAGCAACCTTGACTGGGAAGATCTTTGAAGGCAGGACCTCCCTATTCGTCCTTGAACACCAGGGGAGACTCTGAACAGGGTGGAGAGGTGCAAAATCTGTTTGTTGGCAGGTGAGCGTAGCGTCTGGGCAGGAGCTAAGCATGCACTGGGCACCGTGTGAAGCCCTTCACTAGTGTCCTCATTCAGCTCTTGTGATAAGACTACCAAGAGGGCTACAGAATCTCCATTTTGCAGATAAGAAACTGGGGTTCAGGGAGGTACAATGACTGTCCCGAGGTCAGTCTGGCTGGCACTTTGGGGGAGGGTGGACAGACGGGCCTTGTCTTGGGGCCTGTCCCTGCCCAGCGGCCCAACAGGAGCCTTGTAATCAGTGGACGCCAGAGTGGCCAAGACCTTTAAAAGTAAAGATCCTTTGTGCTGGAATGAAATGATCCTTTAAAACATGATCACCAGCTCCCCTCATTCGTTACCTCTGGAGACCAAGTCCTTGCTGATTTTTCCCCCTTCTTTATCTCAAGTACATTTAAATGTCAATTAAATTTGAAATATCTACATTTGTCAGCATTTCATTGTGGGCCAGCGTGACGTGCTGCTGATTTGTCCACGCGATGTGACACATGAAAAAAACTCTCGAGACGCAGATCTTCCTCATTAAAAAATAAGCCCGTGCGGTCCCGGCACGGCAGAGAGCCACAGAGCACGTCCCTGCTTCCTGACGCCGTGTCTCTGACATGGTATTTAAAAAGGAACAGCCGCGCCTGTCACCACTGTCACATGCGCGCGCTAGCCAGCGACACGTTACACCAAACATTAGAGAGGGTTCGGGGAGTCATCTGCATGGGGACTCCGCGCCGAGATGAGGTGGGCAGAGGCGGGAGCAGCCGTGGGAGATGCTAGGGTCTCAGTGTGATGGACAACGGGCCTTTCTTTCTCGCCAAGACTCCAGCAGCCCTCACTGGGTAGCCAAGTTTGCCACGACCTGCCTTTTCACAGACAGCTCTTTGTGTGTAATAAAATCCAGGCAAGTGGTGGGTGGCAGACTGCAGGGTAGTAGCTGAATTGGGTTAATGAGGGAAGAGGTATGCTTTTTTTTTTTCATATTCTGCCTTAAGCTAATAAAAAATTTAAACCTGGACGTATTCGACGGTTCATCCTTTATCTCTGACAAATATCTGACTGTATGTTTCATGGGCAAACATGAGCAGCTAAATTTAAATAAGTTTATTTTGAAATCTCACCTTTTATCAAAAGTGGAAGGAGAAACACACAGCCCCTTATTTCATTGTTTCAGATCCACAGAACTAAAGAGGATCACAAAGTAGTTTAGATCCAAACTGCTTAGTTTAGTAGTTTGGCAGATCCAAATTCCATGCTCTGCCCTTAGTGGCTGTGTGACACTGGGCAAGTGACTCTGCCTCTCTGAGCCTTGGCTGCTTTATCTGCAGAATAAGGATGATGTGATGAGTAGTTAATCAGAAACCGTACAGACAGCATTTAGCCCAACACTTGTAAATACTGCTAGTGTCAGCAGCATCATCCACGTGGCCCAAAGCCTGGACCTGAAGAAACTCATCAAACCACATGGCAGAGTTCTTGTCTGGGTATTTCCATCACTCCTGAGAGACAGATAGTGTGTCCAGGAGACACCCTGGACCCATGTTGAAGCCCTGCCCAACCAGCCTGGCCTGGTCAAAAGAGCCAGCTGGAGAGGAAAATGTTGAGCTGGACAGTGAGGCTCCCTCTCCCCCACCTCACCCCCAAGCACCTTCGTGCTCTTGCCCATGGGAGGCGCTGGATACTGACAGCGATGGGAAGTGCAGCAGCTTGATCCAACAAAACCAAGGTCGAGTCCAGCACAAAGGCTCTTGGCTCTCATATGAGTCCAGATATTGCTGGCAGCTTTAGTGGCATGCAGCTAATATGCCAAGCTGTGCTCTCTGCTTGCTTGTCAAAGCCAGAGGAGGGGACTGTGCTTGGACAGGTTCTGGAAATGCATTCAAGATGGATTTGAGCGTCACCAGAGCCTCATTCAGTTTGACTCAAGCAGAGATACGAGGCCCACATGTACACAGTCTACCACCAGCCCAGAGGACAGGAAGGAGAGGGCTCTGAACTGGAGTCCCTGCTCGTCACCTCCCAGTTGTGTGGCCTGATCACACCTTTCTTCTTCACCGTGACCCCCAGTGCTCGTCTAGCCCTGGGTCTGCTCAATCGGCACTCCGGATGTGCTTTTCGGTTGGGTGCATGGGTGACTGGGCAGACAGGTGGATGAATGGACTTATGACAGTCTTGTCCTCTATGAAATCTGTGCAGTGACACCTTCCTGCTCAGAGGGTGGGGGGCAGGGTGGTAGAAATAACCTATGTAAAGAAACTGGCACAGTTCCTCCTTGTGGATGCTATTTTAAGCATTTTTCTGAGATTCCCACCTGCCCCAGTATATATAACACCTTCATCCACAAACGTGGTCCTATTCATTCTTAAATTAATATTCTTTTTCATATTCTTTCCTATTATGATTTATTGTAAGATATTAAATATAGTTTCCTGTGCTGTACAATGGACCTTGATATTTATATATTTTATGTATAGTAGTTTGTATCTGCTATTTCCAAACTCCTAGTTTATCACCCACCTTCCCCTTTGGTAACCGTAAGTTTTTCTTTGTCTGTGAATCTGTTTCTGTTTTGTAAATAAGTTCATTTAAATCATATTTTAGCTTCCACATAAAAATGATATCCTATGATATTCGTCTTTTTCTGTCTTATTTCACTTAGTACAGTAATCTGTAGGTCCAATCCATGTTGCTGCAAATGGCATTATTTCATCCCTTCTTATGGCTGAGTAATATTCCATTGTGTATCCATGTCCCACATCTTCTTTATCCATTCATTTATCGATGGGCATTTAGGTTGCTTCCATGTCTTGGCTATTGTGAATAATGTTGCTATGAATATTGGGTGGGTGTATCCCTTCAAATTCGAGTTTTCTCTGGATACATGCCCAGGAGTGGGATTGTAGGATCACATGGCAACTCTGTTTTTAGTTTTTTAAGGCACCTCCATACGATTCTCCATAGTGGCTACACCAATTTCCATTCCCACTAACAGTGTAGTGGGAATTCTCCACATCAGACCTTCCTACATTGCATCCTCAAGCTGAGGAAAGGGTCGTGTGCCTGGTGGGGGTCCGGAAAGAGGTGTAAAATGGGCGTGTGCGAGGCCTTGCCTCCCCAGCACACTGGCTTCTGCTCAGTCCCTCAAGCAGACTTCCTCTGCACTAACACTGTGCCAGGGGTGTGGGGATAGAGAGAATGCACCAGGCCACTGCCCTTGAGGACCTCGTCACAAACAGAATTGTAAGAGGTTCAGCTCTATTGATGATCCTGGAGGAGGGCATGGCAACCCACTCCAATATTCCTGCCTGGAGACTCCCCATGGACAGAGGAGCCTAGCGGGCTACAGTCCATGGGGTTGCAAAGAGTCAGATACAACTGAGCAGCTAAGCACAGCACACTCAGCTGTACTGATGAAGCACGAAACCACTCAGCCCAAGGAGAAGCCCAGTTCATGTAGGGAGAAAAATCCGCTGGGAGCTCCAGGAAGGCATCTAGGAGAGCGGTTTGAGATGAGTAGGCAAAGGCAAAGGCAAGTGGCGGGGGCAGCAGGAAAGCAGCACAGAGATGGGCGGGCTAGGCACAAAGCAGTGTTCGCCCTGCTCAGAGCTCGGGCTTGGTGGTAGCCTCCCACCTGCCCAGCACCTTCCACGAGCTCTCTGAGTGCAGCCTAAGGCAGAGTGCCTGCCCCCCTGCACCCCCCCCCCCCAACTTGGGACAACAGTCCAGTGCTGGCGAGTAAGAAGGGGTCCTCCTAACCTTTAGGCAGATGAATAAGTCATTCCAGACACATCTGAACATCAGTACTGCTGATGCTTTAGACACTGCATGACCAGCTGAGGTGAAATCACCGTAAAGAGAGTTGGCAGTGTTGGGACTGTGATTCAGAGCAAGATTCCAGGGGCCATGTGGAAAGTGGCCCTTCTGCTGAGCCCTGTTTTATGTCCCAGTCTGGCCCCTGTGCTGGCCAGGGCACATTCCTGCGGGTCAGATCTTTCTGCCCTCTCTCCTGAGCAGAGACAAATGCACGTTCTAGGCCATGCTGCCACCAGTCCTGGCGGGCTGACATGCATCTTGTCCCTGACACCCGGGAAGGTGGCCTGGGAGAGGAGAGGAGAGTGGTGACCTCCCTGTGAATTCCCCTCTCTGAACCTCAACCTCCCCTTTAGTACAAGGACGAAACTCTCTGCCTGGCTAACTTCCAGGGACAGTGCAAGGCAATAAAGGGTCAAGTGTGATTGTGCTGGGCCCTCAGCCCTGGGTGCCAGCTTTGATTCCGTATTTGAAAGAACAAGACATCCTTGGGTAACAACTGTCTTAGCACCAGGGATGGTGGGTCATAGCAGCAGCCAGTCCCAGTCCACTCGCCCAGTCCCCCCAGGGGCAGCTGCTGTCTCTCACTTACCCTCCAGCCCTGGCGCCCATGCACTTTTTTGGACATGTTTCCTCTTCCTGAAATGAAGTCAGAAGGGAATTGCATCATATAAGGCAAAGAAAGGAGACTGCTCTGGCTGGGGTTTGGGGAGAGAGGAGATAGCCCCGATCAGGCACCCCTGTGTCTTCTGTGTTTGAGGTGCCTCCCCAAACTTCACCAGTGCCCAGGAGACTCTTGGTGTCCAGCCCTCTGCACCCGGCAGAGGCGTGGGCTGCCAGCTCCCCAGTTGTATGTTGGAGCAGCAGCCGTGGGGCCAGGATTTAAACCGAGAGCTGTGGGGTCCAGCGTCTCTCTCCTGAACACACGCCTCTCACGCACCCTGGTCAGTGTATAATTCATAGGAGCCAGTGTGGAGTTTCTCTGGGCTGTGTATGTGTTTGTGTTTATAGAGGTAGAGCTCACAGGTGGCTGACAAGGGAGATGTATTTTTTATAACAATGAATATTTAATTTCCACATCACAGATGAAAAAGACTCTCTGAAGAGGCATCTGAGGGAGACTCCAGAGAGCGGCCGCTAATCAGAAAAGGGCCTTCTCGTGAGTGCTCTTCCACGTGGCTCACTTTCTTCTTTAACTTTTTCATTTTTTATTTTTTCCTGATTATTGAAGTAAATATGCACATTGGAGAAAATGTAGAAGACACAAAAATAAAAAATGGGAGAAGGGAAAAAAAAAATCACCCATAATCCACTAGCTTTTGTTGACATTTAGACACCTGCTTTTCCAGTCTTTTTTCTATGCATTTTTCCATAAGCAAATGAGACAGAAGGTTTTTATAAACATAGCTTAATGAGAGGATAATACTCAGCCAACTGTACTGTAATTCACTTCACCAGATTCCTACTGCAGAAATTTAGATTGTTTCGTATTTTATAAACATAGTGGTAATGGACATCTTTGTGCATAATCTGTTGCTACAATTTGGGGTATCTAAATGAAAGTGAAATCATGAGGTCATAGATGCATTTAAGGCTCTTGACACAAATGGCAAACCCACAGTTTCTTTTCTGTTAGGGACCAGCTTCCTCACCGTGGGGCCCATCGGGCCTCCTCTGGACAGCTTCCTCCCTGGCCGGCAGAGGGAGGCCAGGGGGCACCGGGCTGCAGGCCTCCTTCCCTCCCCACCACGCAGAGTTCTGAGGCGCCTCCTAACGGTCTTCTCTCTTGTCTCCCTCTGCCCCAGCCTCGTAAGGCCCTTGCGACACTATGCTGTCTTCCTCTCCGAAGACTCCTCTGACGATGAGTGCCAGCGGGAAGAGGGCCCGAGCTCTGGCTTCACCGAAAGCTTTTTCTTCTCCACTCCCTTTGAATGGTCTCTCCTTCCTTCTTCCATTTTCCTGAGTTCAGCTTGGTGACTCTCTGGGATCACTTGGAGGGGCGGGGGCGGCCAGCTTGTGCTTGTGTGTGGGGAGGGTTGCCTGGGGCTGCTGCCTTCTGGTGCCCGCTTGCAGGGCGGCTCCCCCCACCACGTGCCTCCTCCCAGGGCGTTCATTCTGCCAGCCCTACAGGGCCTGTGGCGATGAGGTGAGGTGACAAGGGTGACTGGGCTGTAAAGGTGTGAGACGGAAACATCGGTCTCCTTCCTCACGGGGAAAATGCGCTGGATTGTTATTGGGGTTGCCGACTACAGCGTCAGCTACGGTTAGGCTGGTTGTTGCTGCCCAGTCTTCCTTTATCTCAGCACACCTTGGGAAGCCATGGAGATGGAGCATCAGATTTTAAGTTTAAAAAAAAAAAAGTTACTGGTATGGAATATATATATTACTGATGGCATGGCCAAAGATCTTACCGATTTGTTTTAAGATAACTTTAAGATAACTTTTCTCATTATTATTTATAGCCTAAGCCTCCTTCTAATTACAAATTGCAACAAAGAAAGAGAAAAAGAAGGTTCACCACAACCCAGCCACCCTGGGAACTGGGCTTTGGTGGCTGCCCATTTTTTTCCACCACTTCTTGCCTCTCCACCTACAGGCTTTTCCCACCTGGGACTGAGCAGAGGGCCAGCTCTGGTCTGTGTTTATCTGTTTGCATGGTGTTTCTAATGGGAGCCTTCAGGGGAAGGGAACTGCCCTTTGCTGAACACCCACAGCAGACCTTGGGGAGTGAGCCATGCTGGCCCGATTACGTAAGAGAGACTCTCCCCTTGTCAGCCCCCTTCACTATCTCCCTGCACCCACTCTCTCCTCCAAGGCTGGGCCTGTGGGTTCCTTGGGGCACTCGACAAGCCCAGCAGCTCTCTTCCTGCCACTGCCCCCACAGGCAAGGAGGGTTCTGGCCCTTTCTGCCACCAGCTCACCTGTGACCGCAGGCACGTCAGTCCCCTCCTGAGGCCCTCATTTAGAGAGCAGTGCCCTAAGCCAGCGTTGCCCAAGTTTTGGGGGCTGCCTGGTCTGTACAGTGAATCTCCTTCATTAAAGCTAGGAGAAAAGCCTTGTCCTACGCAGTAGTATCTATAATATCATAGACTTAATGTATCGGTTCTTATTTCTATTATTAATTAAGATAAAGATTGCATCATTGGAATAAGAAATGTCCAGCCATGTATCAACTTACAGTTGCCTTGCTGGTAAAGGGATCCCACACAGATAACAGCCAAGGACCCCCACCATGGGGTCTGGCTGGCCACGTTCTTTTCAAATTAATTGATGCCTTAATTATTTAAAATAATGCTCACTCCCTGAACCATGATCTATGAAAAGCATAGGCTTTTGTGTGTGTTTAAAGGGAAACAGCCATCTTAAAATGAATTCCTTCTAAAGAAACTCTGTTTCCTTAACTACAAAGCATACTGACTTTTCTTGTCTCCTTCACTGTGTTCAGACTTGGTTAAAGGAGCTTGGTCAGATGGCTTAGTTAGAACTAAGCGAGGGACTTTAGAAGTTTCTCATGCTTGGCTTCCATTTCTGCCTCTTGCCAGCTGCTGTGTGACACAGGTTCCGTTGCTTGGCCTCTCTGAGCTTCAGCTTCCTCATCTGTAAAGTGGAGGGTGTGAGTCCTACTTCATAGGCTGCTTGTATGACTTCAGGGAGATAGTACAGTCTGATGTAGTCCTTGCCCAGAGTCAAGACTGTTAGTTGAGCCCCTTTTCCTCTACTGACTGTCCCCCTGCCCAGGTTCATGCAAGTGGGCCTTCAGACCACCAGGTGGCGACCTTCCCCACTTTACCAGAGCCTTGGGCAGTTTCGGCCTGACTCAGGGGGCAGAGCCTTGCGATTGGAGGTAGGATGCTACTCTGGCCCAATTTCACAACAGGTCTGGGCAGCATTCTCCACGTACCCTGGGGCTCAGGCTTGTGAGAGAGGATAGCAAGAGGCACCCAGCATCCCCAGCACCTGGGTTGGCTGTAAGATTTTGGTGCGTGAATGGACAAGCTGCTGTTAACAGCTCAGCGTGCCTGCTGTACAGCTGGCACCACGTTTGCTCGTGTCATCTCCACCACCAGTTGCAAGGACATGCACTCTGGAACGGGGGAGCAGCTGAGGCTCAGAGAGGTTAAGTGACTTGCCCAAGGTCCCACAGCAAGAGATGGCACCAGGGCTGGAACCGAGATCAGCACAGGCTGAGGCCCAGGTAGTTCGCTGCTGAGGATCCTGGGGCGCACTGTTCCCCCAGCTCAGTTCCGCACAGGCTGGGCCCAGGACCCGACTGCCGCAGGGTTGAGGGTACGGACAATGGGCTCAGGAGTGAGTCCTCCTGCCGGTTCCCTCTCTGGCCGTGCCCCATTCCTCACGCCTTGTGTGAATGGTGTGGGAGCCCGCTGGCCAGTTCTATGGTAGGTCTTGTGGTCTGGAGGAAACTAAGTGGGCTCCCCCGTGCAAGCTAGAGCCAAACCCACTTGCCCAAGGCCCCTCAGTGAGTCGAATCCGAGATCAGCCCAGGTCTGTCTGTCTGTCTGAGGGGCACCGTTCAGACACCTACACTCGTGGGGACCCAGGACGCTCTCCTCTCCCAAGGCTCCCAGCTGTGTTCCTTGAAGCCTGGAAGCTCTCCGGGGTGGGGGCTGCTTGCTCCTCCTGGGACGGCTCTGGGTGGGAGAATCCAGCCTGCTCTGCCTCCCCCCAGGCCGCAGCCATATCGGACACTCAAGGAGTCAGACAGTGCAGGGGACGAGGCCGAAAGCCCGGAGCAGCGAGCACGGGAGCCCGTGGGCCCCACCCCAGCTCCACACGACCGGGCCGCCAGCATCGACCTCCTGGAGGACGTCTTCAGCAACCTCGACATGGAAGTCCCACTGCAGCCGCTGGGCCAGGCCAAAAGCTTGGAAGACCTTCGGACCCCCAAAGACCTGAGGGAGCAGCCGGGGACCTTTGACTATCAGGTATGGTGGGGGAGGGGTGGGCGCAGGCCGGGGGCACTTTCTGCACATGAGGCAGGTTTTCCCACGTGACAGTGAGACACCAAGGGAGAAAGAGCCACTTTTCCAAGGCCCTCAGCCAGTGCTCAGAGTCACTGACTACAACTCTGCCAGGCGGGCCAGTGGCCAGAGCCCCGCACACGGTGATCGCTGGAGAACAGCTACAGCCTGATGAAAATCTGCCACCCGCTTCTGTGTATGCAGCAGAGGTGGGCAGCACCATGGCCCCTGATGGAACTGGGATTATCCCCACCCCACCAAGGCTCCTTGAAGAGCCTGTGGATCAGAGCTCTGGGGCTCTGGATATTCACTTGTGACCCCTGATCTTCCTTGAGACTTTCATTCTGTCACCACCTGTGCCTGTCTCCTCACTTGTGCCAGGGAGCTGCTAACTCTGCAGTCCCTGGGTCACAGTGTGGAATTCACAAAGCTCCCCCATATCCAGGTGGCGCTAGTGGTAAAGAACATACCTGCCAGTGCAGGAGATGTTAAGAGACGGGGGTTCGATCCCTGGGTCAGGAAGATCCCCTGGAGGAGGGCATGGCAACCCACTCCAGTATTCTTACCTGGAGAATCCCCATGGACAGGGGAGCCTGAGGGCTACAGTCCATGGGGTTTCAAAGAGTTGGACATGACTGAAGCAACTTAGCACGCATATCCAATGATTCACACAAGCCCATCTGTAAGGAATTGCTATTTCCAGGCTGCAGATGAGGGAGCTCAGGCCAAGAGAAGGGACATGACACCCAAGTCGTGGCCCAGTAGGTGGCAGAGCTGGACAGAGCCCAGTCCTATTTCATTCCCAGCCAGTGTGCCTTCACCCAGCCCCTGTGCCTCACTTGCCCTCTTGGTCTCAGGGGTGGCTGAAAGTGCCCACATGCTTTGAAAAGTAAAATGGTTCAGGCCAGTAGAGGGTCAGCGGATGGAGTCCTTTTCCTAAAACTAATTAGCAGCACTGGCTTGAAAAGACAGGGTTTTCTCTGGAGACCCTTTGTGCCACCCTAGTGAGAGAAGCCTGGCCTGGAGGTCCAGACAGACCTGGGCTTGCTTTCTACTGCCGACCTGGGCGAGCCCCCAACTTCCCTGAGCCCCAGAGGCCTAGCTGGCCACACTCCCAGGACCACAGCCCCAGTGTCCCCCTGGCACACAGGGGGCAGTGGGGAGAGCCAATCTGTCCCCGGTCAGCTACAGTCATTGCCTCCCTCATTCCCTCTGGCAGAGGTTGGACCTGGGCAGAAGTGACGGGAGCCGCGGGACACCAGGGGCCTTGAAGCTCACCCACCCGCACAGCAGGCTCTGGAGCCTAGGCCAGGATGACATGGCCATCCCCAGCAAGCCTCCCACCGCCTGCCCCGAGAAGCCCTCAGCCCTGCTTGGGAACTCCCTGGCCTCACCCTGCAGGCCCCAGAACCGGAACGGCCTCCTGAACCCCAGCGACAAGGAGGAGGTGCCCACACCCACCCTGGGCAGCATCACTATCCCCCGGCCCCAGGGCAGGAAGACCCCGGAGCTGGGCATCGTGCCCCCACCTCCCACTGCCCGCCCAGCCAAGCTCCAGGCCCCCAGCATCGCCCTCGGCAACTTCTCGGAGCAGCTGCCGGCTGAGCAGGAAAGGCGGGCTGCCCTCAGCTCAACCCCATTCCCTGGGCTCCTCTCCAGTACTGCACCCCAAGACCCCACCGAACTGCTCCAGCCACTCAGCCTGGCCCCAGGGGCCTCTGGCAGCAGCAGTGATGCCCTGCTGGCCCTGCTGGACCCACTTAACACAACCTGGTCGGGCAGTTCCCTTCCACCAGGCCCTACAGCCCCAAATGTAGCCACCCCATTTACCCCTCAATTTAGCTTTCCCCCCATGGGGACCCCCACCCCATTTCCACAGCCGTCACTCAACCCCTTTGTCCCACCTGTGCCTGCATCACTGCCCACCATGCCCCTGGTCTCTGCACCAGCTGGGCCTTTTGGGGCCCCTCCTTCCCTGGGGCCAGCCTTTGCCCCCAGCCTCCTGTTGTCCAATTCTGGCTTCTGTGCCCCTCATCGGTCGCAGCCCAACCTGTCTGCCCTCTCCATGCCCAACCTCTTTGGCCAAGTGCCCATGGGTACCCACTCCCTGCAGCCTCTGGGTCCCCCAGCGGTCGCCCCCTCGAGGATCCGAACATTGCCCCTGGCCCGCTCAAGCGCCAGGGCCGCCGAGGCCAAGCAAGGGCTGGCCCTGAGGCCTGGAGACCCCCCACTCCTCCCCGCCAGGCCCCCCCAGGGCCTGGAGCCAGCACTGCAGCCCTCTGCTCCACAAGAGACCAGAGACCCCTTTGAGGATTTGTTACGGAAAACCAAGCAAGACGTGAGCTCGGCCCCGGCTCCCGGCTCCGTGGAGCAGCTCAGGAAGCGGTGGGAGACCTTCGAGTGAGCGGCGCTGAGGGCGGGGCGCGCTGAGGCCACCGGCCCGGCTTCCCCTGCTGCTCCTTCTGCCCGGTTCCGCTGGTGGGAAGGGATGGGAACCCTCTCTGCTGCCCCTCCTCCTCTCCACACTGCCCATCTCTGGAGAATGGCGCCAGTTCCAGCCTGAGAATCGACCCAGCTCCTGGGTGCCTGCCCCGCCACCACCCTTCCCTTGCCCCCCCAATTGGTTTTTGCACTAAAGAGGTCAGCTGGGCCAGCGATTGCCCCAGGCCACATCCTACCCACCTTCCCTCTGGAAACTGCCCACCAGGAGCCCCGTGCATCCTCAGGATGTCTCCTCCTGAGCCCCGTTCTCTTGCCCCAGCTGCAGCCCAGCCCTGCACACCCCACCTCAATGGGCACGAGCGTTGGCGGTACACCAGCTCCTCTGCACGAGAGGCACGTGGTTTGGAGATTGAAGTAAGGAACCTCCCCTCCCCCACCCCTCCCGAGCTGGAGGATCTACCTGGCGGGGCATTTCCAAACCCTCTCTAGCAATATGCACATTCTTTCTTTACTGAGTCTTCACCCCAACCCCTACACCTCCGTTTTTCTGACTTGGTTGGGATCTGGGGGCTGAGGGATCCACGAGATCCCTCGTGGTAACCAAACCAAGCCCCAGCCAGCCCTGCGTGAGGGCCGGGAGCACCAGCAACTTTGATTATCGAAGACAAGACGGCAACAGGTAAACCTGAGAGCATCAGGATGGGTCCGGCCGCCGTCCACACTCTCCCTCAGGTCCCCAGAGGTTCTCCTGGCCTCCAGTTACGATCACATGAGGCTCAGGCTCTGGTTGAGTGGGTCTCAGGGGGCAGAGCTGAAAAGCAGGTACCCAGACCCCCACTGGAAGGCCAGGCTTAACACCACAGAGATGCAAGGGTCCCAGTGCCTGAGTCCTTGGGGCAGGAGGGGGCAGGGCACTAAGCCCCTCTCCAGGCCCCTGGTGAGTGGGCAGGCGTGGCTTCTTGCAGCCTGGAGGCAGGAGGGCTTGGAGTCACCCCCTCCCTGCCCACCTTGTAATTCCTGCCAGCATAGAAATTCCTGAGGCCAACGTCACCAAAGCTAAATTGAAATGTTTTGTTATTATTTCTTTTATCTTTCTTTTCCTTTTTACTTTTATTGATTTGGTGGAATCTTGAAATTGACTAGTTTCAATAAACCAAGTTAAAATATGGCCCAACCATTTAAGAAAACAACCATCTGAGACATCCAGGAAATTGTGAACATTTTGACCTGATTTCTCATTTCCTATTTGTGAATGGTCAGACACACAGTCTCAGGGCTGTCTGTTGGGGCAAGGGGGTTTCTAGAGGCCCCCAAAACCCCAGGGAGCCTTGTCATTGTCTGAGGGACTGGGAGACCACTCCCACCTGTGAGTGAGCAAGGCCCAGCCCTGAGGTTTGCTCTGACAGTGTGGGGTGTGAAGGGCTGCTGGCCCTGCACGAGCGCCTTCGGCAGTCCCGGCCCCTGGGGCAAGTCCTCTCTTTCAGTCTCGGCAATGTCCTCTGGCCACCGGAAGCAGGGCGCTGTGTCACGCCTGGGCCACGCGGGTGCCTCTAGGACACTCAGATGTTTCAGCAGAGATTGCAGATCCATCCTGGGCAGACCCCCGAGCCCCGTCAGGACAGGGTAGTGCACTCGGCAGGCAGAGTCTTAAGGCAAGAGGTGCTCGGTGGCTTCAGGGAAGCCGAGCCCACCCCATGGTCTCCCTGGCTGGGGCCGGTGGCAAGAGCACCATGTTCACAAGAGCACTGCTGTCTCTTCCCTTGCTGGATTGAATCTGCAAATCCAAGGATGAATTTTGTGTGTGCATTCAATAAAATCTTCTTGGAGAGAAGCTGGTATCCCTGTGTCCTGAGGAAGCTCTGCAGGGAGGGGACTCCACCTCGGGGAACCTTCGGTATCTGCGTTTGTCGAGGTAGAGGCGGGATCCAGGGAGCAGTCAGGAAGGCTTTGACCCTGGCCGACCCCCAGGTCAAAGCCTTTTCCCATTCAGGCCTCTGAAGGGTAGGTTGGTCATGGTTGGGCACAGGGCTGCCGGGGCCCCACACAGCAGGGCTCCAGGTCACCAGTGATGTCAAAGGCATCTTGGCTCCAGGAAAAGTCAAGCTCAAGGGGATACCTGGAACCACCTCTTAATAGCAAGGGCAGAGCCTGGGAGACTGCACCTCTCTTGGCTGGGTTGGAGAGGATACTGGACCAAGCACCCAGAGTGGATGTTAAGGGTGTCCCCACCCTTAAATGTCCCCACCCCCCACCCCACCTGCCCATCATTCTGTCTTTGTCTCCCTCCCTGGTCTGTGCTTGAAAATTACAAATTCTCAGAACTCTCAGGAACAAGAGGAGGACAAAAAAGAACCACCCAGCTTTTACACACTGGGGTTCCACCCAGAATGTCTTGTCTTAGGAATCTGCAAAAACACAGGTTTGCCAAATCTCTGACTTGATGAACTAATCAAGGCAGCAGCTTGGCTAAGGTCGTGGTAACAGATGTTTTCTCCCTGTCTTTCCCAGGAGCCACAGGGAAAGCTGGTCCCACCTCCTACAGGCTAAAGGACCAAGCAAGCCCCTGGAGCCTAGCGCCCAGCCTCAGCCCTCCCACCCCATCCCATGGCCCCATCACCGCATGGCTCCACCTCCCACTGATTCCTGTGCCTCTGGAAGTTGGGTGAGACCCCTGGGGGGGCTGGGTAAGGTCGACCTCCAATCGAGAAGTGGAAAGGGGTCTCCTGGTCTTGGCACAGGGGGCGCTGGCCTGGGAAACAGGAAGGACCAAAGAGAACATCTCCAGGTCAGGGACAAAGGGACTCTGAAGCTCAGAGGCCAGGCCCTCAGGCAGGTGCCTCAGAGATCCCAGTGTGGCAGCATCACCAGGGAAGGGGCCGGAAGCAAAGCAGCCAGCTCTTCCCCTCATCTGTGTCTGTCCACAGGACCAGCCCCGACACAGAGGCAGTGCCAGTGTTTGCTGAGCACCTGCCTCAAGGAACAACCCTGAGGGCTTCCTGTGCATCCTCTCCTCAAATCCTCCCAGCGACTGCTAGGGAGGTGACTGGTCTGCAGATGAAGGAGCAACCTCGCTGGTGCGGGAGGAGCTGGAGAAGCACCAAGTGGGCAGGGAGGATGGCTCCCCCACCCTCATCGCCCCCTGGCTGCCCCTCAGGGAGGCCCCTTCCCCGCGCTCTCCCTCTCCCTTCCTGACACCTAAAAGGACAACCCGGGTAGCCCCACAGCAGACTAGACTGTAACGCATCCCAGAGCCCCATCCTTCCCCATAGTCACCTACCATCTTCACAACAGCCCTGTGAGGCAGGCCAGGGCTGCTCTCCGAGCAACAGGCCCGCAGGAGGCAGACTGAGTGGGCCCAGACACTACCCCCCAACTCCACCCCCCAGCTCCTGCAGGTCTGCCCCGTAGTCCACATCCCAGACAGCGCCTGGCTCCAGTGCAGGGCAGAGTCAAATCTCCCTCCAGGAGCATCTGTTTGGGGAACCGGGAGCTCATACATTAACCTCTGGCTCCTGCCCCACATCCTGCTGATTTCCAGCTGCCTCCAGGCCTCCCGAGGTGGGAGGTGGGAGAAGCTGCCAGAGGTGGGGCTCTGGTCATTGGGCCGGGCTTGGCCTGGCCTGGCCTCCAGGAGCACTCGTGGCCCTGGGCCACCCCTGTCCCAGGACTGAGAATGTGGTCTCCTCCCCCCAGCTGCTTCTCTGTGGGGCCAGCTGCACCCACTACACGATTACACGCACAAACAAGGAGGTCACGTGCACAAACAAGGACAAATGCCCATGACCCCATCCCTAACACTCACACAGGTATCTGCAGATCAACAGGCCCAGGTACACACACACACATACACACATGTACGTATACACACACACACACACACCAAAACACATCGTGTGCACCCACAGGTGCTTCTCCCAGCACAGCCGTGCATCTGCCGAGGCG
Organism: Oryx dammah; assembly: GCF_014754425.2. Lineage (NCBI taxonomy): Eukaryota > Metazoa > Chordata > Mammalia > Artiodactyla > Bovidae > Oryx > Oryx dammah. The sequence continues at coordinate 93,372,951 of NW_024070209.1, read as the reverse complement.
AGACCTAGCAGCTGGACAGTGAATGTCCACAACCTCACAGGCTCCTCTGTTTCCCTGAGCGTGCCCCCTTCCCCTCAGCCCAGCAAGGGGCAGAGGCAGGGGCTCCTGGCAAAGGGGACACTTCCCAGCAGGTATCCTGAGCCCTGTAGCAGCTCGCCAAGGCTAAGAAGGGGCCAGCCATTTCCCTGCAGGCTCCCAGAAGTGGCCTCCTTGGGTCTCTAGGTAGAAATTGAGGCCCTCACAGGGGCTGGAGCTGCAGCAAGGTGGGCCTAGATGAGTCTCTCCTCGGGTGGCACCTTGAGGACGCTGTCCATCTCCAGCCGGGCTCCGGCCACCTCCTGCTGGCTCGGGCTGTAGGTGCCCTCCGACTGGCGGCGCTTTCTGGCCGCCAGGATCCCTGAGAGGAGGCCCAAGAGGAGGAGGAGGAGGCAGGCGCAGGCCGCAGGCACTGCCACCTCCAGCAGCGGGAACGGCAGCGGCAGTGGTAGGCCCTTCTGCAAGAGACACGGTAAGAGGCCTAAGACAGTGGAGCTGGGGAGGCCCCCGCTCCAACCCCAGGCCCTCCAGAGGAGAGGAAAAAAGCATCACTGGGCGGGAGCCCTTCCTGTACAACCAAGGGCTTCCGGTAGAAGAGAAACACACTTATTGAATGCCCAGTAGGTGCTCAACACCATGCGTGGGATTTCACGTAAAACCTCACAGCGATCTGATGAAGTGAGAGCGAGGCCGCCCATGAGGACAGGAACCTTTGGTTTATTTTGTTCACCAGTGTATCCCCAAAACGCCGAGAGGAGAGCCTGCTCAGTAGGCACTCGGTAGGTTTACGAGGAGAACACGGAGGCTCTGCCCAGATTCCCCCAGATGCACACATCTAGGGGCTGACAAACCAGGACTGGCACTGCCCTCTGTCCACCCCCAATGCCAAGCCATGCCCAGCTCACACCACTATCCTGCAGTCTCGAATTCCAGCCAAAGGTCCTTCCTTCAACTGGCCAAGGTGGGCCTCAGCGCCCAGCCCTGCCAGCCCCACCTCTCTCAACAGACACCCCAACTGAAGTGATGGGACTTGATTCTTCCAGACCCCAAAGGGCACTCTGGTTTTTTAAAGGTCTGTGGAGACCATGCCTAAGCCCCAAGTGGGAGGCATCTCAGGGCCAGGGGGCCTGTGCAGGGCATGAGGTGGAGCGGGCTGGCCTGATTGATGGTGAACTCAGAGTCCCCCGGCCGGCCCCCACCCCCAGGAGACACACAAACCAGGCTGTGGGGGGCCCAGACAGACACCTGGATGCCCCATCAAAAGATTCTACAGACCTGGAGCTCTAGAGCCCCAGAATCACAGATTTCCAGGGAGAGGGCAGAGGCCCAGGGTCTCAGATTCATCAGCCCTCCCTCCATCCCATGAGACCTCTCAGCTGCGGCCTGGGTCCCAGTCTCAGCCCCCAGCCCTGGAGAAGGTGCCCAAGGCTTAAGAGAAAAATTCACCCCAGACCCGAAGCAACCAGGGCAGGCCAGCCTCCAGCCTGGGGGAGCTGTAAAGCCATTTCCTCCCTGGGAGGAGGGCGGGAGGGGGAGCCAGAGGCTGTAAAGTTCAACTTGAAAGGAAGCATTTCCCCAGAAGCAGAGGGGACTGGGGTTTATGACCTGGCCCACCAGAAGCCTGTGGAGATCAAGGCGCCTCCCCAGGCTTCGTGCCCCCCTTGCCTCGCCCCCTCTGGCTCACTTCTGCCTGGGCCTGCAGAGTCTGCTCTGCCCCTTGGAGGGGAGGGGGCCAGAGGGAGGTCCATGCTCAGGCCGCCTGCTGGCCCCTATCTATTGGCCCCCCTCACCGCCCTCTTCAGCTGAGCCTGCCTTCACGGCAGCCAAGCCTTCTCTGGCTTAGAGTCCTGGGCTCCCCAAATCTTCCTACTTTCCAAACATGGCTCAGAAACGACCAGAGATTATAGGCTCCTATATCCACCAACGTAAATCCCAGAGTTCACTGAGATCCCCAGAGGAATGGTGCGGGGGGTCCCCAGGCTCCCCCAGAGTGAACAGACCTCCTGTGCAGGGGTGTGGAAGGGCCCTGTCTCCCTGGCCTGCTACTCCCCACCCTGTGACAGGGCTGGTCCAGGAATAGCTCCACAGGCCCTGTACACACGGCCCCCCACCCCCCACAACATCATCTCACGAAGTCCAAAACAGGCCACCCTCCCCGTCGGCCATCACTCACCACCACTTCGCAGAACTGGCCTGAGAACCTGGCATTGCAGATACATTCGTACACCCCATCAGCTGCCCGGCAGGTGCCCCCATTCAAGCAAGGGTTGGCTTCACAGGGGATCCGACACCTGGGAGGCAGGGAAGAGGGCGGGGCTGAGGAAGCTGCTCCCTCCCAAGCTGCCTCTAGCTCCCCCAGCTCCTTTACCTCCTCAAACCCACCCCACACCCTCCACACCGCTCACCCGCTGTCCCCAGCACGGTCCCAACCCGGCTGGGCCCTGACAGGGGGACCTAAGTTGAGTACGACCCTCATTACGCAGCAGACCCCTTCACTCCAACACTCGTGACCAAGAACGACCCTCTCACTCCATTGAAAGCACGGGGGAGCCTGTGTGAAGGTGCCTGCCCAGACCGGAGGGCCCAGAGCCTCTGTTTGCATAGTGTCCCCACGGGGTCCTGATGCTGAGTGGTGCTCTAAGAAACACCACTAGGCAACTACCCTCCAGCAGGTGTCTGGTAACAGAGGATGGTCTTGGAAGCCCCAGAAGGAAGGATCTCAGGTGACAGAGGTGGAGTGTCTGGCGCAGTGACGACAGTAAGGGCTAAGGTGAGCAAGGACCCATACCTCACTTCACCTGCCCTGGTTGGAGGGGATCTGGAGGCCCACTCCCTGCCTTTGGATCTGCACTCTCCACACGCCCCAGCCCACCTCCCAGGCTTATGGAGCCCAGACCCACCTCTGCCCAGCAAAGCTCTCCTGGCAGCTGCAGTTGGCCCCCTGGGGACCCTCCTCACACTGGCCGCCGTTGAGACAGGTGATGTTCCGACTGCACCCCTCTGGTGGGATAGGCAACCTGAGAGAAAGCACAGGAGCTGGACTTGGGTCAGGACACATGAGACCTGGCCCACGCCCACGCCCTGTGGGTCACTCAGGCGACCTGAGCCTTCTGCATCATCATCCAAGGAATTCAGGGCCACCTCCGACAGACCCTGCTGGAAGTCATGGAAGCGGTGTCTGGGGTGGAAGGGGTGGGACACCGGGCTGCCACGCTACTGCTCCAGCCCCAGCCCCAACGAGGTGTACCACAGCTAGACCCTGGCAGAACCCTTGGCGGCTCAGAGACCTTTGAGGAGCTGATGAAAGGTAAGAACGCTTCCAGCGTAAGAGCAGGCTCCTGGACATAAAGCCTGACCTTCTTTGCAGGGAGAAGGGGAGTCAGACCTCTGCCAGACACCCTTCCATAAGCTTGGCTCTGAAAGAGCTGGAAGTCATAGCCAAACTGAATATGGGAAGCGGTCAAGACTTCGAGCATCTTTCTCTGCCCCTGTCCCACGGGACTCGGGGATGGGGGAGATGTCCGTGGTGGGCAGCTCGGCAGGAGAGCCTCTTAAGTTTTCTTCCAACACTAGCTCTGGTTCCCCCACCCCGACTCCCAGAGGACAGCTTTGTTTATCTCAACTTTAAATTCACCCGGGTGTCCTGTATTTTATCTGGCAACGCTGCGGGCCTGTTGTTCCCAAGTTACAGATCACAGCGAAGTGACTCAGAGATGGGATGGGGCTGGCCGATAGAACCAGCACTTCCACAATCGGGCTTCCAGTCTAGTCTGTCCCATCCACCGCCCCCGGGGCCCTCCCCTCCACTCCTCACCCCTGGGACCCAGGCCATCCCGGCCGGCCGAGCGCACCTGCAGCGCGGGCCTGCGAAGCCAGGCGGGCAGCGGCACTCGAAGCGACCGTCTGGGTGCGCGTGGCAGCGGCCGCGGGCGCAGGGCGCCGAGCGACACGGGTCGGCGCGGTCCTCGCAGCGCTGGCCCTCCCAGCCCGGGCCGCAGGCACAGGCGAAGGCGTCGAAGAGGTCGCGGCAGGCGCCACCGTGCAGGCAGGGCGAGGGGACACACACGGGAGCGCCGCGGCAGCCGAGGTGCGGGGCGGGCGCTCCGGGCCGGGCCGAGAAGGGCTCGCGGGAGCCGGGGGCCGCGCCGGGCCGCGGGCGCGCCAAGGGTAGCGGGTGGCCGCCGAGCGCCACGCGGCCCAGGCAGCCCGTGAAGTTCTCGGCCAGCAGGACGCGCGCGGCGCCCGGGCCGCGCAGGAAGTCCAGGTCGCCGGCCAGGCCACGGAGCGACACCGGCGTCGCCGCGCCGTCCAGCCAGAGCAGCCAGCGCGAAGCGGCGGCCGCGGGCTGCTCCATGGCCAGGCGCACGCGGTGCCAGGCGCCGTCGGCCACACGCGGCCCGGGCGCTGGCAGCACCGCGCGGGGCAAACCGGGGCCGCTGCACACGCCTGCCGCCAGCGAGCCGTTGCGCACCGCCAGCCACACGGCGGCCGGGCCGTCCTCAGCGCGCAACAGCCCTGCCTCAGAGTCGCGCGTGCGGAAGACCAGCGAGAGGCCGCTGAGCGAGCTGCCCGATGACGCGTTGTGCCCGCTGAATTCCGCCGGGGGTCCCTCGCGGAACGTGGCCTCCGCCACACCTGCCAGGGGAGAGAGCGTCGGAGGACGGCCTCTCGGCCCCCACCCAACCCAAGCAGACCTGGGTGATGTGGCGACCTGTTGCTGCCTCCACACCCCCCCAACCCCTGCCGTCTGGGCGTGGGGGCACACACCCCCACCTAGGATCTAATCCCAGGAAGTGTTCCCCGTACCTCATAGAACTCTCTTACCTCCAGAGAACCAACTCTGGGCACCCACCCTGCCCCCCAGGTCACAAACCGGGCGGTAACACTCCAGAAAATCCGCCCACTCCTCTCCTTTGTGAAGCAGCCGGCGCCATCACTGTGGCTCCCTCTTCACCGCAATCCTTTGAACTGCCTTCTTTTGAAAATGCTGAGCATGGCCTTCTCCTGCCGGCCCCCGCCCTCCCCCATGGCTCCCCACTGCCCTTGGCAGAAAGTCCCAAGTTCTTATAAACCTCACAGGCCTTTGCACATGCTTTGCCCCCTTGCTGATATGTCGCTCCCAGTGCCCAAGGTCTTACTCGCCCTTGAAAACCTAGCAAGTGCTCTCCTCCTCCAGAGAGCCTGTCTGGGTGCAATGGACTGGGGCTGCTACCATCCTGTCCACCATCCCTGAGCCCTGAGGCAGGTGATGGATCTAACCCAGCTTGGGTGTCCAGCATGTGGGCGCCCAGGGCAGGCACTCACAGACAAAGCCATCAGGGACCTCCTCACAGGTGGCAGGAGGGAGACAGGGCTGGCCAGGACACCACAGCTGCTGGGCACACGTGGGCCCGGTGAAGTTGGCAGGGCAGGTGCAGTGGAAGTCATTCCAGGTGACAAGGCAAGTCCCACCATTGAGACAGGGCTCAGGCTGCAGGAGAATTGGGACAAGGACTGGCTCAGGCCTGGGGCTGGCATCCTCCCACCATGAACATCCCTACAGGCTCTTCACTGGGCACCTACTGCAGATACATTACCTCCTCACAAACAAATAGAAAAGTAACTAGCATTCCCATTTTTCAGATGAGGAAACTGAGGCTCAGGAGAAACCACTTGCCTGAGTCACCAAGGCAGTAAACAGAGGAGCCCAAGCTCACACCCAGGCTATTCCAATTCTAGGGCTGGTGCTTTGTTCATGACCCTGGGTGTCCCTGTCTACCAAACAACTCCTGCAGAAAGTCTTGGGCAGCCCTCTGCCTAGGCCAGGGTGTCTATCCCAGACCACAACTGAGAGGGGAGGTATGGGGACTACCAGAGGGCAAGATCAGCTTGCCGGGAAAGAAATGCAAGCGAACCTTGCTCTGTCTTCAGCCTTGGAACCGCGGGCAGGCGCCCCACCTCCTGGTGCTACCCTGACCAGTAGAAGGGCATACTGACTCCCAGAGACGCAGGGAAGATCCTGGAAAAAGGGCCCATCCCTTCCTCTTGGCACTCACATTGCATGTGTCCTCAGAGACGCAGCCCATGGTGAGGTTCCAGGACTGCCCGTGGCCGGGCACACTGGGCAGGCTGGAGTTCCCCAGCAGTGGTAGAAAGAAGGGGAGGTGGAGGTCGTTGAGTCGCACGTCCTGCATGCAGCCTCGGAAGGGTCCACCCCAGGGCTCAGCGTCAGCAGGGAGGAGCCTGCCGCCCACGTGCACCTGCTGACCCACACCCCACAGCTGATCAGGCCCGAAGCTGAGTGTCACCAGGTGGCGGAGCCCATCATCCCAGCGCCCCGGGAGCACCAGAGCAGGACTGCCCAGCGCCTCCGCCCAGATCTGGCCCTCGCTCAGAAACACTGTCAGGCCAGCAGCTGAATCGTTGGTGAGCTGGAGCAGAAGGCCAGCGGGTTCCCGGGTGCGGAGGAGGAAGGACACGGTGAGGTTCGGGCCTGGCAGCTGGTCGAGTAGGAAGGAGGCAGAGCTCAGGGTGCCCCCCAAGCCAAAGGTGGCAGCAGGAACCTCTGCAGGGAGAGAGGGTGCCAGGCGTGAGGCCTGCAGGCCAGGGCAGGCACAGCCGCTGCCCTGGGGCCCACCTGGCCCCTCCTCACCATCGGCACATGTGGGACCACTGTAGGGCCGGGGGCAGTCACAATGGAAGTGAGTCCACAGGTCCACGCAGACCCCTCCGTGGGCACAAGGCGGAGGCTGGCAGTGCTCCTGGTGCTGGCAGCCCAGGAAGACGTTCTCGCCAAGGTCCTCGGGCAGCAGGAGATGCCCGTCCACCTGCACATCCTGGAGGCAGCCCGCAAAAGCCACGCCGCCCAGCTGGATGAAGCGGGACCCAGCAGGCGTGGGGGCTGGGGCAGCCGTGGCCACGGGACTGGAGGCCACACAGAGGCGGGCGGGACAGCCTTCGTGCCAGAGCCGCAACTCCAGGACCCCCAGGCGGAGCGTCACCTCCACTCGGTGCCAGTGGCCATCGTTGAGGGGTGGTTCCAGGAGCCTCAGGACAAGCACATTCTTGCCACGGAGTGTGGCCTGAAGCCTGGCTTCCACCAGTGCCAGCTCCACGCTGTCCTGAGTGTCAGAGCACGTGGCCAAGGCACCCACACGTATCGTGGTACGAAACCTCAGGGCCAGACCTAGGGAGCTGCCAGCTGGCACCGACGACCGTAAGGGGTTCCCAGCCACCACGGAGAATGTAGTATTCTGGCCACAGAAAGGCCCACGGGTACCAGGTGGGCAGCGGCAGGTGTAACTGTGAACCCCTGACTCGAAGGTAGGGATGCAGGGGGCAGTCGGTGGGCAAGTGTGGCCCTGGCAGCCGGTGAGTGGCACAGAACAATCCGGTCCACCCCAGGCCTCAGGGCACCCACAGATGTAGCCTGCCACGGTGTCTTCACAGGTCCCACCGTGGAGGCAGGGCTCCGACAGGCATTCGTCCATGTCTTCCTGACACGTCGGGCCTTCGGGAGAGACCAGGCCAAGGCTCAGCACCAAGGCCAGAACCACAGTCTTGACCCAGAGTCTACCTGCCTCTTGGGACAAGGAGCTCAGTATCCATCAACCAAACCCATTCCCAATTCTCGAAGGACTTCTCGAGGTCCTCGGAAGTCCCCGGAGGCTGGAATCCAGGATGCTCCTTTGGTTCCCACATCTGGTGAGTCTCCAGGCCCTGTGCAGTCCGTCCCCTATACGCTCGCCAGGGCCTGCTCTCCTCCCACCTTGCCTTCCCAGACTCACAAACTCTCTGGGCCACAGTCTAGTGCCCTCTAATTCACCAGTCTTCAGAACCCCCTCCATCATCCATCTCTACGAGCAGCCAGAGAGCTAACGCGTGACCTGGCCCAGTTCCTTTGCTGCGTAATGTGCCATCACTCACCCTGGCACTCACGATCCCTCACGGCCTGGGCACTGTTAGGCGTTCGGATGTCAACCTGCCTCCCTACAGACCTTGAGCTGCCTGTTCCTCCAAGCATCTCCTGGGAAGTCCTGCCTCTGGGCTTTCGCGCATACTGCTCCCTCTGCTCGGCATGCCTCATTCTCCCTAACCCTGCCTTTCAAACGCCTACTTATCCAGCAAAGCCCAAATTCAAATGGCCAGTCCTCTAGGAGGCCTTCTCTGGCCCTCAACCGCAAGTTACTGTGTCCCTCCCAATTCCTTGCCTACTCCCAGGCACAGTTCCCCGGAACCCTGGATTGAAAATATCTGTTTACACAGTTGAGATCTCCTCCACGGGCCTGAGTTCATCCTTGGTGCCCAGCAAAGGACATGGCATGGCCCTTGTCAACAGAGCGATGAAGTGGAAGAGGGAGCGGGGGTGGGTGTACACGTCTGTGGCACTGGAGCATGCCCTGGCTCTAATGCCACCCCCGTCCCTCTGCCCTAGGGCCCTCGCTCTGGCAGTGGGGTCACCCTCCCTTCCAGGAGCCCCCAGGTCAGGTACTCTGGCCCCAGCGTGGATCTAGAGGCCACAGCCCCACCCCTGCTCAGTCACAACCTCCACACAACTACTGAGGCCAGACCTGCTCACGTATCCCAGCCAGGGGGGACCCAAACCCAGAGAAGCCAGTAGGATTTGAATCCTGGCCCCAGTCAACCCACAAACACCACCGCCACCTTCCGGGGACGGCTGGCCCCAGCACCCCACCTCCGCCTGCCCAAGGGCCCCACCCTGCCTACCTGCCAGGAGCCACAACACCCGCAGGAAGGTCCCCAGAGCCTGCAGCCCCATTTCATGTCCCCACGGACAGGCTGAGAGTGGTGGGTGGGCACCGAGGCTGGGGAGACATGCTCCCCGCCTGGCCAGCCGCCTCCTCCTTCAGCGCGGACTCAGGAATGCCAGGCACTGGCCTCCCCCACGCCCATCACAACCCAAAGGGAGGATGGCAAGGAGCCCAGCCCCACAGCCGGGGTTCCCCCTCCCGGGCCCTGACCTCAGAGGGCTGACCTCCCTGTCACCTGTCAGCTGAGTTCAGTGTGGGGAGGAGCTGGGCTTCCGCTGACCCTACTGAACCTGGGTGATGACACGCCCACATGAGAGCCCCCCCCTCCCAGCTTCCTCTGTAAGGCGGGGGGGTCAGAGCCCGAGCTCAGGGGACCCTGCTGAGGAGGAGCACAGTGCAGAGAGAGCTCTGCAGAGCAGGGTGTGCTGCCGTGGGCCCACTGTGTGCCAGGCACCCACGAGGCCGCTGCCTCTGGGGCAGGACTCAGGCAACCCCAGCCACGGGGTCGGGGGGAGGAGATGGGCCTTCAGGGTGCCCAGGGGTGTTGGCCACCCGGGAGTGGGAAGCTGAACCCCAGCATCTGTGTGTGGGCAAGGGTGGAAGGGACGGCAGTGATCGCCCCCTCCTTGCCCTGGGCTGGGAAGCGGGTGCCCAGGAACCGTGCCAGGGAGAGGAGGCCCTGCATTCTGAGCAGGAATGCGGGCGGGTGGGGGGAGGCGCCACAGGCATTCCAGAGGAGCAGGGACGCTTCTTGGGCTCATCAGTGTCTGCAGGGAAGGATGTCTATGTGTCTATGTGTCCACCGTACCCGAGGCAGGGAGAGGCCGCTGCAGGCCCAGCTCCCGCCCACCCTTCTCCAGACACTGTCCCCCAGCTTTCCATAACACACCCCTCACCCTCCTCCACCCACACAGCCCCCTGCCGCTTCCACCTCCTCTGTCCCCCTCCCCACAGGCCCTCGGCCTCTGCCCAGCCCTTCGATGTCAGGTGTCTAGAGCTCTCTCTGCCCATCACCCCACACTTCCTCCCAGACAACCTTGGCCACCTCCGACCCCAACTGCCAGGATGACACTCCTGACCCCCAGTCTCAGGTCCCTGTCCTGGGCCATAGACCCCAGGTCACCAGCCCCCAGCCCAGACTCCTCCCCATGGGTGTTCCACAAACAGACTCAGGGTGGACGATTGAACCCACCATCCTCTACCCAGTGCCACCCAGGGCAGAAACTCAGCCAGCATCTCTGACACCTCCCACTCGTGCCTGGAATAACCCTCAGGACCTGGGGCATGCCCCTCATAAGTATTTCTCAACCTGCACTCCAAAACATTTTCCCTCTACTCCCATCCCCTAAGCCCAGGTCGCAGCTCAGCCCTCTCTCCTGTTGCCTGGGCCACTGCCCCTACCTCCTCCCTAATGTCCTTAACCCCATCAACCCAGCCTCCACACATCAGCCAGAAGGGCTCTTCTTGCCCCAGGCCCACCAACTCTGACCTGGCCCTGCCCCAGTGCCCACCCGACCCTGGGCACCTGTGTAGCCGTCTGGACAGTGGCACTGGAAGCCACTGGGCAGGTCCTGGCAGAGGCCTCCACTCAGGCACGGCCGGGAGGCACACTCGTCCACATCCTCGCCACAGTCGTCCCCTGCAAGAGGCCCAGCTGTGGTTCTCTCGGCCCCCTCAGAGCCCAGCTGGAACTGGAAAGGGCCCATTTTTACAGCCAGGGAGACTGAGACCAGAGAGAAATGCTTGAACCCAGCTCCAGCATCCCTCCCCTGCACCTGGACACTACAGACCTGCTTCTCTGGAAGTGGGGCAGGGGGCTCACCCTCAAAGCCTGGAGGGCAGCGGCACACGAAGCCAGCAGCCTGGCGAAAGCTGAAGTCACCTGGGAAAGTGGCCTGGACACCCCCATAGAGGGTCGGATCCGAGCGCTGCAGGCACTGGCCCCCATGCTGGCAGGGGCCCACCGCACATTCGTCCTCATCCACCTCGCACCGCTCGCCACTGTAGCCTAGGGACACACACATGGGCATCAGGTCACACGGGGCCACCAAGCAGAATTCCTCCACTGCCGCCAGGCCCACCAGGGCCAGGCTGGGACAGCAACTCAGAACACCAATCCAGATACTCAGGCAGGGCTCACAGGAGACAGGAGCGACCAGGACGGCCTTCACCAGCATCATGTGACTAGTATCACTAGTATTTCCAGTATCACTGAGCACTCTGCTCCTGCAGGGCCCTGTGCCAAGGCTTCATGGACTTTACTCATTTACTCTCCTCACAACGGGCTTCCCAGGTGGCTCAGTGGTAAAGAATCCTCCTGCCAAGCCGGAGACCTGGGTTCGGTCGGGAGAAAGTTCCCTTGGAGAAGGAAATGGCAACGGACGCCAGTATTCTGATAATCCCACGGACAGAGGAGCCTGGCAGGCTACAGTCCATGGGATCGCAAAGAGTCAGACAGGACTGCGCGAGCAGGCAGCAGCAGCGGCTCCCAACAGCCCAGGAGTAAGTTCTATGATCAGCCCTGCTTCGCAGATCGGGAAACTGAGGCCCAGAGAAGCTGCAGTCACTTGCGCGCACTCTGCACCAGCGCACACCCGCACTGGCATCCCAGGCTTGGCGGCCGCAGCCTGTGCCCCGACCCCACTGGGAGCGCGAGCGCGCATGCGCACACACCTGGCCAGCAGAGGCAGCGGAAGCTCCCGAGGCCCTCCAGGCAGGACGCGTTGTTCGCGCAGGGCGCCGAAGCGCACTCCAGCACCTCCAGGTCGCAGCGCTCGCCCTCGTAGCCCGTGTCCGCGCAGTCGCACCAGAACCTAAAGGGGGCGCGCGGCCCGAGCTGAGCACGTGCCCGAGCTGCCAGCCCGCAGCCCCCTGCCTCCACCGTACCCTGCCTCGCGCCCCCACCCCCACCCCCACCCCCGCGCCGGCCCACCGCGCAGCCTCCCCGCCAGGGGGCACAGCCTCCGGCTCACCCATTGACCAGGTCGCGGCACACGCCCCCGTGTGCGCAAGGCTGGCTCTGGCACTCGTCCAGGTCCAGCTGGCAGCTGGCGCCCCCGTAGCCCGGCACGCACACGCAGCGGTAGGAGCCCACGCCGTCCAGGCACGAGCCCCCGTGCAGGCAGGGCGCCGAGGCGCACTCGTCCACCTCCGTCTCGCAGGTCACGCCTGGACAGGGCCCGAGACAGACAGACAGCTGCACGCCCAGAGGGAGAGTGGAAGAAGCCGAGCCAGGCTGACCCCAGACCCACTCCAGACAGTGTAACCAGCAGCGGAATGTCAGGATCCGGAGAGGATCGGTTGGTGCGTCTTTCCAGAGCAGGTGTTTCTTGAGCCAGCAATGGCAGTGAGATGGAAACAACACAGGCCTCCCTGCCCCCTAGAGCTCACTGCAGTCTAGCCCGGGACACGGGGGATTAATCAATATTACATAAATGAGGATTGATTTTTTTATTTTGATAAGAGCTACTGTGGGTACGTGCTAGATCCTGTGACGGCGAGAGTCAGGGACTTAGCCTGGGGAACCGAGAAAGATGAGAAGGCAATGGCTAGACTAGGATAGGGAGAAGGCAATGGCACCCAACTCCAGTACTCTTGCCTGGAAAATCCCATGGGCGGAGGAGCCTGGTTGGCTGCAGTCCATGGGGTCGCTAAGAGTCGGACACTACTGAGCGACTTCACTTTCACTTTTCACTTTCATGCTTTGGAGAAGGAAATGGCAACCCACTGCAGTGTTCTCGCCTGGAGAGAATCCCAGGGATGGGGGAACCTGATGGGCTGCCATCTATGGCGTTGCACAGAGTCGGATACGACTGAAGCGGCTTAGCAGTAGCAGCAGCAAACTAGGATAAGGGGTCGTGTGGGTAGTTGGATTCCAGGGAGACTGTTGGTGAAGACAAGGGGAGAGTGGAGAAGGTGGGGAAAGAAAGGGAGGGGTGACAGGCCTTGGGGCCAAGTAACACGATCCGACCTTATCCTAAAAGTCTTAGGCGGCTGACTTATAGGGTCCTTTCTACATTTTCGAAGGCTCGCTCTGCTGGCTTTTTGTGGAGGGTGTAAGCAGGGACCCCAGCAAGGAGAGGCACTCCCCAATGAAAGATGCTGGACCAAGGTAACCAGCTCCTTTGGGTTTTCCCTGTACCGTCTTGCTTTTTTTTAATTAATTAATTTTTTAAATTGAAGGATAACTGCTTTACAGAATTGTGTTGGTTTCTGCCAAACTACTGTCTTGCTTTAAAAACTGAAAGTTCTGTGTCCTGGGAATCCTCTCAGTCTTGGACAAAATTAAACCAGTTGGGAGACCCTTGTGGGAGGGGCTGTGTTGATGAAGGGAGATAGAGGAGCTCAGAGGTTGGAAATGTGCTGCCAGAGTTCATCATGGAGCCCACTTGCCATCGAACACTCCAGTGGCCCTGCCTCTGCTCCCTCAGTGGGATTTGTCATGGGGGGCCAGGGACCCAGCTGGCTCCAGCTGGAACCTTCCCCCATTCCCAGCTCAGTGAGCACAAAACAGAGCCCCTCCTTCCTGTGACCCAGCCCCACTCCCACCCTCTGTGCCAGGGGGAACCAGGCCCAGCCTGGAATCCCAACCTCCCCCGCCTGGCTCAGAGCAGAAGGAGGAGGAAATGAATCACAGCAGATGCTGCCCCCACTCACATCCTCAGCTCACCCAGAAAGCATTACCCAAAGCGTCAGCACCGCACATCCGGGCACGCACACACCTGCTGGCACCCCCCTCCCAGATGGTTCCCACAAGTGTATTCAGGGAGCCCAGATACCCGTGGATGCTGGCAGAGACAGAGGCCTTTTGCATGACCTCCTCATACGTCCACAACTAATCTGTCCAGACACCTGCACTCTCCCATGACGAGAAAGGTACACAGAACCCACTTCCGAAGTTTCCTTTTCATCTGTGTGCCGAGATGTCTCTCCACGATACGGCTCCTCTCCTGGAGCCCAGCCCCCCAGTCTGTATGCCTAACTCTGAGTGACCTCAAACTGCACTCTGCAGTCAGAGGGAGTCATCTGAATTCAGGAACCCAGAGTGTCCACACTGCAGACTCCCAGCTGCCCTAAACCCAGCCTCACCACCAGACCTGTCCCAGTTGTGCTCTCCTTTCCGACGTGCAGGCAGTTGCTCCAATTTGCTCTCAACTTGGAGCCTGGATGGGACTGGAACAGGGACATACTCTGGAGGAGGGAACTGTCCCCCTCAAGACAGCAGAGATCCCTGGAGGTACATCTACATTACAGTTTGAGCAAGACCACCAGTGTCTCTGCAGGAGCTGTGGCAGGGGGGCTACTCACAGGGGTGGGGGTTCTGCATGACAACTTGAACCATACCAGGGGTGTTCATGCTCTCGAAGCATCAGATGAGCCACCAAATGACAGGTCTGGAGTGAATCGATACTGGAAATACTGTCTAGACGTGTCCTCATTAAAGCCAAACCAGGCCTATCTGTACTCTAGTCCCAGAGACGCCTGAAGGGTGTCTCCGCCCCCAGCATCACCTGAACCCCACAAGGGACTGAAATAACATTTGTCCAGTGCCTGTTCTGTGCCAGGCACCGTGCTGATTCTCACTCACCCACATTCTCATCCAGAGCTGCAGGGTAGCCTGAGAAGCATCAGTTCCGCAGCACGACCAAAGAGTAGGTACACCCCAGAACTGCCAGGATGCCTAGAGGGGGTCTCTACGCTAAGGCCAAAGCCAAATTCACGATCTGACCTCTTTGAGTCGCTGACGGGGCCGACATTACACATGCCTCCGGGGACAGCTGGGGCCATTACCTTCATAGCCGAGGGGGCAGTGGCACTCATAGCGGTCAGCCAGGTTGCGGCAAGTGGCCCCGTGGTGGCAGGGCCGGGACGCGCACTCGTCAATGTCCAGCTCACAGTGTGGGCCCTGGAATCCGGGCACACAGTAGCAGCGGAAGTCCTCAGGCCCCGGGCCCTGGGGCACACACAGAGCACCGTGGTGGCATGGCTGACTGGCACAGCCCTCGGGCTCCGGGGGCACGCAGGTGTAGCCAGCATTCTCTGTAGCCTGGCACTTGGTCCCTGGAGCGCATGGGTCTGAGGCACAGGTGCCCGGGGTCTCCGAAGGCACCGTCCCTGCAGAGAGAGGAGACTGGCTGGGCAGGGTGGACAGAGGCTGCTGGGACACCCCTCTCCCCACCCCCAGGCCCATCCCCAGATCCCAGAGTTGGTGAGCAGCAGAGGAGGCCGTTGGGACTCAGGAGAGAGGGCCAGGGGGTCTACAGACAAGGTCCCAACAGGCACCCAGATCTGGGAATGGTTTGGGGAGTGTCTCCTCCGTAAAGGAGGACCCAGGCTGCCTGACTCCCCAGGCAGAATTAGTGAGCAGACGCCCCCTGACCCTGTGAGCTCCGTGCTCCAGTGCCTGCGCATCCCCGCAGCACCCCTTGCAGGCAGGCCCTGTCGGGCCCACTTTACAGGAGAGCGGGTCCAGGCTCAAGGGTGAAAGTGAGGTCTCTGGCCTGAGTCCTGGCTCAGCCTTCAGGGTCCATCCGCGGGCTCCAGCCCCACCTGGGGAGGGGTCCCTGGCCTCCCACTGCCCACTCCACCACTCCCGCTGGGGGTCTGGTAATTCCATCCCGACGTGAAACTGGAGATGGAGGACTTCAAAGGCCCCTCTCCCCGCTCCACCCCGCTTCCCCTGCCAGAACTTCTCACCGGATCCGCCATCAGTAAATGTGAGCACTGGCCGCGGTCACAGGGTACAGGGCAGGTAGTAAGACGTGCTGACCAAACTCCCAGCTCCAGCCACTGGACACATCTCCACAAGGCAGAGCTCCCTCTGTTAGAGGGTCACCTCCTGATCTGCCGCCCGCCTCCCTCCCGCCCTCCTTTGCTAAGAGCCTGTCAGTGTCAAGCTGGTGTAAGAACTTAGAAGCTGTGAAGGCAGAGAGCCCTGGGTTCAAACCCTAGTTCAAAACAAGCTGTGAGACCTCGGGCAAGTCATTTCTCCTACTGAGAGATGATAACGGTACGTGCCTGGTAGGATGAGGGCGGATTGAAAGCCTTGGGACGGCAGTCAAGTGCCCACACGTGCAGAGAACGCTGTACGTGATGGGGGAGGAGAGTGGCCTCCAAGAAGGAGGCACACCCTCGCCCCCCCCCGCCCCCCGCACCTGGTGCTCCAAGGTGCCCCACCCCCACCCAGGTTGTCATCCAGACACTAACCAGGCCCCAGCACAGCTTCGAGCCCTGTGCCTCCCCTCCCCTCCCCAGCGAAGACCCCCAGATAAGGCTCGACAGCCTCTCAGGCGTCATCCACATTCCAGCAGGCAGGGCGGTCCACCAGCAGGGAGACAGAGGTACCAGCCAATGATCCAGGGAGAGACCTGGTGTCAGCCCCACCCCCGGCTCCCAAAGCACGTGGTACAACTCAGCACGGGCTCACTCCTGGAGATTCCCACTAAAAGGGGCTTGGGGCAAGCACCCATCCAGGGCCGGGCCTGTGGCAAGGGGGACAGAGGGTCTGAAACACTGTCCGGCCAAGATGACCTGGGGTGCTGAGGTTCACAGACCCTCTCTGCCCACAGACCCACTCCCCCAAGCCTGGTCTCCTGGGTGAGGACAGGGAGCTTCTGGGCCTCTGGGAGGGGCTAATGGCCAGCGTGGCTTTCTTTTTCCCACCCTGAGCCATGGTGGCTGGTCAGTACAGAGCCTAGTCCCCCAGGGCTAAATAGTCTGAAGGAGCGGGGAGGAGGCTGTGATGGGCATCAGGCCAGCTTGCATGAACAGTGGGGTGTGAGCAGTGCCCACCTTGTGGGTGTTGTGAGGAGCCACTGAGGGGACGTGAGTGAAGCCCTGCTGGGCACCAGTGAGCGAGCCTTCAGTGAGAACTCTGGCCATTTTGACCTGGGTCCCTGGACCCAGCACCCTCAGGAGGATCAGCACAGTAACCCACAGTGCCCACTGTGAAGAGCCCTGTCTCCTGGGTCCTGTGCCAGCAGGCCCTTCATCTGATCCCGACAAGGCGTCACTCCTCACGCGCGTAACCCAAGGGTTTCTGCTGCTGTTGTTTAATCGCTCAGTCGTGCCCGACTCTTGCGACCCCGTGGGCTGTATCCTGCCAGGCTCCTCTCTCCATGGGACTTCCCAGGCAAGAATACTGCAGTGGGTAACCATTTCCTTCTCCAGGGGATCTTCCCGACCCAGGGATCGAATACCCTGCATTGGCAGGAGGATTCTTTACCACTGAGCTACCAGGAAAGCATGACCATCCTAAGGGATTCCACCCCAATCTGGAGCTTTGGCCCCCGATTCGGAACCCACTATTTCAGAGCAGACTGGAGAGACAGCGCCTGGGGGGACAGGGAAGGTGCTTTGTCACCGAAGGAGCAGGTGGCCCCAGGAGACAGAGCCTGGCCCCACTGAGGAAGGAGTTTTCCTGCAGGCAGAGAGGAAGGGAGCCCTCTGTCCCAGGAGGCATGCAGTGGTGCGGCAGTCTGCACCAGAGGGACAGCCATCTCTCTTGTGGAATCTCTGTTTTCACATTTACCTTAGGGGGTAGACAGTGCTCTCATTCCTTCACAGTTGAGGAAAGTGACGCTCAGAGATAAGCGACTTCACAGTTTCTCAAGAGGGCCTGGAATCCAAACCCAGGTCTCACTGCTCCAGAACCTCCACCCTGGGGGGTTCCAGCATCACCCCAGGGCCTGTATTAAGAATACAGATGCTAGGGCCCCACTCCAGACCCAGAGATTCAGAACTGTTGGGTTCCGGGGCCCAAGAATCTTCACTGCAACATGCTCCCTGGGGAGTTCTTTGCACACTGAGGCTTGGGAACAAGCACTGACCTTGGCTCTCTGCCTTCAGGGAGCCAGCTCAGGAGGCCAGGCTCGCCCAGGGCTGAGGGGAGGAGAGGTGAGGATGGCGGGTCAGAGGAGGGGCCTTCCTGGTCTGGCCGGAGGGGCGTGGCCTGTTGCCAGGGTGACGAGGGGCCTGTGCTTATCTTTACAAATCCTTCCTGACCTCTCAGGCTGCCTGGGACGACCCGGCCAGGGAAGGATTAACGGACACTCGCCCCTCCCCTCGGACCTGCTGCCCTGCCCTGGAAGGCCCAGAACCCACCTCCCGAAAAGGAATTTTCTTCGTGCAAAGGACAGGATTATGGTAACAGGAACCGTTTCGTGAGTGGCTGTGTAGCTGTGCGACGTGTCTTACATCTATTAGCACATTACTGAGTTTGAGTCAAACTGGAAAGGATGGGGGCCATTCAGAAAACTTATGTTTAACTTGCCCAGGATCATCCCTCGAAAAGCTAAGCAGCAGATCATTTCTAGACTTGTGAGAAGTCCACATCTCCCAATGCTTCTGAAACTCCCATCCTGCAAACTCTAGCCACCCACGTATTGTCACTTTAGAGCATTCTAGCCCAGTCTCCCCCAGGCACTGAAAGAGACTCCAGGCTCAGAAGATTTGCCTAAGAGTGCAGTTTCTAATATCAGCCTGGGCGGAGTGGGCAATCTTCCCTGTCCATCCTGAACGCAGCTGCTAGCAATCCCAGGGTGTTCCAGGCCTTGCTGGTGCCTAGTAATGCCTACATTATGCGCACTTGTAATAGGCCTAGTGAGAACTGGCAACTAATGAGAAGTGTTTGCTGAAGGTGGGTTTTGTGAAGCTTCTCATCTTGACAAGGCAAAAAAGAGAATATATCTAAGAAGCCACCCAAGATCCCTTAAGACATGCTTCTAGGAAAAAACTATCCATCTAGTAGCACGAGGCTCCGAGGGCAGGGCTGAAAACACCGCAGCGAGACTGAGAGCCGTCGGGAAAGGGCTAAAGGACTCTTAACAAGGGAGGAGAGTTCAGGACAGTCTTTTACAAGAATGTTTATCTCCTGAGGTTAAAAGGCAGCATTTTGATAATCCCAACAATAGCCGTCACGGATCCACTGCCTATCCTTTGTCCGCATTGGCAAATCCCAGTGTTTCCAGACCGTGATCTCAGAGGGCTAGGGCCATGGAGGAAGGCACTTTCTGGCAGGAGGGTGAGGCCAAGCAGATGGGTTTCCAGGCCTGCCACCCCAACAGGTCACTTTCAACTGTTAGTGGCCTCTGGCTTCTGTCTAAAATTTCCTTTGAAACAGGGTTTCACGCCAAACCTAAGTTAGAGGACCACTGCATTTTCTTGCTGAATGCTCGTGGCAGCTCTCAGCACGAGCTGGTTTGCTGCCTTTAGACAGAAGCACAGAGAAGAGAGGTGACTGTCCATAGACTAGTTTCATAGGCGGCTATGAAACTGTGGCCCTGCCACACACCAGGTGTGATTCTGGGCAAGCTACTGACCCTCTTGGGGCCTCGCTTTCCTCCTATGTAAACTGGGGGTATCAGAGTTGACCTCACAGGGCCGTTGTGAGAATTAAATTCCATCATGCTAGTCCAGTAGCCTTGGACTGCAAGGAGATCAAACCAGTTCATCCGAAAGGAAATGAACTGAATATTCACTGGAAGGGCTGATGCTAAAGCCAAAGTTCCAATACTTTGATCACCTGACTCGAAGAGCTGACTCCCTGGAAAAGACCCTGATGCTGGGAAAGATTGAAGGCAGGAGGAGGAGCGGGCAGCAGAGGATGAGATGGTTGGATGGCATCACCGACTCAATGGACATGAATCTGAGCAAACTCGGGGAGAAGGACAGAGGAGCCTGGCATGCTGCAGTCCAGGAGGCCACAGAGAGTTGTCCATGGCTTAGCAACTGAACAGCAGAAGTGCGGTAGCACAGTGCCTGCCACGTAAAGGCTGGTGTATCATTTGTTCATTATCTTTACATGGAGCAAACAGTGACCATCCGACAAATCCTGATGTTAGGACGCTGGTGTGTGGCTCCTCCTCCGCCTCTGTCTTCCAGGCGCCCACGCAGCTCGGGCTGCAGGAGGAGCTGGGTTTCAGGGCTAGACTCGCCACCCCATTGTCAGCCAGGCTCCCTGGGTATGCAGGCGGCAGGGAGGGGGGGATGTGAGAGCCCGGCATGCCCCACTGTGCTCCAAGATGCCTGGTGCTCTCCTAGCAACCAGCCAGGCTTTTGTAGCCGAGTGGGCCCAGACGGAGGGGCCCTGCTCAGGGCCTGGCAGGGGTGGGCGGCAGAGCCAGAGGCCCAGGGCATCCAGCACCCCATCCCCTCTGGAATGGAAATTACTTTTCAAATGATGTCATCTCCCGCCCCTGCCCTCCTGGCAGTCAGGCCCTGGGGTCCTGGTCTCCAGAAACATCCATGCCGCAGCACCCCCACCCAAGCTTTCCGGGGATCTCTAGGGAGGGGGCTCCCTGTGCTGGGAAAGGCCAGCCCTGGGGGTCCCAGCAGGGCTAGGTGGGGGTGAGCGTGTGGATCAGTGTCCGTTCCCTTCTGCAGCACCCGTCTACTCGGTGTGCACCCTGCCACAAGGTTCATGTGAAGGTACACTAGCGCTTGAATGCACACCAGTGTGTGTTACGCACAGGTGGGTGTGTGTGCTCACATGCATGTGTGCTGGGTCTACATGTGCCTGCGGACACCTGTTCATATGGTGGTGTGTGCCCTGGTGCACGCCACCTGACCGCTGCTGTGGAGGGGAGTGCATGTGCACGCACATGTGTGTGCAGGTGCGCGTGTGCACGTGTGTGATCTAGATGTGTGCACTGTCGGCTTGGGGACAGACACCAGGTCCCCAGACCAGGACTCCGTGCCCCTCGTGCAGAGAGCAGGTCCCCCGCTCCTCTTCGATTTGCCTCAGGGCCCAGCTTATAAGCCCCTATCCCCCCCTTCACCTCAGTTTCCTCCCCTGCACACGGGGGGGCCCCATCCTCCCCAGGGGCCCGGCAGAGGGGAGCAGAGACAAAGGTTTTGTGAGTTGGGCCCTGTTGGAGGCTGAAGAAGGTCACAGGTAGGGGCCTGGGGGGACTCTGAGGAGGTGGGGGCTCCCCCAGTGGCTGCAGAGGCCAGGCCACCCTCCCGCGCCAGGCTTCCCAGGCCTGGCCCCGTAGCTATAGTGACCAAGACAAAGCATCCCCAGACCCCCCAGGAAGAATTCCAGCCCGCGCACACGTAAATCCACTTGGACAAAAGCAAAAACCTCTTGGTGAAGAGAGTCTGGCTTCACAAAGCCCTTTCAGCTTGATCTGGGAATGCCAGGAGTGTGGGGGGCAACAGTACCCAGCCACCCCCCAGGGACCCCAGAGCATCCCCAGCCCTGTCCCTCACACACTCACACCCATGAAAGCAAGGCAGGCAGAAACCCTGGGTCTCTTTCCCTCTTCTCCACCGCAATCCACTGGGCTGGGGTCTGCGGCCCCCACCCCAAGACCCTATGTCAAGAGTAGAGACAGTTCATCCCACTCGATAACTTATGCCCCACAAGTCACACTGGGATACAGCCCATCACACCCACAGAGCCTCAGACACAACTCCCGGCTCATGCGGGATAGCTGTCCCACCTCACAACTTAAATGCACCCAAAACCCACTGTCCACGACCTGCACACAGCTCCCATCAGACTCCCAAGACTCGGGCCTCACAGGCAGAACACCCCAGCACAACGCCCCCCACCCCCCCCTTACAGGGTACAACAGCCCACCTGCTGCCCAGACCACAGGGACCACACCTGGCCAACATCCCCCCAGAAAGTCCCCCTGGACGGCACGAGCTCCAGCGCCCCACGCAGCACACCTGTGCACTCCACCGTCGGGCCTGGCGCCCACATGGACAGCCCCACGGCCTCGAGTGTCTGCTTTGTGGACAGACCGAGCCCCGGGCCCCCCAAGCCTGGAACCCCAACTCACCAGCCGGCAGGGCGAGGACTGGGGCCCTGTGCAGCAGCAGCAGCAGCAGGAGAGGGGCCGAGGGCCTGGGGTCCCAGGTCCCAGGGCGGGCCAGCGCCATGGCAGCGCTCTGCTCGGCGGCTGTGGGAACAGGCGGCCAGGCTGGCTCCACACCCCCCTCTCCCTCCAACCAGCACTAATGCCGTGGACAGAGGCCCGGCCCCTCCCCCCGCCCCTCCCCCTCCCCCCTCCTCCTCCCCTGCCCTCCCTGGCGGCTCCACCTTGAGCAGCGTTCTAGAGGAGGGGTCTGAGCCACCCCTCACCTCACCCCCACGCCCGGGCTCCAGACTCCAGATGAGGCCTCAGGGGCCCCCGTGGGTCTGACCTCATCTCAGGGCCCACCCCTCTCTCCCTCCTGAACCGCCCCCCTCCACCGCCTTGTCCTCCCACCTCTCAGGTCCTGCTGCCTCAGCCTCCCAGAGACATTTCTGTTCTGGGGGCTGTTCTCACCAGAGGATCCAGCTACTCCCAAATCCTCCCAGCGATCCCACCCTGCCCCCCTCCCCATCATCTCTCAGCTCCCTCCCCAGCCAGGCCAAGCTCCCCTCCTAGACCTCCCCTCTGCTGGAAGCCGAAGCCCCTACCACTCAGCCTGGTCCTCCCATCCTGCTCCCTCCCAGGGCTCCCTCCCACCCACAAAGGTGCCCACCCCCTCCCCAGCAGGCGCCCCGCTGCCGCGGGAGCCCCCCTCCCCACATTCGGTCCACCACCAACTCCTGGCAGCTCTTCCTTCTCAGAGTCCCTTGGTCCCCCCCACCCCTTCTCTGCACTCCCACACTGCCACACACAGCCCCTCTCACCTCAGCCCCCAGGCTAAGGCCCCCATTCTCACCACCCCCTCACCAGACAAACTGAGTCTCTTCTATTTCTCCCCTTTGCCTACATATTCACCTCTGCTGTTTATGACTCCAGAAGCCTTCCTACAGTCCAAGGCAGCCCATTACGGCAGCGCTAAGCGGCAAGCTCTCCCTGCTCTACTGCTGGGAAGTCCTTCTTGTTGTCTAACCTCATAGTCTCCTGCTGCACTTAATGTTTGCTTGCTCCAGGCTGGAGAGGGGAATAGTATTTATTTGCGTGGAGAGGAGGAGTTCTTTTGAGGAGCTGGACCCAGGAATCTAGGTCATCTCAAAGGCACTACAACATCAAAACGCAGCCCATTCTTCCACTGCCCTCAGCTGCGGTGAAAGGAGAATTCCCCTCACTGAAAGGACTTCCTGAAATGAGCAGCTGGCCCCTGCCAACTCACCCCTCATGCCCCAATTCAGTGACCATGGACTCGGGCCTCCCAGGCCCTCTGTGGGCTCTGTATGAGTCCCTGACACCCCAAGGGCACAGTCTGGAGAGACAGACCTGAGTAATTGATGGAGCTCCAGGCTACGTGGGCGGGATGGGCAATGGCCCGTAGCGGTTCTGGGAAAGGAGCGGCGGGCAGCAGTGGCTCTGCTGTCCTTCAGCGACAGGAAGTTCTCAGAGAGGGAAGCAAAGGCCTGGGCGGGCCCTTGTCCAATCCCTGCCCCATCTCCACCCTCTGGTCTTGGTCCTTATGGGGTGGGGGTTGCTTCTTGGTTTTTACAAGTGAAGTGTTAGTTTCTCAGTCCTGTCTGACTCTTTGAGACTCCATACATTGCAGCCTGCCAGGCTTCCCTGTCCATGTGATCTTCCAGGCAAGAGAACTAGAGTGGGTTGCCATTTCCTCCTCCAGGGGGATCTTCCCGACACAGGGATCGAACCTGGGTCTCCTGCATTGCAGGTGGATTCTTTACCATCTGAGCCACCAGGGAAACCCCGGTTTCTGGAGCTCCCCACCAAAATCTTTAATTCTCTCACCTCTCCCTGCTCCACAAGGAAGCCCTTCTCCACCCCGTTGGGAAAATTACAGTCTCATCAGCCAAACAGATCCAGGTTTGAGCCCAGCTCTACTACTGACTAGAGAGTGACCCCAGCACGTGAATGCCTTTTCTGGGCCTCAGTTTCCTCACCTATAAAATGGGGGTGATAGCGAGCTGAAGGAAGTACTCTTTATTCTGCTTCTCAGAGATCCAGGCAGCCCCAAGCAGAGAACAGGAGGACCCCAAGGTCCCCACAGCCCCCTGGGTCTCTGGATATACAGACACAAACACCCACATTTTTACAGTGAGCTCCGGGGTCAGAAGGGTGCCTTTCTGAGCTCCCATTCTAAGCCCTACTTCTGCTTCATTGACTACACTAAAGCCTTTGACTGTGTGTGGATTCTTAAAGAGATGGGAATACCAGACCACCTGACCTGCCTCCTGAGAAACTTGTATGCAGGTCAAGAAGCAACAGTTAGAACTAGACATGAAACAACAGAATGGTTCAAAATTGGGAAAGGAGTACATCAAGGCTGTATATTGTCACCCTGCTTATTTAACTTACATGCAGAGTACATCATGGGAAATGCCAGGCTGGATGAATCACAAGCTAGAATAAAGATTGCCGGCATAAATATTAACAACCTCAGATAATGCAGATGATACCATTCTAATGGCAGAAAGCAAAGAGGAACTAAAGAGCCTGTTGATGAGGGTGAAAGAAGAGAGTGAAAAAGCTTAAAATTCAACATTCAAAAAACTAAGATCATGGCACCAGGTCCCATCACTTCATGTCAAATAGATAGGAAAAAAGTAGAAACGTGGCAGATTTTATTTTCTTGGGCTCCAAAATCACTGTAGACAGTGACTGCAGCCATAAAATCAAAAGACGCTTGCTCCTTGGAAGAAAAGCTATGACCAACCTAGACAGCATATTAAAAAGCAGAGACATTACTTTGCTGACAAAGGTCCGCCTAGTCAAAGCGATGATTTTTCCAATAGTCATGTATGAATGTGAGAGTTGGATTATAAAGAAAGCTGAGTGAGCACTGATGAATTGATGCTTTTGAACTATGGTGTTGGAGAAGACTCTTGAGAGTCCCTTGGACTGCAAGGAGATCAAACCAGTCAATCCCAAAGGAAATCAGTCCTGAATATTCATTTGTAGGACTGATGCTGAAACTGAAGCTCCAATATTTTGTCCACCTGATGCGAAGAGCCAACTCACTGGGAAAGACCCTGATGCTGGGAAAGATTGAGGGCAGGATGAGAAGGGGGTGACAGAGGATGAGATGGTTAGATAGCATCACTGACTCAATGGACATGAGTTTGAGCAAACTCTCGGAGACACTGAAAGACTGGGAAGCCTGGCGTGCTGCAGTCCATGGGGTCGTAAAGAGTCCGACACGACTTACGACTGAACAATTCCAACCCCGCCCTTGCCCCACGCCCGGTCCTGTGGCCGCCACGCGCCACCTTGTGGCCAGAATGGGGAGTGTCCTGCGAGGTCTGGAGGTCACCGAGGCGGGCGATGAGGACGCTGAGGGAGGGATGCGAGAACTAAACACACCGGCAGAGGGAGCCCGAGTGAGCCGGAAGCAAGGGCCTGGGAGTGGACGGCCGGTGGTAGGCAGGACCGAGGTTACCCGCGCGGACCGTGGTGACGCAATCCCCGGCCTGGATCTGGAGAAGAGCAGGTCGGAGTAGGCCAGCCCCTCTGAGAGGATGGTCCTTCGGGAGAGCCCACTTCCTCCATCCTCCCAACCTGGGGTGGGACTGAGGAAGGGAGAAGGAAGCCAACATGACCTAATTTTATCCCCTCAAGGACACTGCAAGGTCAGCATTGACCCCATTTTACGGATGAGGCAACTGAGACTCGGAGAGGTGAAACTGGCCGCCCCAGGTCCCACGGCTAATCAGTGCAGGGGCTGGATTCGAGCTGAGGAAACCGTGTCATCGACCCGTGCCCCTCCCGTACCTCTGACTGCAGGGCGACTACTTGCACTCCACTCAGCTCAAGAGATGTTTGCTGCCTGCTCCCTGATCAGAGAGCGTCCCTTGTAGCTCAATCGGTAAAGAATCTGCCTGCAGTGCAGGAGACCCAGGTTCGATCCCTGGGTCAGGAAGATCCCCTGGAGAAGGAAATGACAACCCACTCCAGCCTGGAGAAATCCCACGGAGAGAGGAGACTGGTGGGCTGCAGCCCATGGGGTTGCAAAGAGTCGGGCACGACTAAGCGACTAACACTTACACTTCCTTACCCTGGTCAGAGGCACCCAGCCTTGGGGTGGGTTCCCACCAACCGTAGGGAGATATAGTCATAAAGCTTAGTGCTCAGTAGCTCCTACCCTAGCGGCTCAGTGGTAAAGAATCTGCCTGCCCTCAGATACAGTTTCAGAGATACGGGTTCGATCCCTGGGTCAGGAAGGTTCCCCTCGAGTAGGAAATGGCAACCTGGTCCAGTATTCTTTTCTGGGAAATCCCATGGACAGAGCAGCCTGGTGGTCTGCAGCCCATGGGGTCGCAAAGAGTTGGACATAACTGAGCTCCCATTTTGGCATCAGGCCCCATTCATTTGAATCCTGACTTTGCCCTGTGCCGTTAGGCAAGACTGTGTTGGTCTGTCTTTACTTTTGTGAACCTTAGTTTCCCCATCTGTAAACTGGGGCAATACTAGTGTCTACCTCCAAGCTCTGTGAAGAGAGGGCTACTGCCCCCAGGGCAGGCGGGGGAGGGGAGGTGACCTCTGTCCTGGTCGCCCCCAGCAGGCCACTACATCTCCCCTCGCACGGGCTGCGTGGTTACTGTCTGCCCCTCACTCTGCACCCCTCTGCCTTGATGATGCCGGTGGCCCTCCGAACGGCTCCGTCCCCGCCCCCACGCTGGGAGGCAGCGGGAGGCGGAGGGCTTCCGGCTCCTTCCTCCAACCCTGGGTGCACTTCCGACCGCAGCTCCGGTGGAGGCACTCTCTGCTCAGGTAACCCTGGTCTCTTTGGGGCCAATTTTGAGGCCGCCTTCAGCCCTGGCCTCACTGGGTCTCTCCAAAGCCTTCCTCGCTGTCACCCACTCCGTCCATCTTGCAACTCTCTCCCCTGCTTCCCTCCTGCCTGCCTGGCTGTTCCTTGCTCCCTTACCCCCCACAGAATGTTGCGGTGTGTCTGGGTCTGCTCCCAGCCCCCTGCCTATCTCAAACAACCCTCCTCGGTGAGCTCCCTGAGCAGCCCAGTTCTCTGCCAAGCTCTCTACCTGTGGTTCTTAACCTTGTTTCAACTCCCCCTTGATAACAAATGTCTTGTAACACCCCTTATTACCCCGAAATGAAATGAACTGTGCGTGCAGTTCCTCGGCAGAAAACAATCCCAGTGCCCTGACTGAAATATCCGAGGGCGGCCTTGTAGGCTGACGGTGAAGTGTACAGACACCGATTCAAATCCTGCTTCTCCACTTCCCAGCTGTGTGACCATAGGTAAGTTACTTAACTTCTCTGTGCTCAGTTAGCTCCCCAGTCAAAAAAGTTTTTTTTTTCCCCTTTATTCAGCACTTGACTGCATAGCGTTGTTATCAGAATTAAATAAGTAATTATTCATGAAGCATTTAGAACAGTGCTTGGCACATGTTAAGAACAGAATGAGCGTTGGTTAAATTGAAGATGATAGATCTTTCTAGTTGTAAATACACTTAACTGATTTACACTGGAAGA
The DNA here is from genome assembly GCF_014754425.2 of Oryx dammah. Taxonomy (NCBI): domain Eukaryota; kingdom Metazoa; phylum Chordata; class Mammalia; order Artiodactyla; family Bovidae; genus Oryx; species Oryx dammah. Next base: position 93,345,809 of record NW_024070209.1, on the reverse strand, counting down.
TGTGATGAAATAACGAGAAGCTTGCGCCTACACATGGACCCCCCCTGCGTGCAACAGCCCCAACACGCAGACCTATGTAGGATGATGTATTGGCAACTCAAATACCACAAGTACTGTTGACATTAAGTAGGTAATTTTCCCAAATGGTGACGACTCTGGGTAAGGTTCTGAACAAAATAAAGAGCAATCTTTCTTCAATTTACATGAAAGTTGTATTTCTAGCAGATTCAGTGTATGTTAAAACTCTGAGCATTCCTGCAAAAGCGCTCTTATTCCAGTGCAAGCTATACCTGGGTCCTGGGCTCAGACACTTACAAACAGGTGTTTTTCCTCCATTTCCTCGTGAATGTCTGGCCAGACACTCGGAAGTCACAGTCTTGCAGGACATCCTCCAAGGTGGGGACAGTCCTGCACATCACAGGGTGGCCGGCATCCAGGGCCCACCACCAAATGCTAGCGGGGCCCCCAGTCATCACGACAACTGAACGTATCCCCACAAATTCCCAGAACGGCGCCCAGAAGGTTCCTGGGTTCTCCACCAGCCACCAGCGGGACTTTTCCAAATCCCAGGTCGTTGGCTCCAGTTACCCCCTGGCCAAGTTCAAATTCCTGGACCAGATGCCCTAATCCTCAACAGGCAGCTGCCTGTTTCCCTCCACAGAGGAGGACCCTCACCACCAGCTCCACCTGCCCCCTCCCCTGCCCCCCAACCGAACACACACACACACACACACTCACACTCCCCAGCTGGTTTTTGGCTGATTAGCCTTTGCTCCCGGGGTCTGCTCCCTGGAAAGCCCACCCTGGTTGAATGGTGTGTTGACACCTGGCTGATTCTTTTAAGACCCAGTTCTGACATCACTGCCTCAGAGCAGCCTTGGTCTCCCCCAGGTCTGGTCAGGCGCACCCCACAGCTTCACTCAGAGCCCCAGCGTTGAGCGGCCATGCCATGCTCCAGTTTCCAGCAAGATGTCTATGCCCTCCTGAGGAAGACATGTAGTAGGTGGTTAATACACAAGTGAGAGCCAGTCGGCCTTTGCCCCTCGGGAACTCACCTCTAGTAGATAGATGCCCAGAGAGTGCTGGAAGGCAGTAGCTCAGAGCCTGGTGGGAGCCCCAGGACATAGAGGCCAGCTGTCGGAGGGCAGCTTGCTAGAGGAGGTGGGAGATTTCTGGTGAGAGGGGAGGCAGAAAGCATACCTGGTGGGAGACCCAATGTGGGCAAAGATCAGGTGTGAGAGAAGGCATCGTGCCATTGTACCTGCGGGATGGCAGACAGCTGAAATGCTGCCTGAGCGGCTGTGATCAGAGGCAGTTTCATCAGCAGAGGATGGCTCACGCAGAACTTGTAAGGTGCCAAGGAGGCTGGGCTTTGTCCTGGGGGCACTGGGGAGCCACAGAAGGGCTTAAAGCAGAGGGGTGACACGATCAGGTTTGTATGTGGCAGAGTGCCCTCTGGGTGGCGTGAGGAAGGCGCCCTGCAGAAGGGGAGGAGCAGAAGTATTCCAGGGGAAGTTCAGGGGGTCTGATTTAGGAGAGAGGAAGGTAGAGGACAGAGATGGGGGTGGGCATTTGAGCAGCAGGAACAATAGAACGTGATATTTGCTGGGGCTGAGAAAGAGGGAGAAGGCCAGAGGTACCCGAATCCCAGCCTAGTGAACCCCCAGTGATGAATGGATGAGGGTGGAGACAGAGGCTAGCAAGATGGCTCAGGCAGGGTGGTCCAGACAAACCCAGTCCTCTCTCCGCTCTGAAGGATGGGCTGCAGGCCCCTCTGCAGACACTAGAGGGCGCTCCAAGATAGGCCAGACTTCCCTCGCCCACCAGCCACCAGCTGCCACCCCCTTCTCAAAGGGGGCCTGGACCCACCCCACCGCTCAGAGGCAGGCTCTGGGGATACTGCCAGGACCTGGCCCAAGCCCAGTGGCTCACTGTCTCAGGGCCATCTCATCCTCCAGCCGCCGGCTCGTAAGGATGGGGGAGCATTTTGCAGGGTAGGCAGGTGAGGACAGAGGTTAAGGGACTGTAGGCGAGGAGTGCTCCGAGCCCATCCTGTCTCACTCTGTGCATCCCACAGGGAGAAGGGGAGCTGCCAAGGTCACACCACTTCAGAGGCAACACCAATCCAGGCCAGCGCTGCTGCCCCACCTGGGGGAGGAGAACGGAGCAGAGCTCCCCAAGTCAGAGCAGCTCCCAAACTAGAGGAGTACCAGCCAGTGCCCACCCCCACCCTTCCTACCGAAACCTAGCGTGGGGGAGGTTTCTGTGCGCCACCTCCCACATCTCCTGGCACCCTGGGGGCAGAGGGGGTCCATGGGCAGAGGCCTGGAGGCTGGCAGTTTCCAGGAGGGGCCAGAGAGCAGTGTGGCGGGAGTGCAGAGAGCAAGGGTGGTCCAGAGGTGACTGGAAAGGTGGGGCACATTCGGGGGCCAGGAGGCCACCAGGGAGCAATGCCAGGACAGCTGGGCATTTGGATGGGTCGAAGGATGGCTCCAGCTGCAGGGAAGGGAGTGGCAGAATCACACTTTTTGGAAAAGTGATTGGTCTCTCGAGTTGAGTCTAAATAGTGCAATCTTTTAAATTTTTATGAAAACAAAGAATGAATAACAAATAGAGACACTGAAACAGGAAATCCATTTCCTTTTCAGTCGGATGGAAAGAGCAAATCCAAGCCCAAAATAATGCTAACAGGATTTTAATAACCTGTAACAAAACCTGCCCACAGCACCATTAGAGCGCACTTCCAGCCACCTCTTCTGGGCCAAGAGCCCCGAGTCGAGGCCTCATAAATAACGAAGCTCCGGTTGCCAGCAATTTAGATGGGGTGCGGTCTAGCTGAGGTCACAGGACAGAGTTGGACCTGCAACAAAGACTCCCCACTCCTAAGCTTGGGGCTCTCTCTGTATACTCCTGTGTGTCTTGCACACATCACACCAAATACACATACACACACACATCCCACAGATATGCAAATACCTGGACGCATTCAAGATTCCACAGGCTCACAGATTCGCTCACATAGACCTACACCTGCCTGGATAGACATATGCAGACATCCCCACAATGCCGCCCAGAGCACCTCAATACATTCACGAACATGTTCACACTCATACACGGGCACTCACACACGTACATCTGATCCTTCCAGATCTGAAGCTCAAATATGTACAGATACCTGCATGGAACACACATACCCCCTGCAAATAACTGCAGACACAAGATTTGGAAATACCCTCAACATAGAGACACACGCACTCCCATTCATTCACACACACACACACACACACAGAGCCCTGTGGCCACAGGCTGACACTCTGGGCTGAACAGCTACATCCCCTTGCTCACATCCAGGCGGTGCTGACATCCAGGTCAGTGTGGAGAGTGCAGAGACACCCCCCACCCACACAGGTAGTGGGCAGGTAGCTCGGGGAGCCGTGTCCCCCAGCCCCAGCTCAGCCCCCACCCCCTCCTCACCCCGTGGGAGTGCATGAGTGGGGGTGTCCCGGTGTGTCTTATGGGGGCAGGGCAAAGCAACGCAAGGATGGAAAGAGAAAGCTCATCTACTGCCTGGGGTTTATATGTATATATATAAATCATTGCTTTATTTTTTAATATTTTATTTATTTATTTGGCTGTGCTGGGTCTTAGCTGTGGCATATGGAATCTTCCCAGACCAGGGATCAAACCAGGGAGCCCCGTGTTGGAAGCACGGAGGCTTAGCCACTGGACCACCAGGGAAGTCCCCTTTGTCTCATGTTTAATGAGGACCTTCTGTGAATCAAGCAAAACCAAGACATAGGCTCTGCCCCCAGAATTGCTGCCTGGGGCGAATGGCCACACCCACAGCTGAACAGTTACATTACAGTTGTGACAGCGGCTGCAAGGTCTGGAGAGACCTGGGTTCCATCTGGGACTGTGGGGCCCTGAGAAAGATTCACATCTCTCTCTCAGCCTCAGCCTTCTCATCTAAGAAACGGGACCACGATCTTCCTGACCACCTGTTAGATTGGTTATTAGAATCAAATTTAATAGCAGAGGAGGGGAGAAAGGACAAGTTTCAGTAAAATAAAAGTTGGTCATTCACTGGACACCAGCTGTGTGCCAGGTCCTTGATATGGGAATGTGGTTAAGTGTGAAGGCCCTGTGGGTTCAAATCCTCGCTTTTCCAGGACTAGCTGTGTGAGCTTGAGCAGGTTACTTAACCTCTCTGAGCTCCTACTTTCTCATCTGTAACGTAGGAATAGTGCCTGTAATGTTTTTGGCATGAGGCTCAGCACAGAGCAGATGGTCAATTAAGTGAGTTCCTGCTATGTATAAGCTTTCCTTTATTCGGTCACCTACTAGCACCTACTATGAGCCAGACATGATTTGAAGCATTCTCCAAATTCTGCCTCATTTTATCCTTCTAACAACTCTATGATCCCTGTTTTACAACTGAGGAAACTGAAGCACATAGAGGTGAAGTCACAGCTGGCAGGAGGCAGAACTGGAGCTGGAGCCCGGTCTACACGTGCATGTGCTAAGCTGCTTCGGTCGTGTCCGGCTCTTTGTGACCTCATGGACTGTGGCCCTCCAGGCTCCTCTGTCCATGGGCTTCTCCAGGCCAGAGTACTGGAGTGGGTTGCCATGCCCTCCTCCAGGGGATTGACCTACGGATCAAACCTGCGTCTCTTATGTCTCCTGCTTTGGCGGGTGGGTTCTTTACCACTGCTGCCACCTGGGAAGCCCCATCCAGGTCTACAGTCCTCTCTAAATCCATCCACAAGGCATGCACTTTCTTCTTGTAGTTCAAAGTCACCCTCCCCTCTCCCCAGCAGCAGCCCCTGTTAAATAAATCATCCAGTGTTCCCAGACTTGGTTTCAAATAAATTATTCACGTTGTAAGGCCTGCAAACCGCTGGCTGGGCCTCATTACCCAAGAAGGGCCGCCGGCCTGCAAGATGCCACTCCCTCCCCTGGGCATGGGTCCTGGTGGGCCAGCCAGAGGCAGCAGAGCTGGCGGACTAAGAATGGGGTGGAGAACCTCTCCTCCTCCCATCCCCAGCCTTTGCTTTCTAACAGGCTCACAGTCTGGTGTTGTTGAGAGAACATAAGCTCTGGACTCAGAAGTCCTGGGCCCCAGGCCTGGCTCTGCTCTGGGCAGCTGTGTGACCTCAGGCAGGTGGCCGACCCTCTCTGGGCCTCTGGGGGAGGCTGACCAGATGGTTCCACTTCCTTGCTCTTCCTCCTCCACGTGTGAGCTGAGGCCTGTGCTGCCCAGCCCAGGCCCTGTCCTAGAAGCTGGGGACAGAGAGCCTGTCCATGGGGATGCCGTCTCCATGTGTCCTTCTTCTATTCTCAGGATCTGGCTGAGACCCTGGTCTGAGCCAGAGCCCCGAAGCTGGTTGTAAGGGGTCCTGGGGGCTCCAGAGTCCCCCTCAGGCCGATTACCCACCCCGGCTGCTGGGACCATTGGCAGCAGTTGGTTCACTGAGTTAATGCCCCCTGCCTGGGGCAGCTGGAGTGCAGTGTCTGACTGCTGGGGAGCTGCAAAGGCCCAGCTCCCTCGCCCCAACTGGGACGACACAGAAGGACCGTCACAGCCCCAGGGAACCCCGCAGAGGCCTCTCTTGCATGCTTCTCCCTCTGCCAGTCCTGCTTCCCACTCCTTTCCAGGTGGACACACTCCAGTAAACCTGCAGCTCGGAGTCGCTTTCCAGGACTGCAGTCTGCGGTTCCCGTCACAGTCAGAGCCCAACCTTGGCACTCACTGAGATCCAGTCCAGGTCACCAACTGGACTCTGCTCACGGGCAGAGCCTACGTCCAGCTCCGGTGCGTGCTCTGATCCTAGTCCCAGGCTGAGCCCCGGTGTCAGCCACAGGCTGAGCCCTGACTCTAAGCACAGACCGAGCCCCAGTCCTGGTCCCAGACTGAGGCCTGAGCCTGGCCACAGGCTGAGCCCAAGTAGCTCCTGGAAGTCAGAGGACACTTAAGATGGAACTAAGGGAGAGTAAGTGGAAGGCATTAAAGGAAGGGACGGGAGTCCGAGACCGAGGGTAGGGGCGAATAACCCTCGCTGGAGGAGGCGGGCTGGCGACCCGTTAGCCATGCCCGCAGAGTCGCAGGATCTCACCTCCCAGGGGGTGTTTGCAAAACTGACTGACTGGGGCCTACTTCTTCTTTTTGCTCTTTGTTTCCTTGGCTGCATCCTGAGCTGGCTGAGTTGTGGCACGCAGGATCTTCGATCTTCGTTGCAGCATGTGCGATTTTTAGTTGCGGCGTGTGGGATCTAGTTCTCTGACCGGGGATCGAACCCAGGACGCCTCCACTGGGAACACAGAATCTTAGCCACTGGGCCACCAGAGATCTTCTTTATGGAACGTCAGTACGAACCGGGAACGAGAAGCATCATCATAGCTGCCGTTTCTCAAGCAGGGAGGGTCCTGGGCACCACGGAATGACCCTACTGGCTCCTCGGAGCCACCCTGTGGGCCTCTCTTGTCACCCATTTGGCAGAGGAGGAAGCCTCACCATGGCAGAGCCATTCAGACCCTGGACCGTTCTGTGCTTCTGTGGTATCTAGGCTCAAGCAGAGGCTGGTCTCCCAAAGAAACACCATCCAGGGGCTTCTACCACCCCACCGTGGGTCAGCTGAACCAGCTTCTGACCAAGTCCCCACGCCTGCAGGGCAGCAAGGCAGTGAGGAGCAGAGGGGTGGGCGGTCCTTGAGTCTGTGTAACTGCAGTCAGCCCCTGCTCCAGGCAGCACACTGCTCCTCTCAGGGCCCTCCAATTCATATGCTCTGATTCCCACACCATCTCCTCGAGGTTGGCACAATGGTAGTGGGCACAGCACAAGTGAGGAAATAGCCCGGGCAAGGGACAAAGCTTGCCCAGACCTGCAGAGCTGAGATTCACCTTGAGAATTCCTGACACTTGTTCTCCTATCCTCTGTTCATCTGTATGGAAGAGCAAAGGCCATAGCTAACAGAATGTTTGGGTCCCCCAAAATTGATGTGCTGAAACCTAACCCCCCAGTGTGAGGGTATTCAAAGGTGGGGCCTTTGGGAGGTGATGAGGTCTTACAACATAAAGCCCTCGAGAATCGGATACTGCCCTTGTAAAAGAGGCCCCGGGAGACCCCTCCCTTGTCTCTTCTACCTTGTATTGTTCAGTTGCAAAGTCGTGTCCGACCCTCTGTGACCCCATGGACTGCAGCACACCAGGCTTCCCTGTCCTTCACCATCTCCCGGAGTTTGCTCAAGCTCATGTTGATGATACCATCCACCTTGTGAGGTTATAGCAAAAAAGATGACCGAACCAGGAAGTGGGCTCTTATCAGACACTGAATCTGGCAGCACCTTGATCCTGGACTTTTCAACCTCCAGAACTGTGAGAAAAGGGGCTTTTGTTAAAGCCACCCCACCCCCTCCCCCAGCCTGTGATATTCTGTTCTGGCAGCACGAATGGACTAAGTGGCTAAGCCAGCCGCTTCCCCTATCTGCTCACACTGTTGGTCCTTCCATCTGTCTATCCACCCATCCATCCACGCATCCGTGTATCCACCTAACCATCTACACATCCATCTATCCATCCACAGCTGTGCAGTGAGTATCCTCTATGTACCAGGTGTGGCCTGGGTGCTGGGACAGGGTGGGCAGGGCCCACCCATGGTGGCGTGTACAGGCTAGCAAAGGAGCCACGTATTAAACAAACACACCTGCCAAAAAACAAATGCACCACCATTGTGCTTAGCTCTGGGAAGAAGCAATCCAGGATGCTGTGAGTGGGTGTAACGGGACTGTCTCTCTTGGGAGTGTTCTCTGGGCCTTGGGGAGCTGGTGGGCAGGAGACCTGCCCTATGGGCTGAGCCTCAGGGCACAGGAGCTCGATAATGCCCCAACCCCCCAACCGCCAGCTAGTTTGGTGAGGCTGCAGCCAGCCCAACTGGCCCCTCCAGTAGATGGGCTCCTGGAGGCGTGGCTGCAGCAGGAAGTAAGTCTGTAGGTGAATGGAGGGTGTGGGTCTTCCCCCAGATTTGCTTTGCAAGCCATGCTACATGGGGCCGGAAGCCTCGAAGAACTGCAGTCAGAGCTCTAGGAGACAGGAGAGAGGATATTTCAGGAGGAAGGAACTGCATGAACATCCGAGTGAAGGTGAGAAACAGTAGGTGGACCCAGGATTGGGGAGCAAGAGGAGGAAAGGGGAAGAAACTGGGTCTCAGCCCCCAGGGATTCCACAGCACCCTGGGGAACCTCGAGTCCCACCAGACACCAGAAACAGTACTTGCTGCCGTTGTTGGAAGCGGACTGCTGTGAGCCCCAGGAGGGTCACACATGAGCTCATTTCCTCCTCCCCAGATTCTTACTGCTGGGTCTCTTTACAGATAGAAAAACTGAGGTCACGGGGAATCCCCTGGCTATTCAGTGGTTAAGATTCGGTGCTTCTAATATGGGGGAACTAAGATCCCACATGCCTTGCGGCACAGCCAAAAAATTAAAATTAATTAAAGAAAAAAAAATAAGTCAGAAGGGGTTCAATCCGTCACCCAAGAGCACAGAGTTAGCAAATAAAGGGTCGGCCTGTGCTCTTCCCACTCCCCTGATGTACCCAGGGAACTAAGGCAGGAAATCCAGACACAGGATGGGCAAGGCCACGTGGGCGTCCCCCTTGGTCTTGTCTGCCTCTGCCTCTAAACTGAGAGCTTCTTTACCTTGGTCACCATGTGACCCGAGGCACAGAATTGGTGCTTGGAAAATACTGTGAATGAAAAATCACCCTGAGAGAAGATACTTGTTAAGTGCCTGCTAGACACCAGGCGCTATGTCACCACAGTCCTTTGAGGTGGGTATTGTTATTACCCCCATTTCACAGATAGGGAAACTGAGACACAGCTGGTAAATAGGGAGGCCGTGATTCACCAGGCAGTAAGCAAGTGCATAAATTAAGTAAGTAAGTGATGAATAAATGATTGAGTTAGGATGGGTGAATGCAGGAGAGAAAAGGTGAGTAAGTTTGTGAAGTTTATTTATTATTTTTTTTGCGGCATGTGAGATCTATTAATAGTTCCCTGACCAGGGATGGTCAGGCCCCCTGCATTGGGAGCTCCGAGTCTTAGCCACTGGACCACCAGGGAAGTCCCAAGTAAGGAGGTTTTGAAGGAGAGAAACAGCAGCAAAGCTGAGAGGTTGGTCTTGCAAAGTGGAGAGGTGGAGGCCATCATCACTGTTCCACCTCTGGCTCCCAGGAAAAGGCCCCTTCCCCTCTCAGAAAGGTTTGAATCCTTTCCAGGCTGTTGCCCAGCAATGGTGCTCTCATTCCCCACCACCACCCACCCCACTTCAGAGCGGGAGGTAAGGCCTGGCAGGTGGGGTCCCTGGTTGTGGGGAAAGAAGCTCAGAGGTCAGAAAGTTGGCCTTGATGGGCTCCTAGATTGGGAGAAGAGCCCCAAGTCCCATACAAAAGGGGCTGTTTGGACCAACCTTTATTCTGAGGGCACCTGCCTGGCACAGGGCAGGAGCAGATGCCCATGACTGCTCATGGCAATGACTGTGAGGCCCTGAGTTGGGAAGTCCTGATTGGAGGAGATCTTGGATGACTCACTTTCCTTCCTGAACCCACTTCCTTATCGGCAGCATGGTGACGCGGTGCCCAATCCCCGGGGGACGGTGCAAAGACAGGACGGGACCATGAGAAAGTATTGCACTGGAGGGTACAGGCTGTTTTTATAAGCAAGGAGTGTGTAAACTATCTTCAGAGGAGAAAGAATACTGGGCCAAAGAACTCTCAGAGTTTCTCCAAGGGAGAATGGGCTGCTCTGCGGGGCTCCTGGAAGAGGACTGGAAAAGGTGGACCCTGAAGGACTTCTCCAAGTGGAGGTGTGGGTCGGAAGGAGGAGAGAATTCCTGGCCAGGGAGGGGGACTGGGGTCGGGGGAACAGCCCAAGCAAAGGCCTGGGGGCACAAGACTGGAGCGCAGTCAGTAACATCTACTGTGCGTTCAGGTTTGCCTTCAGTCCTCACAGCAGCTCCAGAGGCTGGAATCACTGCTGCGCTTTCACAGGACAGGAAATTTGTCTCAGAGAGGGACAGGCACTTGCTCCCAGTGGCACAGCTGGTGAGTGGCAGGGCCAAGTCCAGCGTGCTTTCTCCTGCTTTGTGCATGTCCAGGGAAGCAGGTCGCTGGGGGGGAGGGGGGGCGGGGGCGGAGCAGGGAGGCCAAAGGGAGAGAAATGCCCTGAGGCCTGGGGGCCCTACAGGAAGGGGGAGGGTGCCGGGGACCCAGTGATGGTTGCTGAGCTGGAGAGCACTGACCTCGGCTGGTCCCCAGGTGCCCAGGCCGTCTGGCTCCACCTCCTCCACCTCCACCCTCTGCATCCACCCACCTCCACTGTTTCTCAGCCACTGAGAAGCCATGTGTGACGGAGGAGAATGTAAAAATATATATGCAACCGAAAAACAACAACGAGCTGACAGAACACAGCTATAAATACTCTGACGGGCTCGGAGACAGTCCCCATCCTGCTTCCTGCTGCCTGAGGCGCGGGCGCACGGATGTGGCAGGTGGGACGGGAACTCGGGGACGCGAAAGGGGACAGCCATGTGTGGACCTACTCTGTGCCAAGCGCCTCGCAGGCAGCACATCTCTGGATCTTTGCAAAAACGCTCCCAGAGAATCACCGCTGTCCTCCCGGCTCCCCTGGGAGCCAAAGGACAGAGAAGTCAGTCTGGTCAAGGTCACACATCAGGGGACCTTGGGAAGCAGTAGAGCTAGCATTCCAGCAGGGCCAGCTTTCTGAAGAAGAGAGCCAGCTTCAGGCTCTGCCTCCTGAGATCCTCGCCCAGGGGCAGGGAAAGCATCAGGCTTCCGGGAACAACTCTGCTTACACACCTTCCAGGGCTCCCCAGTGCCCTCCAGATGACCTAATTCAAGGCTGTCACGGCCCTGTGATGTGGCCTCTGCCCACTCCCAGAGCCCACCTCCTGCCACGGCCCTGGATTTCTGAGTCCCAGCCAGGCAACTCTGGCCTGCTCTCAGGACCCCTTGAGAGCCCAGCACAGCCGGTCTTGTCACCTCCTGTCCCCTGAAGTCACATCTGCCTGCAGCCAGGCCTCAGCTCAAATGCTGCCTCCTCCCAGCCTCCCCCATGGTCAGATCCTCCTGTGGTCTCCCTGCGCGGCCCAAAGCTCACTTGTGATCAGGTGAGTCACTACTGGTGATGGGCTGCAGCTGTGAGGGCCGGGAGGGGGGCAGTCAGGGCCTGCCGCACATGCGCCTCTCTGCCGGCCTTGCAGCTGCTAGAGAGCCTGCGGGTGGTGGTGTGAAACAGGATTGAAGGGGAGCTGGCCTTGGATTCTGGGAGGAGGAGAAGGAAAGAAAACGAAGGAAGAAGAAAGACAAAAGGGACTCCTGGGGCCTTCAGGAGGAGAAGAGCCGAGAAGAACTGGAGATAAGTTGGCTCCGACTCTTGGACCTTTGTTGTGTCTTGGATCAGCTTTCCACGAGGTGTCGGAGCCTGTCTGCACCTCTGGCTGGTGTCAGCGTAAAGGTAAGCCTGCCAATGGGGTTATTTGTTCCTTTTCAGACTTTCCCTATAGACCAGTGCTGCACAAGAGGAACATAATACAAGCCACTTGAGTAATTTTTAATTTTCTAGTAGCTACTTAAAAAAATAAAAGAAGCAGCTGAAGTTAATTTTAATGTTTTATTTCACCCAGTGTGTGTGAGTTTCTCAGTTGTGTCTGACTGTTTGCAACCCCAGGGACCGTAGCCCGCCAGGCTCCTCTGTCTGTGGGATTTTCTAGGCAAGGATACTGGAGTAAGTTGCCCTTCCCTCCTTTAGAAGATCTTCCCAACCCAGGGATTGAACCTGGGTCTCCTGCATTGGAGGCAGATTCGTTACCATCTGAGCCACCAGGAAGCCCATTTCACCCAATAGATTTCAAATATTTCTACATGTAATCAATATAACAACTGAGATTTTTTTAGAACTTTTTTTTTCCTACTAGATCTTCAAAATCCAGTGTGTATTTTACACTTACAGTTTGGACAGGCTGCATTTCAAGTGCATAATAGAACACATGTTGCTGCTGTGTTGAATAGCTCGGCTCTAGACTGTAAACTCCGTGAGAATCGGGGCCATGACTGTACCCACCACTGTTGTTTCCAGGGTCTGGCATGTAATGGAGACGGAGAACGTTTGTCGATTGACTAGCTGACTGACTAGCTGAATGAATGAATGAACAAATGTCTGAGACCTTGTTAGATCAAAAGCCAGTTGCCCTCTTGGGCTGTGGAAGTGAAGTGAAGTCGCTCAGTCGTGTCCGACTCTTTGCGACCCCATGGAGTGTAGCCTACCAGGCTCTCTGTCCATGGAATTTCCCAGGTAAGAACACTGGAGTGGGGTGCCACTGGGCCGTGGAAGAGTATAGAAATAAATTCTAGTCCCTCCTCTGCATCCTGTGCACTGCATGACCACAAATGAGTCTCTCACCTGTTGGCCCTTAGTTTTCCCATCTGTACAATGGGTTGGGATTGGACTGTGTGATTTTTTTTCTCCCCCAGGCTCTCAGTAAAGTTTCTCCAGGGGAGCCTGCTCTCTTCTCTGCAGCTCCCTTCCTAGAGTCAGACCCCCAGAGAAGATCCCTGGGCCTCACACTCCTCTCTCTGCCCTCCCTCCTATCTGTGAGGCAGGAGGTCTCTGGGTTCTGTTCAGAGCAGAGCGGAACCCTAGAGGGAGAGACCGAGGCCGGGCTCCTGCCACACGGTGGCCACACAGGGAGCAGGGCCCGCGTGGGTCCTCAGGCCTGGCCCTCCCCTGTTGTCACTATCACTGCTGTGTCCACATGTGTTCAGAGCTAGGAAGAGACCAGACCAAGGCAGGCTTATCCCTTGATTCAGCAGAGAAGGAAAAGGGAAGCCAAAAGATGTGTTGAGACACAGTGAGCAGGGCAGAGCTGGGCCTTTGTTTTCCTCGTCTGAAAAATGGGTGCAAAACCTGCCTTCATCCCATCAAACTTCAGTGCCTCAAATGCAGGCTCTGCTATGCTGTGACCTTGGGCGAAGCACTTTACCTCACTGCCCTCAGCATCCTCATTTGTAAACTTGGATGATAAAAATACCAGCTTTGCCAGGTTGTTGTGCCCACGAAGCCTATTAACACACACAAACCTCTCTCACAGCTGCCGGGCACACTCTAAGTGCTGTACAAGGAATAGATATTATTAGCCTTCACCATGGAGCTAATTTTGCAGTTCAGATGCGGTGAGGGGTGTGACCAGCGTTTGCAAACTAGAAAGTTCCCTCTGGAGAGGCAAGCATTTTTGGACTGCAGAGGACGGCACAAATTATAAAACACGTTGTGACTTGCAAAGCGTTTTGTAAATGTTGCCGCATTAAGGAGGCAGTTGTGGATTAGCTTTTTATAATCCGAAAAGCACTTCAGCATCATAAACCACTTTAGGGGCCATAGAGCTCTTTGCAAGGGCTTTCTAGACTGTCGAGTGCTGTGAAGTCTGAGACAAGTGGCCTTTCAGAGACATGGACAGGACGCAGGGTGGGAGTGGGTAAAGACAGCAGCTAGAACCCGGGAGAAAAACAGCAGTTCATTTCCCCTGTCCCTGTTCAGAGAAACCCTAGCATATCTGCAGATTCCTGCCATTCTGTTCTGAGTCCAGGGAGGCCTCTCGGCATCGCTGACTCAGCCAAACGGGAGGAGTTCGGCAGGAGTCAGCCCTATCTTCTTTGTGATCCTGCCTCGTCTCTTTCCCTTTTCCTATCGCAAAGGCAATGGACCCGACACCCTTTAACGATTTCCCTGGGGGTGACCGGGGATATGCCTGCTGACCTTGCCCTGAGGCCCTGACTTGTGGGAACCCCGCTTCCTCAGCTGCCTGGCTCTGATCTCCCTGCCCCTGAGCTCAACCCAGCCTCTCTCCTGCCTGCCCCACCTTCCTCTCTTCCTCTCCTTCCTCTTCAGAAGCAAGACATCAGCATGGCCCTCCTGCCCCCTCTAATAGTGTTAGTCAATCCGTCAGTCAGTTCAGTCGTGTCCGACTTTGAGACCGCGTGAATTGCAGCACGCCAGGCCTCCCTGTCCATCCCCAACTCCCGGAGTTCACTCAGACTCACGTCCATCGAGTCGGTGATGCCATCCAGCCATCTTGTCACTCAGTCGTGTCCAACTCTGCGATCCCACGAATGGTAGCCTGCCAAGCTCCTCTGCCCGTGGGATTCTCCAGGCAAGAGTACTGGAGTGGACTTCTGTAGTACGATTCATGTTTCTGAGCAAAGCCAGAAAATCCCCAGCAACTGTGGATGCAGGTCTCGCCCGGTTGCACGCACTGGTCCATACGCACTCTTCGGTCACTGCCGTGCCCCCGCCCTCAGTCCCGTGTCTGGCCCTGAAAACGTGTGCTGAGTGAGTGACTGAATGAATGAGTGGTGGGCTACTGAGTCGGGGGGGGAGAAAAGCTGCCCTGTGTGCTTGTCCAGTGCCCACAGTCCATGGAGGCCAGTTCTATGACAAGGGAACTCATTCAGGAAGAGGCTGAAGCTGGTGTGTGTCCCTTTAAGATGCAGAAACAATCCCCCACCAACACATCCTTGGTATCCTCGAGGGCCATAGGAGTGTTGGCACTTGGGGTCCTCCTTTAGGGTCTGACGCGTCCCCATTCGCCACTGCCTCTTCCCAGGGGCACCAGGGATGACGGGATAACAGGACTGTAACTCCCAGGACCCGCTGCACTTGAGAATCCCCTGGAAAGCATTTAACACCAGAGCCACTTGGTCCTTGCTCCTCTTCCGCTGAGACGTGATCTGACGTCAGTGGGGCCTAATGACTGATTTAAATCCTAGTTGATTCAAATAGACATCATTGAGACAGAGAAAGAGGGTGAATTTGGAGAGCAAATGGGTCTGAGTGCCAGTGGGGTTTCCACAAGGATCCCTCCATGAATCAGGCAGTCTGGGGGCTGGAGTCCAGGGTGGTGCAGAGGAAGTTACATGGGCTTCAGAGTTGTTGGAGGCCTGGGTTCGAATTCCCAGTTCTACTTCATTCCTGTTCTGCAGCCTTGGGCAAGTCACTGCACCCATCTAGGCCTGTTTCCCTCCTCCGTTAATTGGCAATCAGAATTCCTCACGTGCTGTTGAGATCAACAGGTAAGAAGGTGTCATCTCTAATTACCTGGCACAGGGCCCAGCTTGGAGCCAGTACTCCACAAACGGTGGTTCTCTTGGCTTCCTGAACTAGCTTTGGGATGGGAGGGGAGGACAAGGTGGCCCCCACACTGCCCTAAGTATTTTTACTTTTTACTTATTTTTTATTAATTGAGAGGAGCACTGGACTGTGAGAAAGGATGTGCGGCCTTGTCCTGGTTCTGACCCATCATGGTGTGTGACCCTGGCCAAATCTCTCAACCTCTCTGAGCCTCAGTTTCCTCATCTGTAATCAGGGATCCAGTGGTGTGTACATCTTATCGCAGCTCTGTTCAGTGACATCACACCGGCCCGTCACACTGGTGGGACTGTTTACATCAGGGAAATTGGCAAACGTTACAAATCAGGACTCTGCTGCCCCCACCCCCAGCGGTCAGTTTATCAGCAGGACAGTGGAACTCAGACAACAATACCTTCCACCGTAGCTGCTGGGAGATTCTGAGAGCTGGTGTCTGTTAAGCCCTTAGCACAGTACCTGGGACTTAGCACAGCACCTGGGCACTGATACATGTTAGTGAAACGCACTTGACATTTATCAGCCAGCCTTTTGTCTCTGCCTAGTATAAGGTAATCACATCTGTCACCTCATTTATCTTTAACAACCCTAGGAAACTTCTCTGTGTGTGCTAAGTTGCTTCAGTCATCTCTGACTCTCTGCAACACTTTGGACTATAGTCCACCAGGCTCCTCCGTCCGTGGGATTCTCCAGGCAAGAATACTAGAGTGGGTTGCCATGCCCTCCTCCGGGGGATCTTTGTGGCCCAGGGGTTCAATCCATGTCTCTACATCTCCTGCACTGGCAAGTGGGCTTATTACCACTAGTGACACCTGGGGAGCCCCAGGAAATTTCTGGAGGAGGAAATTAAGGCTCAGACAGGCTCGCTGACTTTTCCTCTTTTTACTTATTTTTTATTAATTTTTGTTGGAGTGTAGTTGCTTTACACTGTTGTGTTAGCTTCTACTGCACAGCAAAGTGAACCAGCTATAAAGCTTGCTGACTTTAAACACAGTTAAATCTTTCAGGCCAACTATGTGCTATGTTTATTCTTATATAGCCACTTCATTTAAGCCTCACCATCCCCTTTTTCTCATGACAGTTGAGGAATCAAAGCCCCAGGATGGGCAAGTGACCTACCCAAGGTCACACAGTGAACCCGAGGCCAGGGTATCTGTCTTGAATCCTCATGTGCTGGCCTTCCTCCCCACCAAACCCAACCGCATCCCCTACTGGACCAGGGCGCACTTGCTGATACAATCTCTCTGGCTCTTTCCAGCTCTGACATCCTCGGTATTTAAATCAGTACATGAATATTTCACGAACATCCCCAGCGCAAATAACCCCCTGCCTGGTTATGTTAGGCTGGGGCTGCAGCCGTGAGGCCGAGGCGCTTCTGCTCTTTGTGAGACAGGCAATTCCGCGAGGCCTCCGAGCAGCAGCCAAGGAATCGATAGCCTTTAAATAAGTAATTAGAGGCACTGAAGACGGCGGCACATCCAGGATTGAGCAGGGGAATATAAACTCCTTAAGTCTCCCAGGCTCACTGGGGAGGGCCAGTTCTGGTTCTTGGTCAAGAAACGTGACAGGGCCTGGGGCGGGTGAGGATGGGGAAGGGCAGGGAAGGCTAAGGTGGAGACAACAAGAGTCGGCATCTGTTGAGCACTTCCTATGCATCAGGCTTTGCCTCACTAATACCCTACCCAGCGTTCTCCTAAAGACAATGAAGCTCAGAGAGGGTGAGCCAGTTGCCCCAGGCTGCACAGCTAGGAGACAGCAGAGGTGACAGGCCTGCCTGACCTCAGAGCAGGTTTTCTCAACCTAGCTGCTATTGACATTTGGGGGCCGGATAATTCTTTGTTGGAGATGGGGGCAGTCTGGGGCCTTGCAGGATGTTTAGCAGCCATGACCTCTATCCTCTGGATGGATAGAGGAAAGTAATCCATCCTCCCACTCGTGACAACCAAGAATGTCTCCAGACGTTGCCAGATGTCCCGTGGGGGCCACCACCCAGCAGCGAGTCTCTGTTCACTTTCATTCTCCTTTCCTCTGCTTCTGGTGGCTTTTGTAATAAGGATCAGCATCTTTCTCCCAACCTAGAGAGGCGGCCGTGGAGCCAGAGCTGGCTGGGTGAGACATCAACTTGTTTACTGGCTGGCTGTGTGACCTTGGACAAGCTCGCAACTTCTCTGCACCCCAGGGTTCCTATCTGTAATGCCCCCTGCCGAAAGTATATCAGAAGGTTGGAATGAGTTTGTACTATGTACACATAAAGCAGAGCCTGGTAGATAAGTGTGAGCCATTGTTGGCATCAAGGACCTTTGTGACGAAGTACCAGTGCAAGACCGCAGCCTCACTGGTACAGTTCTCCCTGTAAGAAAGGGGAGAAGCAGGAGGAGCCAGGGGAGAAGCCATCTTCCACAGTATCTGCTGTTGTCCCCTTTCTGCTGCAACCCCCCCACCCCACCCCCTCCCCCAGCCCTGGAGGAGTCAGAGAAACCCGCCAACAAGGATGGCTGTTTAGTCCCGCAGGATCACAAGGTTATAAGAACAAAAGCTGCCACTTCCTCTTTCCCTGCAGCGCTGTCTGTGCGTGGACACCATCTGATGAGAATGTAGTTCTTTTTATGACCCTGGAACGTATAAAAATACAGATAAGCAGCGCATTTTATCACTGGAATTGGTCCTCGCATTTTACTGCTCTACAGCTTGTGTTTCGTTACATTTATGTCTGTTAGAAACAAGGTTCCAGGATGCTATCCTTATTTGGGTCTTGAGAAAAATACGGTCACAAACCCATTCCTGGGCCTGCTTACAGTGCAGGTGTGTATGTGTGTGCGTGTGTGCCTGCAACGGTGCAGCTAAAATTCTGCCTTGCCCCAGAAGGAAAGGTCCCTCCCTAGAGATTACCTGGCCCAGGCTCTCATCTAGTCAAGGAATGTTTGTGTGTGTGTGACTTTGCTAATTGGCGTAGAGTTGATTTACAGTGCTGTGTTTGTCTTGGGTATACAGCAGAAGTGACTCAGTTATACATATATATACGTTCATTCTTTTTCAGATTCGTTTCCCATATAGTTTATTACAGAATATTTATTGGGTAGAATTCCCTGGGCTGCACAGTAGGTCTTTGTTGGTAGTCGAGGAATCTGAGGCCCAGAACAGGCCAGTGCTTCATTCATGACTGGGGAGCAGCTTGGCTCAGCGGTCATCTTCTGAGTGTGTCAGTGAAGTTCCACTACTGCAGAGCTGTGCCCTGGTCTCCATGGCACAGAGGAGCTCTCTTTCCAGCTCATGGGGCAGATGTTGTGGTGGGTGATGGGCGGATGGGCCTTCCACGTGGTGATTCAGGGACCCAGGCTCCCTCCTCCTTGTGGCTTCACCCTCCTAGAGAGCCTCAGAATCATCTGCTTTTGGCTAACTGGGAGAAGAATTTGGAGACTTGCACGGTTTTATGGGTTTTTATAAAAACTTCTGGGCTTCCCAGGTGGCTCAGTGATAAAGAATCTGCCTGACAGTGCAGGAGATGTGGGTTTGATCCCTAAGTCAAGAAGATCCCCTGGAGAAGGAAATGGCAGCCCACTCCAGTATTCTTGCCTGGGAAATCCCATGGACAGAGGACAATGTCAGGCAGGCTACAGTCTATGGGGTCACAAAAGTGTTGGATACAATCTAGCGACTAAACAACAACATGGGCCTAGAAGTGGATCAGGCCACTTCTGTCCGTGTTGCATCAGTTGATCCAAGGTCACCTTCAGTACTTAACTGCAAGAAATGTCGGGAAGTGTAGCCTGGCTGTGTGCCTCGGAGGAAGAAGAGACAGGGGTGAACAGCTGGCCTGGTCTAGGCTGAAAGCTGCGTGGGCAGAGAGTACTGAAACGGAGGTACAGGTCACCCATGCCCCCAGTTTGAGGTTCTGGGTGAGAGTTCATCTTTTTTGTTATTATTTATTTGGCTGCACCAGGTCTTAGTTGGGGCATGCAGGATCTTCAATCCTCAGTTGCAGTATGTGGGATCTAGTTCTCTGACCAGGGATCAATCCCAGGACCCCTGCATTGGGAACTCAGAGTCTTAACCACTGGACTTGGGTTAGCCCCAAGATCTCATCTTTTTGAGCCCTATCCATTGATCACTGGATGCCTGTGACTTCTCTCTTGAGAGCCCATCCCCACCCATGATCAGTCTGAGACTCCCAGGGCCCTGGCTAACTCATTCCAGGAGGAGTCAGCAGCCCTTGTCTCTAAAGGGTTGCAGAGAAGGAATGGGGAAAAGGGGTTCATTTCCTGAAAGGCCCTGTTCTCTGGGCCAACAGTGTCTCCTTTTCCAGGGAGGCGAGAGCCTACATGTCACCTCACCCCAGGCCTGAGCTCCAGGACCTCAGTTCTCATGTACACACACACATGTGCAAGCACACGCACACGCACACACACACACACACACACACGGTCCCCAATGGTGAGCAGACTCCCGCCACTGCAGACACTGACCGGGACATGTATTCTGTAGCTAGAATACGGACTGCTGCTGCTGACTTGCTTCAGTTGTGTCCAACTCTGTGCAACGCTATGGACTGTAGCCGGCCAGAGTCCTCTGTCCATGGGATTCTCCTGGCAAGAGTACTAGAATGAGTTGCCATTCCCTTCTCCAGGGGATCTTCCCAACCCAGGGACTGAACCTGGGTCTCCTGAACTGCAGGCGGATTCTTTACCGCTGAGCCACCAGGGAGGCCCCAAAGTCTGGACGCCCTCCCGGGTCTGGGAATTGTCGGAGTGGCACGGAGGCCCAGAGTCAGGTGGACCTTTCAAGGCCACTGCCGCAGAACGGCACCATCTCCAGGTGCCAGCAGGAGCCGTGGCGACCAGCTGGCAAGTGGCACACTCCAGCGTGGCATCCTGGCTGGGCGGGCACTCTCCAAGTTCCCGTCAAACCTGTTTCTCCAGTCCCCCATCAATCGTATGTCCCATCTGCCACTTTCCCAAACGCCTCCTTTACATTAACCAGAGTCAGTCTCCACTGACGGGGCTGCCAAGAATCCTGACTGCTGTACCTGGTCACCGACCCCCTCCCTCCAAGGATCTCCTTGGTTACCAGCTTCCTTCAGGGCCATTCCAGGCCCCAGGCAGGTCTAACAGCCTCCACCCTCAAGGGAAAGGCCGGAGTTCCCAGGTCTCCCCTCCAGGAGATTTCAGAGCAAATTTCCAATGCCTTTTCACTCCTTCAACAGTTAAATTCCTCAAGAATCAGCGTAATTGGTATTCTTTGTAATCCCATGTATTTTCATTTGTGCTTCTAAAACCATTATCCTGAGAAGAGGCCCACACTCTTCCCTTGATTCCAGAGGGGTCCAGAACACCAAGAAGGTGAGGACCCTCTGAACTGTAGCCCCCAGGCTGCTGGTACCAGTATTCCTTCGTCTACAACATAGGTCTCCTTTGCCTTAGGATCTGGTTTGAGGACCATCCCATCCTCCCTGCATGGTTCTTACTGGAAGTAGGTCCTTACTTCTTCCAGGGGTGAGCTCTCTCCACTCTGCAGAGCCAGGCAGTCCCTAGAGGGAGGTCACTGTCACAAGACTCACTCTCTAGTATCAGCTCATTTATTAAGGAAGCAAGACTCCTGACCCAAACCTGGCCAACCAGTTCCTTCTCCGAAGCTGTCTTTTTAAAACTAGACCTGGGGGGAACAGTTACAGCCTCCCTGGTGGGGACTCATGAGTTAAGAGTAGTTTTGTTTTCCACAAAGTGGGGGAAGGCAATTTGAGTAGGAAAGGAAGCTGAAAGCTGAAGACACAGAAAGAGGAAAGGCGTAAAATGGGGTAGGGGGGAAGGGGAGGGAGCTGGCAGCATCCTGACCCCTGGCCCAGCTGCGGCCCTGCCCAGTAGCAATCTGGTTATCCATTGTCTGCTTGAGCTGCCCACTTTTTTTGTTTTTGCCTCAGCTGGTTGGAAATGGAGTTTGTTACCATTTGTCTTGTTCCCACTGAACCTCCAGGGTCCACACAGTGCCTGGTGCATAGTAGGTGTGCAGTCAACACCTGTCCATGAATGAATGAACAACCACACACATGCAAAAGAAGAAAGAAAGTCCAAGGCACAGAGGGGAGAGGGGTTAGCTCTACGTGGGCAGACGTCAGGAACTGCCTGGGGTGGGAGGAGATATTAGAAGTGGGATTTGAAGAGTGAATAGGAGTTCTCTGGATGACGATTGTAGGGGGGAAGAGGTTAGTGAAGACAGCAGGGACTAGGCTGAGAAAGAATTAATATCAGATACAAACTTAGGACATACATATAGGGCTGATCTGGGTCTAAATCCTGTCTTCCTGATGATGCCAGAGCTGCAACTGGGTATCACCCATGTCTGGGTGCCCTTTGGCTCCCCTCATGGCCCTGTGCATCTGGGTATCACCCATGTGGTGGGCACCCTTCGGCTCCACTCATGGCCCTGGTTCCTCCCACCCACCCAGCAACACTCCTACAACTGCCCTCACAGGGGGCCCTGATAAGCCCCCCAGATCCGGAAGACTGATCCCTTTCAGTCCTGATCCTCCCTAACCTCTGAGCAGCTTTCCACACTCTGACCTTGGCCCACACTGCTCCTCCTTGGTAGCTCCTTCGTTGTCCCTCTGGGGTCTCCTCTCCCAGGCCCACCCCCATTCCTTAAATGTCAGTGGCCTTCCAGGCCTCTTGTGCTGCACTCACCCTGGATGCCCTCATCAGCTCCTGTAGCTTTGCGGACCACTTGGTGGTGCAGCCTCCTGGAGCTCCAGCTCCATCAGCTCCAGAACCCCCTTCTCCTCCAGACTGTGCGGCAACCCCCTCAGACCCAAATCGGACTCTTCACCCCACCCCTCCTGCCCATCGTCTGTATCCGTGTTCTGATTGTGGACACTTTCCCCATCTACCTACCATGAGGAGCAGATTCTGGCCCCACAGAAGAGAAGCAGAGTGGCCGAGGGACGGGGCTGAGCACAGAGAGGGGTCTGCCTGACTCGGGTCCCACTGCTTGGTTAGGACTCAGGACGCGGCAGTGTTTCTCACCTCTGACCCCCGGGGCCTCCTGGGGCTGGGGCAGTAAATGTTGACCCAGTCAATTTCCACCACGCTTGAAAATAGCGGTCAGCTGCTGACCACACTGTCAATTATTCAGGCTCCCTGGGACTCCTGCAAGAGCAACGGTTTAACTAAAACACAGCTCCGTCGTCCTCACATGTCCAACTCACCCTCAGAGGCCTGAAGAGGGATGGCCAGCCAGCCCGGAGCACCTCCCCAGGTCCTCGCTCCACCCCCCCAACACACACACCCTACACTTAGATCCAGGATTTGCCAGGTCCCCTGTGCTCAAATCTCCTGCAGGTTTTCTCATGCCAAGGCCTGAAGGGCAGAACCGGGCCCAGCAGCAGGAAGTGACCCGAGGCACATTTCAGTTCAGTGCCCTGGGACACAGACTTTTCTTGTGACCAGAGGCAGGCACTCTGGGAGGGAGGGAGCCCCAGTGTAGTGGGTTCCTGCCAGTTCACACCAGGCGTGGTGGGGAGGGATGGTTATCCATGCGGAGAGACCAGGGCTGCCTAGGAAAAATAACTAACATTTTAAGCTTGCTCTAACATTTGCAAAACTCTCAATAGCACGTGTTGTCGCATGGCCTTAAGTCTTTTTTTTGGAACCAAGTGGTACATTAAAAAAAATGTGTTCACTTGATAAACAAGTCAAAGTCTTTACTGGGGCTCCAGGGTGTGGCAAGAGTATCAATTCAGCCCTGCCCTCCAGTAATAGATGTTGTTGTTCAGTCACTCAGTTGTGTCCAACTCTTTGCAACTCCATGGACTGCAGCACTCCAGGCTTCCCTGTCCTTCACTATCTCTGGGAGTTTGCTCAAATTCATATCCACTGAATCAGTGATGCTATCTAACCATCTCATCCTCTGCCACCCCCTTCTCCTCTTGCCCTCAAGCTTTCCCAGCATCAGGGTCTTTTCTAATGAGTTGACTCTTCACAGGAGTAACAAGTTTGGTCTTGGAGTACAAAAAGAAGGAGGGCAAAGGCTAACAGAGATTTGCCAAGAGAATGCACTGGTCATAGCAAACACCCTCTTCCAATAACACAAGAGACGACTCTACACATGGACATCACCTGATGGGCAATACCAAAATCAGATTGATTATATTCTTTGCAGTCGAATATGAAGAAGCTCTATATAGTCAGCAAAAACAAGACCAGGAGCTAACTGTGGCTCAGATCATGAGCTCCTTATTGCCAAATTCAGACTTAAATTGAATAAAGTAGGGAAAACCACTAGACCATTCAGATATGACCTAAATCAAATCCCTTACAATTATATAGTGGAAGTGACAAATAGATTCAGGAGATTAGATCTGATAGACATAGTGCCTGAAGAACTATGGACAGAGGTTCATGACATTGTACAGGAGGCAGTGATGAAGACCATCCCCAAGAAAAGAAATGCAAAATGGTTTTCTGAAGAGGCCTTATAGAGGATAGCTGAGAAAATAGAGAAGCTTAAGGCAAAGGAGAAAAGGAAAGATACACCCATCTGAATGCAGAGTTCCAAAGAATAGCAGGGAAAGGTAAGAAAACCTTCCCAGGGATCAATGCAAAGAAATAGAGGAAACAATAGAATGGGAAAGACTAGAGATCTCGTCAAGAAAATTAGAGATTAAAAGGGAACATTTCATGCAAAGATGGGCACAATAAAGGACAGAAATGGTATGGACCTAACAGAAGCAGAAGATACTAAGAAGAGGTGGCAAAAATACACAGAAGAACTGTACAAAAAAGATCTTAATGACCCAGATAACCACAGTGGAGTGATCACTGACCTAGAGCCAGACATCCTGGAATGCAAAGTCAAATGGGACTAGGAACAAAGCTAGTAGAGGTGATGAAATTCCAGTTGAGCTATTTCAAATCCTAAAAGATGATGCTGTGAAAGTGCTGCACTCAATATGCCTTCAAATTTGGAAAACTCAGCAGTGGCCACAGGACTGGAAAAGGTCAGTTTTCATTCCCAGCCCAAAGAAAGGCAATGCTAAAGGATGTTCAAACTACCACACAATTGAACTCATCTCACACTAGCAAAGTAATGCTCAAAATTCTCCAAGCAAGGCTCCAATAGTACCAAGAACTTCCAGATGTTCAAGCTGGATTTAGAAAAGGCAGAGGAACCAGAGATCAAATTGCCAACATCCTTTGGATCATCAAAAAAGCAAAGCAACAGAGTTCCAAAAAAAATCTACTTCTGTTTTATTGACTACGCCAAAGCGTTTGACTCTGCGGATCACAACAAACTTTGGAAAATTCTTCAAGAGTTGGAATACCAGACCACCTGACCTGCCTCTTGAGAAATCTGTATGCAGGTCAAGAAGCAACAGTTAGAACTGGACATGGGACAATGGACTGGTTTCAAAATGGGAAAGGAGTACATCAAGGCTGTATATTGTCACCCTGTTTATTTAACTTCTATGCAGAGTACATCATGCAAAATGGTGGGCTGGATGAAGCATAAGCTGGAATCAAGATTGCCAGGAGAAATATCAATAACTTCAAATATGCAGATGACACCACCCTTATGGCAGAAAGTGAAGAGGGACTAAAGAGCCTCTTGATGAAAGTGAAAGAGGAGAGTGAAAAGGTTGACTTAAAACTCAACATTCAGAAAACTAAGATCATGGCAGCCGGTCCCATCACTTCATGGCAAATAGATGGGGAAACAATGGATACAGTGAGAGACTTTATTTTTTTGGGCTCCAAAATCACTGCAGATGGTGACTGCAGCCATGAAATTAAAAGACGCTTCTTCCTTGGAAGAAAAGCTGTGACCAAACTAAACAGTATATTAAAAAACAGAGACATTACTTTGCTGACAAAGGTCCGTCTAGTCAAAGCTATGGTTTTTCCAGTAATCATGTATGGATGTGAGAGTTGAACTATAAAGAGAACTGGGTGCCGAAGAATTGATGCTTTTGAACTGTGGTGTTGGAGAAGACTCTTGAGAGTCCCCTGGACTGCAAGAAGATCCAACCAGTCAATCCTAAAGGAAATCATCCCTGAATATTCATTGGAAGGACTGTTGCTAAAGCTCCAATACTCCAATACTCTGGCCACCTGATGCAAAGAACTGACTCCTTAGAAAAGACCCTGATGCTGGGAAAGATTGAAGGGAGGAGAAGGGGATGACAGAGAATGAGATGGTTGGATGGCATCACTGACTCTATGGACATGAGTTTGAGCAAGCTCTGGAAGTTGGTGATGGACAGGGAAGCCTGGCGTGCTGCAGTTCATGGGGTCGCAAAGAGTCAGACATGACTGAGCGACTGAACTGAACTGAACTGAGCTTCAGCATTAGTCCTTCCAATGAATATTCCACGGTTGATTTCCTTTAGGATTCAAGTAATAGTGCTGAATGCTGATAATAAGGCGATTTACAAGGTGTCACGGAAGGTTCTAGACATGTGATGTGCTTCAAAGCACACTACCAACATAACCACCCAGAGAGGCGGCTGCTGGAACTGTCTCCATTTTACAGGCAAGGTTTTACAGAGGAAGCACAGAGCATGCAGGGCCAGGTCATGCCTGGGAATCTGAGCCCAGGCGCCTGACTTTAAGCCCTCTGACCCAGGTTGTATGAGGGGCTTTGGTCAGCGTTAGGCAGATGATCACAGAAATAATGATCTAAGGACAGAGCCGTGGAGGAGAGATCAGAACTAATCTATCCAGATTGAGGGCAGGGGTGACAGATCAGAGACAGCTTTCTTGAAGTGTCCTTGAAGCTGAGAACTTCCAGAAGGGGAGTTCCATAGGGGGAAGAGTCCAGGGAAGGAGGAACCTTCCAAGCAGGGGGCACTACCAGAGCGAAGATCCTGGGGTGCCAGTGCCCCCGCCAAGACACCCTCAGGGCGGCAGGCAGTGCAGACCAAGAGCTGTGTCTTCGCCACCTCCTGGCTGCACCCACTTCCTGTTTGTCTGCAGCTGTACTTTTAGATGTCTTACTTTCTGATGACACTGGTGGGCTAGCAGGATCTGGGCCCCCTCAGTCAGTTTTTTTATAGTCTCCCACCTCGAGTTTCTGTATCTCGGCCCATCCCCGAGGGGCCTGAGCTGAGGGGCTGATGGGAAGCCCCGGCTTCCTGTAATGCAGGGAACTGACTGGTCCACTCGGGTCCCAGGGGCCCACTCCAATGCCAGTCAACACCAGCTCTCTCCGCCTCTCACCTTGCCAGCTGCTTTCTCTCTTTCTTCCTGCCAGTTTAATTCCACTCCAGTCTAAGATACCTCTCTGTGCCCGACACTGGGCTGGATACTGGCAAGACAGCCCTAGAAGTGACAGGAGGCACCTCTAGCATCATATGTGCTAGAATCAGGGTGAGTGTACATAACTCACAGTGCAGACTGGGACTTTATGAGAGTAAAGAGGTCCTACTAATCGGTATGGTGGGCTACAGTGTAAATCTGGGCAAAAAAGATGCAAGGTTGCCCCCGTTAAGTCTAGAAAAATGGAAAAGTGAGGGGCTACTCGACAATGGAGGACAAGTGGAGGGGAGTCTCAGCAGCGGGGACGGCACGTGTGAAGTCATGGAAGGGTGGGGACAAGTGGAGAGTTTACGGAGGCAGTGTGCTATGGAGAGTCCAGGGCGGCCTCCAGGTGGGAAAAGGTGGACAGTTTGGAACAACTAGGGCTTCCCTGGTGGCTCAGACGGTAAAGAATCTGCCTTCGATGCAGGAGACCCAGGTTGGATCCCTGGGTAGAACAGGGTGGCAAAAACCCAGCAGCTCTGCTAGCCGGGGCCCATGGCAGGCATCACTAATTGATCACACCACTCTCCTTCCTCCTGATTCATCCTCACAGCCCTCAACACAGAGCCAGGGGCTAGTCACGACCAGTGGTCAGGCTGTGTACTAGATTAAGCCAGCAGTGGTTAACAAGTGTGGACTTATCTGGAGAGGAAGCTGGAGCTCAAGTTGAGAGAGGCCTAGAATGTGGGAGCAGGAGCTAGAATATTCCCTAGTATTAGGGAACCAGCAGAGAATGGTAGAGGGAGGAATATAACTAGATTAACATTTGAGGAGTTTCAGGATGGTCACTGCCATCGGTGGAAGGAACTGGGGCAGAGAGGCATGTCCAGGTGAGAACAGATGGGCCCAACTGAACGCTGAACAGGGAGCAGAGAGGTGGATCTGACGGTCTAGGAGAGGTTTGTCACGGGGCAGTGAGAAGAGAAAGGTGGTTAGGATGACTCCGGGGTCTCTGGGGTCCTGGCCCAGCGTGGGCAGGTGGAACAGCACAGCGGGAGGTCCTGATAGGAATCTTTGTCCAGAGATCACCCTGAGACTCTGGGCCCCTGTGGGAGAGAGGCCCAACAGGTTTGGTGGGTTTACCACTGAGAGCATCAGAGCCTGGAGAAACTTGCCTTTTGAGGAAACTAACAATCACAAGATGCCTCTGTCCCCCACTCAGGGACCTGCAGGGAGAAGGCTGGAGAGCAGATGCCTGGTGGTTTTCCCCAGCGTGGAGAAATGGGAGCCCACAGGTATTGACCGTAAAGTCTGGGGGTGACTGCAAGAAGGGGAGACTGACATATCTTTACCCAAATGGTATGGACTTAGCCATGGACTGCCACCTGCCCCAAGGCCACCACAGGGGCACTCAACAACACAATGCCAGGGTAGAATCCTTTGGATTCTGGTACCTGAGGGGCAGAGAGGTTCAAGCCAAGCACAGGATGTGGGGGGTTGGGAGGCGGTGGAGGTGACGGGCTCCCTGGAACCTTCTTAGCCTGAGGCTGGTGTCTTGGCACTAGAGGGATGTGGGTGAGGGGTCACTGGAAGGTGTAGCTTTGTCTGGGAGGGACCAATTGTGCCCGCGGGAGAGGCCTGGGATTGGGTCCCTGGTCAGAGGGACCTGGGGGCCTCCACTTACTACCTCCAGACCTGCAGACACCACAGCCATGACTCACAGGAGGGGAACCACAGCCTGGCCAGGTGCTGCTAGAGGGATGGCCATTTCCCTGCTTCTGCTCCCCTGACCCCAACCCTAGGGGGTGAGCCCAGAGGAAGGGTGTGTATATGAGTGTGTGTGTGTGTGACAGACCCCACACTCACACCTCCAGCCCCCAGAGCTCCCAGGTTAGCTTACCTTGTGGAGGAAGAAGAAAGTTTGGGATCAAATTTGAGCCTGAAGTTTTGAAATGACCAGACCTTAACGAGAGAAAAATTGCTTTCATAATCAAAAGGTGTCTGAATGTTTGAAACTGGACCAAATACTATCAAAGGTGCATAACTCCCCACTGGTGGAGGGGTTTGCAGAGCCCAGCTGGTCGCTGTTATTGAAAACATAAAGCTGTGCCATAATTGTAACCCAGGGACCTGAAAGTCCTTAATAAACCGTCTATGAGGGGAACACAAAAAAGAGTCTGCTTTGAAGGGGAAAGATGGTTAGAAATCAGGCCGGAATGAGGCTTTATTGAATGGATCAGGCAGCGGGACCTAGGAAGTGGGACACTTGTCTCTCCACTCACCCCTCCCTGCACGGTCTGGGGGTGGCCTATCTCAGGAAATGCAGGTCACCGTGTTATTGGCTCGTGCCGGTTACACCCTCAAATCAATGGCGAGCCCGCCCCCCAACCCAGGTTGGTTTAAGGACCAAGGAGACCTCTCCTCCAAGGCTGAGGCCGAATCTCAGGATCCCATCACCTTCGCTGGGCCAGGTGGGATAGGCCTGACGCAGCGTCATGGAGATGACTTTCCAGAGAGGAAGCAGCTAGCAGCAGAGAGCTCAGGCCACACTTAGCCAACCACCTCTGCAGCCAGGGTGGGAAGACAACAGAGGGAGAGCCAGGCACAGGAAGAGGAGAGCTTCAATGTAGGAGACATAGGCATGGGCGGGATCGGATTCCCCCAGTGCCCACCCACTGGTAAACAGGGCTAGTCGGGGACCTGACCTCAAGTTCTAGCTCTCTCCTGGAGGTCAGGGGAGGTAAGGAGAGAAAGGGCTGCGGAAGGGAGTCTTGCTCCCCAGGCCTAGGGCTGCAGAGGGGAGTGTGGATCGGGGCCTCTGAGGCTGAGGGATCTGTGGCAATGTGGGGGCAGGGGTGGGTACGAGGTTGGGGACTCTCAGAAGGTGGACATCTGGGCATCATCATTTCGAAGGAACGCTGCAGCCTCAGAGGGAAAGCAGAATGGGAGAAGACGGGAAGGGAGCCTCGGAGGAGCCAATGGAATGTTCAGGAGAAGGAGGAAAAGCTGCGGGAACTCGCCTGAGAGCCGGGCTCTGGCCCCTTTGGCAACTGACAAGACGCATCTCTCAGCTGCTCTGGGAAACCAAACAGCCTTGAGTCTGCCCAGGTGGGCAGCGGGTCAAGTTTACCTCCCTGCTTCCTGCGCCCCTCCTCCGGCTCTGGCTGACTCTCAGGGCCGCCTCTGAGACAGCCCCCCATCCCCCCTCCCCTTCAGAGCCCAGCGTTCCAGACTTTCCCCTCATCAGAGTTTACCAGGCAGGTCTGAGTCTCTTACCGGAGTCCCTGGCCAAGTTCAGCCTGGCTCGCTGCCCCCCTGTCTCCTCAGCTTACAGCAGGAGCCAGTTGAGGCCCATCTGCAGACAGCCACATGCCAGGCCCGGGACCCTCCCCACTGAAGGTAGCAAAGCCAGCCCACTCCCCCTAAGTTCATCCGTGTCCGTTCCCACAAGAGGGCTTATGCTCTGCCTCTGACACTCGGACCCAAGGAACCCAAGTCCCTCCCTGGTCCCTTTCTCGCCCAAGTCACTGGCCCTCTCCATGCCCTGTGTAAACTGGAGTCGATCTTCAAAACCCAGCCAGCCCAAGGCTTGGGGCACGGGGAGGCGAGTGGGGAACTGGGGCATCTCTCAGCTTCAGTTTGCCCTCTGTACATAACCCATGTATCAGCTGCACCCCCCCATCTTTTATGATTTAAAAAATATCAGTTCAAAGCCATATTCCACACCCTGTGGGAATGCAAAGATACCGCCTATGCTTTGGAGCACTCTGGTTTACGTTTTCTCCCTCCCTTCTGCCTCAGAGCAGCGACTTCTGCTAAATTCGTTTAGTGTCTGGATCGGGCCTCTGACCCAGGTCTGCTGTTTTGTTTTCACAGCGCCCTGACTGAGACGTGGAATGTGGCCGTCGCCTTCTGCTATTTCCACCAGAAACCCACCGCAGAGGTATTTGTGTGGAAGGCAGGCAAAGGGAGGTTTCAGGAAGTCAGAGGAAAGGTTTCAAGTGCGACAATAAAAACTTCAAACAGACATTGGACAGTCCTGTTCTTTAAAGTTTCACCCCTGAGAAGTTTTCATGGACCCCTTTATCTCACACAGTTCCCCAGCCTGGCCCTTTTCTTTTCCTTTTAATTTTTTTTTTTTTTAATTGAAGCATAGTCGATGTGGGCGTCCCTGGTGGCTCGGTGGTAAAGGATCCGCCTGCCAGTGCAGGAGACGTGGGTTCAATCCCTGGGTCGGGAAGATCGCCTGCAGAAGGAAATGGCAAGCCACTCCAGTATTTTTGCCTGATGAATCCCATGGCTGGAGGAGCTTGGTGGGATACAGTCCATCAGGTCACGAAAGGGTTTGACATGACTTTGCTGTTAAACAGCAATGACGTGGTCAATGTACAATATTATATAAGTTACAGGTGTACAATATAGTGATTCACAGTTTTTAAAGGTTATACTTCATTTTTAGTTGTTATAAAATATTGGCTACATTCCCTGTGTTGTACAATAATCCTGGCTCTCTTCTTCATCTTCTTTTTCACACCTCTCTTCCTTGAGACTCAAAATAGTCCAGTGGTTAAATGCAAGAGCTCTGCTCCCATATGGCCTGACTCTGTGAGCCTGGCTTTGCATCTCATCAGCTATGTGATAATATGAGAGTTACCTAACCTCTCTGAACATCAGTTTCATCTTTCTCTGAGGATAATAAAAGCTGAAGATAACAGGATTGGTGGTGAGGATTTCATAAAGCAATCCATGGGAAGCCCTTAGCAGAGTGTTAATAATGTTAGCTATTATTATTATTATCATTAACTCCCTCCAAATTGTCCTACTTTCCTAGACAGAACAATTCAACCTTCTCAGGCCCTCTCCCAAATCTTGCCCATCTTTGCATATTCAAGGCCAGGAAGACTCAGGCACAGAAGGAATGTTCTTTGAACACGATTGGCCCTCCTTTACTGGCAGTCAGCCAAGGTTGTGAATGGGCTCCATCACAGGTAAAGGGGGCTGAACAGTGACCCCCAAGCCAATAGGTACTAAAAATCCTATGCCTTTCTTCCTTTTTCTCTCCTTCTCCCCTCCCCTGTCCCCATTAGGCTGAAAGTAAACAGCACTAAGGGCTTCCCAGGTGGCTCAGTGGTAAAGAATCTGCCTGCCAATGCAGGAGACGCTGGTTCAATCCCTGAGTCGGGAAGATCCCCCAGAGGAGGAAATGGCAACCCACTCCAGTATTCTTGCCTGGGAAATTCCATGGGCAGAGGAGGCTGGTGAGCAACAGTTCATAGGGTCACCAAGAGTCCAACACGACTGAGCACGCACACACCACCAAGGCATATACAAACAGCACTAACAGCAGTGGCAGATCTGGGGCCTAATGGGAATCTGTCTCTAACCTTACTGAACTATTGGGAAGGAGTTACTGTCTTCCGGGGTCTCTATACAGCCTGGAGTTTTCTGGGGCCATCTTGTCTACCTCTTGAGAAACCCTACCTAACGAGGAGGCCAAGACAGAGAAAGAGACTACTTCACTGAGATGTCATTTGAGGTTCTAAATTCTGCCATACCTGGATTCATCCCTTGAGTTTTCCGATGTTGTGTGCCCAGAGATCTCCCTTTTCTTGTTTAAGCTAATTTGATACAAAACTGAATCAATACAAAAGTGAATGAATCTTGACTAGTGAAGAATTTCAACTAAAAATGGGGTGTATAATAAAACAAGGGGGAATGTCATGGAATCCACTGCAGAAAGCACAGCCAGAAACCATAGGAATGAAAAGGCTGCCTCTGACTCCACATCTCTCGCTCCTGACCTCTCTCCCTGAAGCCACACAATTTCCCGTTCCTGCTTTTTCTCTGCATATCTCCTTTTTTTCCCCTCTGCAGATCAGTGTTTCTGCTGACTCACTGGCTCATCTAGAAAAGGTCCCAGGACTGATTTGTACTGGCCCAGATTTGGTCACATGACCCTAAACCATTATTGTGATTGGCCAAACAGGGGCCATTACCTCTGGCTGGGTCCAGGCCCACCTAAACCAAATAGACTAAGAGAGGGTGAAAAGTGGACTTAAAAAAAAAAAAAATCTAAGTACTGTTTTGAGAATAATGGAGACTGAATGCCAAATACTGCTCCACCCCCTGACAAGTCTCTGTATGGAGTTAAGTGAGTTTCTGTTTTACAAATCAATGGAGCCCTGAGTAAGCTCAGGTCCAGCCCCTTGTCCTAGAGGAACAGTTCTAATGGAAGCTTTCACTTGTGACAGCAGCTTCTGGAGGGCTGGTTTCGCTTGGGCTTTCACTAATCTCCATTCAAATCACACATGAGCCAGAGGGGACTGGTTCTGACTCTAGCCCCAGCAGGAGGCCTTCCCTTGGCATCATTGGAGTTTTATAAATGTTTCATTACATGGAATCATAAGGAGGCAGGGAGTCCAAGGAGAGAAGTCAGGGAGAGAGGAGGGGATTGTAGAAGAGCTGGCCTCTGAGCAAGTCCTTCAAGGATGGACAGTAAGAACTTCTCAATCCTGCAGTCAAGAAGACAAGTAGTTGCAAGTCTTGGCGAGGATGTGGGGAACTTGGAGCCCTCACACACCGCTGATGGAAAAGCAAAATAGTGCACTTGCTTTGGAAAACAGCCTGGCAGGTCGTCAAAAAGTTGAACATAGAGCTACTGTATGACCCAGTCATTCTACTCCTAGCTGTATACCCAGGAGAAATGAAAATGTATTCATGTAGAAACTTTTACATGAATTTTCACAGCAGCATTGTTCATAATGGCCCCAAAGAAGAAACAACTCAACTATCTGCCAGCTGATGAATGGATAAATAAAAATGTGGTTTGTCCATACAATGGGATATTATTCCATCATAAGAGGAAATAAAGTACTGATATCTGCTACAATGTGATTGAACCTTGAAAATCTTAAGTGAAAGGAGCCAAGGGACTTCCCTGGTGGTCCCAACACAGGGGACCTTGGTTCAATTCTTGGTCAGGGGACTATATCCCACAGGCTGCAACCAAGAGTTCATATGCTGCAATGAAGATCGAAAATCTTGCATGGGACAACTAAAAAATAGTCAAATAAATAAATAAAAATAAAAAATATAAAAAGAAAGAAGCCAGTCACCAAAGACCATATGTTGTATGATTCCATTTATGAAATGTCATGCATAGAAAAATATATGCAGACAAAATGTAGATTGGGGATTGTCTATAGCTGTGGGGGGAGGAATTGGTGCAAAAAAAAAGAGTGAATGATGCTATTGGGGATTTGGAGGGGGATGTTGCAAATTGAAGTGATGGTTTCATAATTGTGAACACAAAATATGCAACAAGACATTGAATTGTATACTTTAAACAGGTGGTGAATTATATTATATGTGAATTATTATCTCAGGATGGCTATTAGCAAGAAGAAGAAAAGAGTATATCTAGAGGTAGGAGAAGGCAGCCTAAGCTGCAGAGCAGCCTGGGAACTCCAAGACATCAGGGTCACCCATCTGATCAGCTGGCCACCCTGCCCGCCCCTCGTCCCTTGGATTCCAAAACAAGTGAAGGGAATTGGGGGCTGAGAGTCCAGCCCTGAGGTGTAAAGAATAACAGTCAAAGGAAAAAGAGGGAGAGAAGAAAGTCTACCTCCGAGGCCGGAGGTGGGTGTAGGAAGCTCCACAAGGAAGCAGAGTCCATGTGACCGATGCCAGTCTGGGTCACTGGCTCACGTGCCAGGGAGAGATCAGAGATCTGGTAGCACAGGACTGTGACATGTGCGGGCTCCTCGGGGTGAAGGCTTGGTCCTGGACGGCCCCGTCCACTGTCGCCCACTGCCTGTCTGTGAGGATGGTTCCAACATGGCCTTTGGCTATATCTGGTTGCACAGGCTGAACCAGCCTTGGTCCTTTCTCTGGAATTTGGGACCTTGACAGAGGAAGAGGCGTTCTCTTCAACAGGCTAGATCATGTGAGCTAGAAGGTAGTGAAGGGCCAAGCGTCCTCTCCCTACTCCCCGTGGGCAAGGCTGAAAAGAAGAGGGTGCTGCTTCCCAAGCTGTTGGGAATGTTCTGAGGTCCCCGTGGAAGGAGCGCTAAAGTGCAAGCACCTGCGAGCGCTCTGGCAGCGTGAGGCTCTGTGCACCTTGTCGGGAGAGCCCAGAGAGACTGGAGCTGCAGCAGAGAAGCAGGTAAGGAGGGTTCTCAAAGAAGCAGCACTAGTGGGGAAGGTGGAGGGGGGATGGCTGTCCCAGCAACTTCCCTGGAGAGGGGTTTGGAAATCACAGACCAGGGCCATTGGTACCCACTGCCCTTGGCCACAAGTCCTAGGGAAGCAAAAGTTCCCTAGGAGCAGCACATGATGGCCTTGTTAATGTGGTGAAGAGTAGATATTCTGTGCCAGCAGGCCCATTATACTTTTCAAAGCATAGTCACCTCCACAATCCCATTTGCTCCTTCCCCAGGTATGTTAGAGAAAGATGTAGCATGCTCTGAGAGCTGCCAGGCCCAGGCCCCTTCTAGAATAAAGCTGCCTGGCTGACCCACCCTTGCACACTGGGTTAAGGTGTGTACCCAACACAAAGGCAGCCACCCCGCAGGTGGGCCAGTGGCTTGGGGAGGAGCCTGGCTGAGCCCCACATACTGAACACAGATAACAGTGACCAAAGGAGCCAACACGCTTCCCTCTCGGGGTTTGAGAGGCAGCCTCCGGAGAGAGGCAGAGCTCTGTTTTTGCAAGGCCAGAAGCCAAGAGACACAGTAAGAGAACAGAGATTGAAAGCCAAGAATGAATAAGAAGTGGTGGCGGCGGCAGGCAGGAGATGGGGTAAAGGTAAGAGAGAGGCACTGGGGGGGTGAAGCAGGGAGCACAATGGCTGAGATGGGGGAGTCAGCTTGGGGGGGCCCTAGAGCAGACCAGCTTTGGCAGATGGCGCCTCGTGGCCTGGCACCAGAGCAGCACTGGACCCTCAAGGGCCTGTCTGCACAAAATGGAGTCGGGAGGCTTAGATTCTGGTCTTTGTTATCGTCCTGAGCCTCCTTATCAGGAACCCTCAGGGACCACCTGAGTCACCGCTAGTCCTTAAGGCTGCCTCACACCCCCACCTGTGAATCTCTGGCCCAGCCGGAGGAGGCCATTCCTGGCCAAGGTCAGCACATCTCAGCGGGGTCTTTCCTCTTGTCTGCCCATGCACCCTCTCTTCTTCAGAGGGGTCCTTGTCAGGGACAGGCCACAGGGAAGACCTTCTGTGATGTGGTGACATCAGTCAGGCCTTCAGCCTCAGGGATAAGTCTAGAGAGGTACCCACAGCCTCGGTGAGAAGCTGATCAAATTAAGTCAAGACACGAAGGAAACTTCTTCCTTCTTTCCGTCCTTTGTTTCCTCAAGTGAACTTGACTGTCAAATGTGTCACTTGCTGATTCAGGCACCCAGCAGAGTCCAATCAACCATGACCAAGGGACCAGGGTTATGTAATACTCACGGCTGCTGGGGCTCAACCCTGGTGCTGGGTCTTCTCGGAGGAAGAGGGAACAGGGTGAAGATTAAGACTTAAAATATGTGCACTAAGCAGAGAGAGAGAAAATCAGGGGATGGAAACTAACATTTTAAAAAAATTGATAGATGTCGAGTGCTGTCCACACAGTTTTCTGTTTACTTAAGTCTTCCCAACAACTCTGAGATAAGCATTAATAACCTTGTTGCGCAAATGAGGGAAGTTAGGCTTGGAAAGTTAAGGCACTAACCCAAGACGTTCAGTCTAGTAAGGGGTAAGGCTGGATGAGAGTCCAGTACCATCCAAGGCCAGGGGTTATGCTCTTTCCTCTGTACCACACTGCCTGGCACTGATTTGAAATGATGTTTCTGCCCTTGCTTTGCTGAGTCTCAAAACCCCAACAACTCCGTTTCACCGAAGGGCCTTTGAAACTTTCAAGCTCACATTCATCATCATTCATGTATTGTTCTGTTGCTCAGTCGTATCTGATTCTTTGCGACCCCGTGGACTGCACCACGCCAGGCTCCTC
This sequence comes from Oryx dammah, assembly GCF_014754425.2. Taxonomy (NCBI): domain Eukaryota; kingdom Metazoa; phylum Chordata; class Mammalia; order Artiodactyla; family Bovidae; genus Oryx; species Oryx dammah. The sequence continues at coordinate 93,309,378 of NW_024070209.1, read as the reverse complement.
CGTCCTCCACTGACTCCCCAAGTTTGCTCAAATTCATGTTTATTGAGTCGTTGATGCTATCTCATCCTCTGCCACCTTCTTCTCCTCCTGCCTTCAGTTTTTCCCAGCATCAGGGTCTTTTCTTATAAATCAGCTCTTTGCATCAGGTGACGAAAATACTGGAGCTTCAACATCAGTCCTTCCAATGAATATTCAAGGTTGATTTCCTTTAGGACTGATGGGCCAGATATCCTTGCAGTCCAAGGGACTCTCAAGAGTCTTCTTGAACATCACAATTCAACAGCATCAATTCTTCAGTGCTCAGCCTTCTTTATGGTCCAACTCTCACATCCATACATGACTATTTGAAAAATCATAGCTTTAACTATATGGACCTTTGTGGGCAAAGTGATGTCTCTCCTATACATTATCTAGATTTGTCATAGCTTTTCTTCCAAGGAGCAAGTGTCTTTTAATTTCATGGCTGCAGTCACTGTCCGCGGTGATTTTGGAGCCTGAGAAAATCTGTCACTGTTTCCACTTTTTCTCCTCCTTTTTGCAGTGAAGTGGTGAGTTTGTTATCAAACAGACAAGGAAGTGGAGTGCATAGAGAGTTAGTGTCCAGCCTGTAGTCATACAGGGATTCAAATGCAGAAAGGGGATAAGGATGCAGGTCTCCTAAGTCTGATGCTAGGGCCCTCCCCAGAGGACATGCCACCTTGAGGGTGTCCTGTTCCATGGCTTCTTTTTCCCTGCAGAGCTGATTGGTGAGGCTGCCCCAGGCTGGTTCCTGCCTGGCTCTCTAATTCCACCTTCTTCTCTAGTTCCTCCTTCTGTCTGTCCCCTAAATGTAACCATTGGTGGCTCTCCTGGGAAGTCCCCTAGCAGCAAGAGTAATGTGGCTCCACAACTCTGCACTCAGGACTGCAGACTCCCCAGGGGACATACTGTGTCTTTCATCTTTGACATTCCCTAAATTCCTAACCCAAACATCAAGGGAGTAAGCCGTAAAGGCTGAGATAACTGTTGGTAAGATCACATAATCAGGTTATGCACGCCTGTGTTGCCACTGCATCCACTGACCCACCTCCATTCATCTACCGTCTATCCACCCCCCCTCCACTATTTGTTCATTCACGCGTCTGTCCATCCATCTGTCCATTCATCTAACAAGGCTCATCAACAGGCCATACTTATTCACACCTCCATGCTCCCTCTGCCTGAATGCTCTTTCTGTCTTCCTTCATTGGACACTAACTCATCTTCCATCACATCCTCTGGAGAGCCTTTCCCAAAGCCCAGATTTGACTAAGAGACCTTGTGTCCCAAGAACACCTTTTACACTTATCACATTTTAAAAAAATTTTATATAAATTTATTTATTTTAATTGAGATGTAACTCCAAATAAGCTTATACTGCTCATCAGTAAATGGAGAGAGGGGTTGTTGGGGCAAGGAATAGCGACTTTATTTTTATTTGGGAAGCCCATAGACCAAGAAGTGAAGTCACTCAATCGTGTCCAACTCTTTACGACCCCATGAACCAGGCTCCTCAGTCCATGGAATTCTCCAGGCAAGAGTACTGGAGTGGGTTGCCATTTCCTTCTCCAGGGGATTTTCCCAACCCAGGGATTGAACCTGGGTCTCCTGCACTACAGGCAGACGCTTTACCGTCTGAGCCACCAGGGACCAAGAAGATGGTGGATAAATATCCCAAAGAGCCATCTTCTCTGTGTTAGCATTCAGGCTTCTAAGAGGGGAGGGAGTAAATTTCTGGTTCCAGTTAGACTGTAGGCGATGTGTTGATTTCTTCCTTCCTGCCACCCTTCACAGGTGGGCCTGGTCAGAAGTTGAACAATGATATTTTAGCTTAACACTCATTATCTGGGTGGCAGGGTTCCCAGAGGTGGGCCATTATATATAATTTAAGCTTACAGACAACATGCCTTTGGTGATTAACTTGCAGCAAAAGCAATAGAATACAAAGATTAAAGTAAAAGAAACATCCAATATGGAGTTAGATTTGTTTTTTCCTATTGCAATACCACAAAATTCATCCTTTTATAGTATACAGTTCAGTGGTATATTCACAGTTGTGCAACCATCACCACTAACTTCCGAATATTTTCATCACTCCATAAAGAAACCCTGTACCTACTAGTCCCTTACTATTTCCCCTCAACTTCTCCAACTCTTGGCAATCTTGTGTCTACTTTCTGTCTCTCTAGATTTGCCTGCTCTGGAGATTTTATATAAATGGAATCATACCATATGTGGCCTTTCATTTAGCATGATGTTTTCAAGGTCCATCCAAGTTGTAGCGTGTGTCAAGACACTTCTGCATTTTTAATAAGGGTTGAGAACATTTTGGTAGCTTTGGCCCATTCTGGTCCTCGGGTGACCTCAATTAAAAAAAAAAATAATAGGGTTGCAAAGTCTCAGAACTTCTCAAATTGAGAGCCAAAGTGGTCATCCTAGAGAGATTATTGGAAAACCAAAGGCCAAAAAAGTTGCTAGCTTTGAAGATGGAAGAAGGAGCCACAAGTAGAGGAACACAGGCAGCCTAAAGAGACTAGAGATGATAAAAGGGATTCACTCCCAGAGCCTCCAGAAAGAATGCCACCTTGCCCTGCCCACATCTTCATTCTAGCCCATTAAGACCCACAGGGAACTTGGACCCCCAGAACTATAAGATAAGTAATTTGTGCTGTTTGGAGTTTGTGTATAACTCGGTTTCTGTTAGCTTGTTACATACAGCATCAATAGGAAACTACTGCAGAGTTTGGTACCTGGAACTGGAGAGCGGGACTGCGCCTAGCTCGTCCCCGAAGCGTCGGGAGGTGCAGTATACCAGGTAAGCGTTCAGATTCTGCCCTGGGTGATCCGCGGCTTACATGGTAGTGTTTGCATGTTGTGTATCCTCGAGCAAGTGATTTGTCCTCTCAACAGAATTTCCTCATCGGTAAAATGGAAATAACTGTATTCCTTCACAAGATTGTCGTAAAGATTGACAAAAAGCATACGTGTTAGTGCTTAGCACAGTGCCAGGCCAATGGAGAACGGCGAATAACTAAATGTTAGCCAGTATTTGCACCGTTGCCATGCATCGTTGACTGTATTTTTTTTTTAAGATTTTTTTGGTAAATACGTGGCTTTGTAGGTTTTGTACTTTTTCTGTTATTGTTCGGGCGGGAGGGCTGTGTCGGGTCTTCACCGCTGTGTCGGTGCTTCTCTAGTTGTGCTGAGTGGATGCCGTCCTTCGTTGCAGTGTGTGGGCCTCTCACTGCGGTGGCTTCTCTCCTTGCAGAGGACAGGCTCTGGGCACGTGGGCTCAGTGCTTGTGGTGTATGGGCTTAGTTGCCCAGTCGCATGTGGAATCTTAGTTCCCCAACCAGGAATCAAACCTGTGCCCCCCAATGTTGGCAGGTGGATTCTTTGCCATTGGACTACCTAGGGAAATTCCACTTATTATTATTTTTTTTTAATATTTATTTGGCTGCACCAGGTCTAAGTTGCAGCATGCAGGCTCTTTAGTTGCAGCATGTGGGATCTAGTTCCCTGGTCATGAATCGAACATGGGCCCTCCCTGCATAGGGAGCACAGTTTTAGCCAGTGGACCCCCAGGGAAGTCCCTCATTAACTGTATGTATCTTGAACTGACCTTAATCAGAGCTAACTCTGTCCCCTCTTGTGGTATCTAAAGGAACAGAGTACTTGGGCTCAGTGTGGGCTGGAGTCCATACCAAGAACACTGGTTTCAAACACCAGAAGGTCCAGACAGCAGTCATATTCCTCAGGCAGGTAGCTGTACCTGGTTCTACATGTTTATCTAGTTTCTACTAACAGCACGGAGAGAAGGGTGTCTCAGTGTATGAGACAGTGAGGGATGGAGCCAGGAAAAGGAAAAGAGATGCTAGATGGAAGCCAAGTAGGAATCTGGCAACTGACATGGGTCAGTATCGTGAAGGATGGGCCACAGGGAGGCTGGGTGCACTCTTGAGCACACAACATTTACCCTAGTCCCCACAATGACTGTTAAGCACTATGTCCACTAGGATAGCTAAAACAAAGACAGTAACAAGTGTTGATGAGGATGTGGAGAAATTAGAACCCTGCTACATGGCTGGTGGGAATGTAAAATGCTACAACTACTTTTGAAAACAGTTTGGCATGTCCTTAGATAGTTAAATATACTGTAACCATATGATCCAGCAATTCCACTACTGTGTACTCGCCCAAATCCACACATTTGTCCACACAAAAACTTATCCATGAATGTTTGCAGAAGCATTTTTTGTAGTAGCCGAAAGGCAGGAACAACCCAACCTCTGTCAAATGAGGACTGAAGAAACAAAATGTGATCTATCCATACAGCAGAATAATATTTGGCAATTAGAAAAGATTGAATGACTGAGACATACCACAACATGGATAAATCTTTAAAACATGATGCTAAATTAAAGAAGCCAGACACAAAAGACCCCATGTTGTATGATTCTTTCTATATTAAATATCTAGAATAGGTAAATCCATGGAGACAGCAAGCAGATTAGTGGTTACCAGGGAGTGGAGAGAGGGGAGAAAGAACAGGGGACTGTTCATGGTAACAGGGTTTCTTTGGCGGTGATAAAAATGTTCTAAAAACAAGTAATGGTAATGGTTGCACAACTCTGAGTATATCACTGAATTTCACACTTTAAAGGGTGAATTTTGTGGTGTATGAATTATAATCTCAATAAAGTGAAAGTGAAGTCACTCAGTCGTGTCCGACACTTTGCGACCCGTGGACTGTAGCCCACCAAGCTCTTCCGTCCATGGGATTCTCCAGGCAAGAATACTGGAGTGGGTTGCCATTTCCTTCTCCAATAATCTCAATAAAGCTGCTATTAAATAAGTGCTACCCGCCTTTGAGCACTTTCAGTGTGCCAGCGAGTGAGCTGAGTACATGCTTGAGCTTGTTACCAGGCTTTAGGGACAAGGTTGACCTGTTGAGGAGCCTGAGCTGGACTCGTGTGACTCCTACCTTCTCGGAGGGAGGCAAGGAGCAGAGAGGCCCAGTTTGGCTGACAGGTAGATAAGGGAGTGATGGGGCGGCGGGGGCGGGGGGTAAGTATCCCTGAGGCATGAGGGCACCTGAGAAAAGTCAAGTCAGTTGAGTTCAGAGAGCTGGTCAGAAAGCGTGTCCATTTGTGGCTGCCAGATGTCAGGCCTCCAGAACAGGGAGCCTGGCCCTCTCTCTACTCTGTGGCCCTCTGGACCCCAGAGGAAACCCTGGTGACTTAAAGCAGGAGAATGACCTCCCAGTTGGTGGAAAACAAATTGAGGAGGAGGCAAAAAGAGAACCAGAGAGATGAATTAGGAGGCTGGAGCCATCACCTGGAAGGGAGATAACTTACACTCCAATAGGGGAGATTAGGGTTCCCCAGAGATACAGAACCAATGGGATATCTATACGTACACATCTATACCTCTGTCTCTATCATCTCTCTCTGTATTTATAGCAAGTGATTTACTGTACGGAACTGGCTCATACAATTGTAGAGGTTAAAAACCCCTCAACTCTGCATTTGTCAAACTGGAGACCCAGGAAAGCCTGTGCTATAATTCCAGCCTGAGCCCAAAGGCCTGAAATTCAGTAGAGCACATGGTGGAGATTCCAGCCTGAGGGCAGAAAAAGCCAAAGTCCTTGCTCAAATAGTCAGGGAGTCAGATTTCCCTGTTCCTCGGTCTCTACTCGGCTCTTCATTGACTGGATGAGGGCCACCCACATTAGAGAGAACAACCTGCTTTACTTAAAGTCCGTTGATTCAAATGTTCATCTCCTCCAAAAACACTGTTGCAGGCACACCCAGGAAAACATGTGACCAAATACCTGGGCACCCCATGACCCAGTCACACTGACACATGAAATTAACCATCACAGGCCACAAGCAAATAAACATATAATGTATGGTCAGGGGGCAATAAAAAAGTACAGGGAAAAATGAAGCAGGGCGACTGACTTGAGAATAGTGCGGCCAGAATGACAGGCAGAGAGAAGGTATCAAAAATAAATATCTGTTAAATGAAAGGCTGAATGTTGCATCCTCTAAGTGTTACTTTTTTCTTTATGCCCCACATTGCTTTGCCTTCTGTTAGGTTTTAACTGCAGTGAATGCTATTGTCACTGGGAATTAAGGTATTTTCTTTTTTTTCCAAAGAATCAGCAGCTTGAAAGATACCGTGTTCACACATTCTGCCGGAATGTCACATTTGATATGGCCACTGGACACGCTTGACTTCTTCTTTATTTATGATTTCTGGCGCTTTTCCTTTGAGGCCGCTCAGAATAGCTTCTGATCCTGCTCGCTCACAGAAACGGTGAAATCAAATCTTCCTGTGCTCGCCCCATCGGAGGCCAGTTTGCTTATGTAAGCTACTCCCGCCCTCGCTGAGTAACTGGATGGTGAGAGCAGAGCCCCGGACAGATTTCAAATGAGGCTCTGTTCACATAAACATCTTTGACTCGCGTACTATTCTTCTGGTAAATTGCTTTTGTTTCCAGAAACCTCGTCGCAATCGATACAAGTTGTGTGCGTGCTACGGGAGACCACATTTGAGCCATTGGCTGATCACTAATCTCTTTATTCCCCTTTAAATGTTTTTGGTCTTTCCCTCGGTAATATTCAAATCAATGTCCTGACTTATTTATTCTTTGGGAGTCTTAGTATCTCCCTCAGCATCTCATCACTTCTGTTTGATGATAGATTTTGTTGAACTTCTGTACCCTGGGCAAAGAAGCGGGCTCCAAGGACTGTCTGTTGTGTGTGGGTGTAATGTGTGTACATGTCAACAAATTTGCATGAGTGTGAGTGTGTCTATCCTAATAAGAGTTGAAAGACCTCTGAGTTCGAAATCAAACAGATCTAAGTTGGAGGGACTGTTTCTCCATGGTCTAGGCAGTAACCTTGGGCAAGTTGTCTCATGGGGGCCTAGGATTCACAGCTGGAAAAGAGAAATGTAGGTCTATACCCAAGAGAAATGAAAACATATGTCCACATTAAAACTAAATGTCCTCATTTAACAGAATGTTCATAGCAGCATTTTTCATAATAGCAAATGAAACCCATATCCCATCAACTGGTGAATGGATAAATAAAATCCATACAGTAGAATATGATTTGGGGACTTCACTGGCAGCCCAATGGTTAAGACTCCACACTTTCAATGCAGAGGTCATGGGTTCAATGCCTGACTGGGGAACCAAGATCTCACATGCCACATGGCGTGGCCCAAAAAATAAAAGAATATATGATTTGATCATCAAAGAAATGAAACACTGACACATGCTACGACATGGATGACCCTAGAAAACATGGTTCCACATGAAAGAAGCCAGATATTAAAGACCCTGGGTATTCATTTGCTGCTGCTGCTGCTGCTGCTGCTAAGTCACTTCAGTCATGTCTGACTGTGCGACCCCATAGACGGCAGCGCACCAGGCTCCGCCGTCCCTGGGATTCTCCAGGCTAGAAAATTGGAGTGGGTTGCCATTTCCTTCTCCAATGCATGAAAGTGAAAGTGAAGTTGCTCAGTCATGTCCAACTCTTTGTGACCCCATGGGCTGCAGCCTACCAGACTCCTCTGTCCATGGGATTTTCCAGGCAAGAGTACTGGAGTGGGGTGCCACTGCCTTCTCCGATTCATTTGCTAGGGCTGCTGTAACAAAATAGCACAGGATGGGTAGCTTGAACAACAGAAATATATTACCTCCCAGTTCTGGAGGGAGGCTCAAAGCCCAAGATCAAGGGATCAGCAGTTTTGCTTTCTTCTGAGGCAATCTGTTCATGCCCCTCCTAGCTTCTTGTGGTTTTCTGGCAATCTGCCGTACTCCTGGGCTTGTAGGTACATCAACTCAATCTCTGCCTTCATCTTCACATAACCATCTCCGTTTATCCAAATTTCCCCCCTTTAACAAAAAATGTATGTATGTAAGTTTGTATTTGGCTGCACTGGGATTTAGTTGCAGCAAGTGGGATCTAGTTCCCTGACCAGGGATGGAACCTGGACCCCCTGCACTGGGAGCTCGGAGTCTTAACCACTGGATCACCAGGGAGGTCCCTAAACTTCCCCATTTTATAAGGACACCAGTTGCTAGTCCACCCTCAAGACCTCATTTTGACCAATTACATCTGCAACAACCCTCTTTCCAAACAGGGTCACATTCTGAGGTCCTGAGCATTAGGACTTCAATGTGTGTTGAGGGAAGGGGACACAATTCAACCCATTAATACCACATACTGTATGATTCCATTAATATGAAATGTCTGGAATAGGTAAGTCCGTGGAGACAGAAAGTAGATTAGTGGTTGCCAGGGGCTGGAGAAAGGAGGAATTTGGAATGACTGCTAATGGATACAGGGTTTATTTTCGAAAGTGTTCTGAAATTAGATAGTGGTGGTTCTTGCACAACTCTGTGAATATACTAAAAACTAATGAACTGTTCATTTTAAATGGATGAACTGTATGGTATGTGAATTATATCTCGAAAGAGCTAGTTTTGGGGGTGTTTTTTTTTTTTTTTTGCCAAACCCATGCCCCCTGCAGTGGAAGTATGGGGTCCTAACCACAGACCACCAAGGAATTCCACCCCCTCAAAAAAATGATTGTTTGTTTGTTTGTTTTAAAAGAAAATGTGTAATGCTGGCCACTCTTCTGCCCTGTTAAGATTCTGCAGCTCCTGTGTTTTAGTGCAAGTGAAAGTGTTTGGGAAACTCTGCAAAGATGAAATACAGTTGTAACCTTTAGTCTTAAATTTTTAAATGTCTTTGGTATTTGTTAAGTGCATTCCACCCTGCATGGTGGATTCCCTATTAATTCCAAAGCTTTCTAATGTAATAAAGAGAATTCCCGCTCTCCTTAACAGCTGACTCTTAGCAGTTGCAAGTTCACTGTCACATCATTGAGAAAAACATCTTCCCCAGACCTGTCCTGGGATGACCATGGAACGGTCATCCTCTGAACGGATGTCTCTTTTACCGCTGAGTTTATCTCAGCGCAGCCTCTGGAAAGCACCTTCCAACCTCTGCATTTTAAGAGACTAGTTCTTTTTCCCCCTCTGCATCTGTGCTTTTGCTCTTGTTGGAGCACAGCTATTTCTTCCCCCAGAGGCCAGATAAAATTTCATGAAACAGTTGGGATTTCAGTGGCTAACAGAAACATGTCTTGTCCTCTGAGATGCTTTCGTGCATCCTTGCCCTCCTCCTGACCCCCAGGGGTTGCTGCCCAGACCCTTGGCATCTCTTACGGCTCAAGCCTTAGGGACCACTGTGTCCCTTAGCGGCCAGCCATCAGCTGCCTCTGGCCACAGGAAGTGTGTATCCTCTTGGCTGTATACTTCACGCCTGCTGTAGGGTGAACTGAGTTGCAGGTCTCTCCGGCAGCCTGTCTCCTGTGGTGTGAGGAATCTCTGGCATGAAGTGCATATAGATTAGTAGGTTGTAGGCAAACAGTGCAGCTGCAGAATCCGATCTGGCCAAATTTAATTTACAATCCCTCCAGAAACTCCAATACTTTGGCCACCTCATGCGAAGAGTTGATTCATTGGAAAAGACTCTGATGCTGGGAGGGATTGGGGGCAGGAGGAGAAGGGGACGACAGAGGATGAGATGGCTGGATGGCATCACTGACTCGATGGACGTGAGTCTGAGTGAACTCCGGGAGTTGGTGATGGACAGGGAAGCCTTGTATGCTGTGATTCATGGGGTCACAAAGAGTTGGACACGACTGAGCAATTGAACTGAATTTACAATCCCTCCAGTATCCTCTTCTATCTACCTGTTAGATTTTACACTTTGGGGCCATTTCAAACTGGGTCCCCTTTCTAGCTCTCCAGCCCTTTGGTGTGTGTCTTTGGCTGTGTTGCCTAATCTCTCTGGGCCTCCATTCCTTCAAATCTGAAAGGAAGGTAATGATCCTATTCTCATAAGGCTGTGATGACGATGGAATGAGGTTTTTCTGATACGTGAGAGCCTGACTTAATATTGGTGCACTCTCTCTCTCTCCCCCTTCTCTCTCTCTGCCCCCAGGGAAGGCAAGTTTGCCCTGACTGAGGCCTGAGACACAGTTGGAAAGAGCGCCACGGTCAGAGTCACACACCCGTCATGTGAAGCCCCAGCTCTGGTTGCAACCCTGAACTGAACCCTCTAGCCCATATCTCCCCACGTCACTGGGGCTGGAGCAGGGGGTCCTGAGGGGCACCCAGGATCGTGGATAAGAAGCAGCTGAGAAGCCTCTTAGGGGCCGTCTGGCTGGGGCACTCTGTTGTCCGGAAATCACGTGACCTGACACTCTTCACACCCACCCAGGCTGCTCCTCATAGGAGGACTCCATATTCAGCTCCATTTATCCAGGGCCTGGGCAGTTTCCTGGCTCTTGGGAGGGCAGACTCCAGGCCCCTCTCTGCAGCACGGGGTGGCTTGGAGGAGCCCTCAGCCAGCTGGGTCTCTATTCTGGCCCAGCTGGTGGGGGCATGGTCCTTATGAGGGGCCAGAGAAGGTCCCCAGTCATGCCCCACCTGGCCACTTAGAGCTGCGGGGCCCTGGGCAAGTCCCTTAGGTCCTCTATGGTTGGGCGCCTCCTCCGGACGACGGTGATAATCACAGCCCCTCCCTCATAGGTGGCCGTGTGGATTAAATATCATCACGTGTAAAGAATTTAGATCAGAGTCTAGCACATAGTAAGCACTCGATGAATTGCTATTGCTTATTCACTCAATTATTCACTCACTGGACACCCACTCTGCTGGGTGCTAGGGACGCAGATGAACCAGAGGGAAACCCCGCCTTCACAGGGCCTCCCGGGTCAGAGGGGCAGGCAGATGGGACCCGGGGCCACTACTGGACTCAGTGATAACACAGGGTCGGTGCTGGGGGAACTACACACGCGATGAGGAGAGTGGGGCTGTACAGAGAGGCACGGACTCCCCTGGGGTGGGTCAGGAGAAGCCTCCTCCGGAGGCCCTTTGGCAGGGCCATGTGGGGCGCAGGAATTCCCCTGCTGGTGGGAGAGGCCCAGAAGAGGGCAGTCCAGGTGTGGGAGCAGCACAGGCAAAGGTGCAAAGGCGGAGCAGAGCCCAGGTCTGGAGGCAAAGATGCTCACTGCCCACCCCACCCTTCCCGCTCACCTGCAGCCTGCCCGTGGGGGTCCTGCTGTGAGAAGCTGTCCAACCAGGAGCTGGCCACAGGTGCCCGGGGGCAAGTACCCCAGCACTGCCCTCAGTCAAGGGGCGATGGCAGGCACTTACCCAGTATCCTGGCCCCTTGAAGCGGCTGTAACTCTTAAGCGGTGTTTCGTCCCCCTTCCCAGAAGTTCCCAGAGGGACGGAGCCCTGCTTCTGAAGGCATCCTGTACCGACACACTCACTTCCCACATGCACGGTTAAGACCCCAATCCTTTTCTCAGAGGCTGCTTCCCGGGGCACCCAGCCTAAGACATCCAGCCGTGTAAGAGCTGACCGGACAGGGCTTGTCCAGAACCCTCCGTTCTCCAGCATTCTGGCCACTTGATTGGTTCTCCTGGCAGTTACTCAGCATTTGGTGCATGGCCGGCTCCAGGAAGACACTTCGGGAGATTCAAGAAGTAGAGCCAGGAGTCCCTTGAGATGCTATTTGAGGAGGCAAGACAGCTGCAGGTGGGGGTGGGGGGCACAGAAAGAACTGCAAGGGCTGGGAAAGGTAGAGTGCATTTAGGGAAGAGCAGGCAGGTGGATGCGTTGGATCCCAGGGTGGTGCTATAGAGAGGAGGCGATGCAATCCGAAAGGGCGCAGAGGGCTGGGCCGGCGTGGGCCGCGGAAGCCGGGGATGCCCCATGGTTCTCTAAGGGAGCGGCGACAGGGAGCCACGGAAGGACAGAGGCTGGGGGGTGGGGCACTCTCTGTTAGAAGAAGCCCTCGTCTCCGGGCAGGGTGGCAGGGAGGGGGCACGCCGGGAAGAGGCTGCGGAGCAGGGTGCTGCTGTCAGCCAGCCCGGCTCCAGCCGGACCTGCCCCCAGACTATGGAGGGCCATCTTTTCATAAAAGCGCGGAAAGCTTCCTGCTTTCCCACCCTTCCTTTCAGACCCGTTTCCTGCTTGGCCTCCAAACTTATTCCCATTCCTCCCACCTTCTCTCATTATCTCTGACTTCAGAATGTTTGCTTTGGCTCCACGGCCTCCCATCCGCTCGCTCCTGCGGTCCGCAGTGGATACTCAGCAAAAAACAACAACAACAACAAAAAACGCTCCTTCCTGCAAGCCGGCCCAGACTCACCGGGGCAGGATTGTCTTCTTTCTACTTTAAGTAAACGGAATTGGCGCAACCTTGGCCTTGGAAGACAGATTCTGTCTTCTAACGACTTTCCTTCAAAACCACAAATGCATTTTGTCTCGATTTGAGGTGGTTCTTGCCTCTAGTCTCAGCAACCTCAGGGCGAGCCCGAAGGGGCATCTGGCAGCCTTGAGATTTCACAGTGGATGCTGTGCTCTTGTGTGAAGTCGATTTCTCCCCAAACCAGGCTGAGAGGGCAGAGACAGCACAATTCTCTGTCCATCCAATAAACATCTATGAGCCAGGCCTCAAGCTGGGTGTCCGAGGATAAGACATCTGCTCCCCAGGTGCCTATGGCCTTGAGGGGAGAATGGACAGAGAGACTGGACCCAGAAAGAGGTACAAGCAACTGTGGGGTCCACGCTGACCTTGCACCTGTGGAGCCCCAAGCTAGGTAAGTTACCAAACCTCCCTCTGCCTCAGTTTCCTCATCCACTGAAAGGAGGTTATGAAGTTCCTTTCCTTAGAGAGAGGATTTAAGATGAGACAGGTGGCTCAGACGGTAAAGAAGCCGTCTATGATGTGGGAGACCCAGGTTCGATCCCTGGGTCAGGTATATCCCCTGGAGAAGGAAATGGCAACCCACTCCAGTATTCTTGCCTGGGAAATCCCATGGACAGAGGAGCCTGGTGGGCTACAGTCCACGAGATCGCAAAGAGCTAGACATGACTGAGTAACTAACATTCAGGTATGATCTAGAAATGATTGTGCTGTACCAGACAGGTGGATGGTGTCTCTGGGGTGGAGGGGAGCCCCAGGAAGTTTCCCTTCCCAGCTTTTACTTCTTCTGATGAGACTGGAGCCCAGCCCAGGACCTCTGCCCTCCTGGTGGGGACCTTAGCCCTATTCCTCAACCCCACCAGAATCTCCCCTTTTGTGACCCTCCTATTTGTCCAGTGCCTTGGCAAGACTGGACCTGGGCTAAGCTCCCAGGCCCCTCTGATACTTTGCTGGAACGACCTTGAACCATAATTTAACCTTGTCAAAACTCAGTTTGCTTTTTTCTCACACCCATCCCAGAGGGTAGTTGTAGGAGCAGCATAGGGTACCAGGTAAGGGGATAAGTTGGCGCCCAGACAAGGATTGGTTTGAGATGGGGCATAGCCCCTTCCATACTAGCTCTGTGACCTTGGGCAACTCACCCTGCCTCTCTGAGAGTCTCATCCATGCTTGGAAGAATGGGGGTTCATGTAAGGAGTTGAGTAAGGACTCAGTAAAGGACAGCTATGGTTATTATTATTATGCAGAAAATAAAGGCAACCAGCCAGTGAAGCACCTGGCAGAATGCCTAACACATAATACGATACTTAGTACATAAATGCTATGGTCTTGTTTGACCCCTGACTTTGTGCAAGTGCTTGGTGAAGGGCTGGAGGACCAGGCATCTTGCTTATTATGCAGACGTCAATTCAACCAAAAGCTGAACTCCAAAGCATGGGCAGACCTGTGGTCAGAGCAAGGCAAGCCCACAGGGTGCTGGGAATGTGGGGAGAACCAAGAGATTAGTGAGCCAAGCATGAAGAAGAGAGTGAGGCTGGTTGAATGGGAGAGCCCCCCTGAAAGCCCAAGGGCGGGGCTTTGAGGGCTGCTGGGCTTTAGGCACTCAAGTACCAGTCAGATCTATTTAAAGTACCAGGGGCTGAGCGCTTGCTTTGGAGATGCCTTAAGCTTCCTGGGCTGACGAACCACTTCCCAGTACCCTTTGGCAGTGTCGCATGATATGCGTGTCTCATGCAAGAACTGAAAGCTGAGTGTGAGCTGGGGAACCCAGAAGCCAGCAGAGATCATGGCAGCCTTCCTGGAAGAGCTGTCCTCATAGAATGAGCAGTGTTTGCTGCGAGGAGAGAGGGCAGGATCTGGAGGGAGGATGGCATAAAGGCAGGACCACAAAAGTTGCTGCAGGGAAAGAGCAAGGAGATGAATCTCCTTTAAAAAGTGTAATACAATTCAAAATGGTACACTTTTATCGTAGGGCATTTAGCAAGGGAGAAATACAAAAATACAATTAAGAAAAGGAGTCAATTAAAAAACCTGCAGTAGTCTCACTTCCCAGAGGTGCTAACATTTTGTGTGCTTTTTTCTGCTGTTTCTGTATGCGTGTATATTACCGATGTTTTTTCTTTCTTTTTTTTTAGAGGAAAAATGGACTAATATAATACATACTGTTTATGACCTGCTTTTAAAAATGCATCATGAACCATGTTCCCTGTCATTAAATATTCTTCTTCACCACTATTTAATGGCCTTATCATATTCTCTCATATGAATGAAACATTATTTATTTATTTAAGTAATTTTCTATTCTTGGCTATTGAAGTGGTTTCCAACTTTTCAATATCATAAGCATCTTCTAAATGAACATCCTTGTGGCTGAAACTCTGTGCATGTCCCTTAATTATATCCTTGGGATAAATTTCTAGAAAAGGAATTGCTAGGATAAAGGGATGCAGATTTTAAAGAATTCTAATGCGTATTGTCAAATTGCTCCCTGGAAACCTTGTACCGATTTATAGTCCTGCTAGGAGAATATAAGGGGGCCATTCTAGCATTTCCACTAACATTGTATGATTTTTTAAAATTTGTGAGTGTGATAAATTCAAGAAACTCATGGATCCAGGTTTCCTGAGATGTACGATGGCAGTGATAATAATGGTATCTATCGTGGATTTGTTGCGATAGTCAAAGCACCCAGTAGACAGAAAATGCTTGAGAAGAAAGCACATCTGAGACTTCCTGGGTTGCCCAGTGGTTAAGACTTCACCTGCCAATGCAGGGGGTTGCAGATCACATCCCTGATCAGGGAGCTAAGATAGCACAGGCTTCCTGCCCCCTGCCCAAAAAAACCCACCAAAACATAAAATAGAAGCCATATTGTAACAAATTCAATAAAGACTTAAAAAAAAAAGAAAACACAACTAACAGTGGTTAGGGATTCTTGTAACTTGATTATCCCTGGAATGAGGAAGCCCTGTGAGTCAAGGTTGAGAAGACAGCTTGGAAGCCAGCTTTGTAATTGACTCTGTTTATCTTCCCTTTAACTACAAAATTCATATATGCTTGTAAGAAGTGAAACAACCCACAGCTGGGATGATTAAAAAAAAAAGTGAAAGTACTCCTTCCTTCCCCCACAATTCTCTCCCAGAGATCAGATGTATAGCCCCTAGATCTTCTCTCAGACCTTTGTAAACTCTGTGTGTGTGTGCGCACACACACACACCCCCCCATGTATGTAATTTGTTGTTGTTTTGCAAAATGGAATCCTAGGTAGGATTTCACTGTCATCTCACGATGGACAGCTCTACCTTACACTTGTAAACTTTCGTTTGGATTCCACGGCTGGGTAAGTCATGATTTGCTTATCTTTCTCCCTAACAGGGCAGTAACAGCTCATCCTCACATGCGTGTCCTTGCATGACTGAGCAGGTATCTCTCTAGTCTGGGCTCCTGGCAGTGGGATGGGAGGTCAAAGTGGTTAGACATTGTCACACTGTCAAGTTGCTCTTTTAACTCTAAAAATTCTGAAAGAAACCTGAAGCGAAGCTGGTATCTGTCTCCAGCACCCGTTTCTGGCTGTCCTCTGCCTTGAAGCAAACCACAAAGGAATCTTTCTCTTGTTAATTAACTGGGGTTTTTATTAAACACCTTCCCAGCTAGCCAACCTCTCTGACCCAGCCATTCCTGGGAGACATCCTGATGAGAAGTTTCGTGTTTTAATTTGTACGTCTTCGATGACAGCTTTTGTGTCAGAGTGTGTGCTCTATAATCAAATATTAAATGATCAGAGAGACACTGTTCTTCAACAGCAAACACATATGAAGCCCTGACTGTCTGCCAGACTCCTGGGGAGAGGGGTGTGGGCACTAAGTCTCGGCCTCTAAGGATGCAGTGGAGGAGCTGGGGGTTCAGGTCCAGGATAACGACAAGGTGTGGTCATTGGATCATGGGGCCCAGGGGAGAGAACAGACTGCTCTCTCTTTGGGGAATATGGAAAGTGGACGTTCAGCTGGATCTCAAAGGCTCAGGAGGCCTTTGCCAGGTGAGGAAGAGAGAAGGGATTCCGGGCAAGGGGAGCAGTGGTAGATAAAGGCCCTCCTTTTGTAATTTGAATAGGAAGCTGCAAAGTGGAGTCTGGTGTGGCTAGGAGATTAGTTGTAGGGTCAGGGAGGTAGGGTGGGGGGGTTGTCCATTGGAGAAGAGGCTGGAAAGGAAGACTGAGGCAAAACCACAAAGAGCTGCAAATTTCAGGTCGAGGGGCTTGCACTTTACCCTGGAAGAGATAGTGAGCCATTGAAGGTTTTAGGTAGAGCTGACACCATTAGACCTGTGTTTTATTTATTTATTTTAAGAAGTTCTTTATTTTATTTTTCTCTGTGCAGCATGTGGGAACTTTATTCCCCAACCTGGGATCGAACCCTTGTTCCCTGCAGTGGAAGGGTGGAGTCTTAACTGCTGAACCACCAGGGAAGTCCCAGACTCGTGCTTAATTTTTTTATAATTACCAGCTTGATTTTTGTATTTATTACACCCCTATTTTGTTTTTTAAGTCGTTTTATCACCAAAACCATTCCTTGTCACCGCTTGTAATGTGTAACATGTACCCTTGTGAGGTTTAGCTTCATGCTTTCTGAAGTGGTGTCCTGTAACTCGCTGCATTGCTCGTTATGCTCAGGGATTTGTCCTTGTCGGGTAGCTGTGATCCCTTCCTTTTCTACAATGTGTGATACTCCTGGCATGAAGTGCTATCTGTCTTCCAGGTTTTTCATACTCCCAGTGCCCAGGTGTGCTTTTATGAATAAGGCTACTGTTTATAAAAGCTGCATCACTGCTGCTGTTTTGAGCAGGGTTTCTGAGGACGACTCAAGAAGGCTCTGCGCGCCACCCCCCCCCCCCCCCCCCCCCCCTTAAAATACCCTAGGCCAGACCTGTGTTTTAGAAAGATCACTCTGGTGATATATGGAGAGTGACTCACAAGAGGGAGTCAAAAAACCTAGAGGCAGAAAAGACCAGTAAGGTTTTTTGTGTTTTTTTTTTTAAATATTCTTTTTTATTCTTTTTATTTATTTATTTATTATGCAGGAGACCCAGGTTCAATCCCTGGGTCAGGAAGATCCCCTGGAGAAGGGAATGGCAACCCACTCCAGTATTCTTCCCTGAGAATTTCATGGACAGAGGAACCTGATGGGCTACGGCCATGAGGTCACAGAGTCGGACACGGCTGAGCAACTAGCACTGCTTAAATATTCGTTTATTTATTTGGCTGTGCCAGGTCTTAGTTGCAGCATGTGGGATCTAGTTCCCTGACCAGGGATCAAACCTGGGACCCCTGCATCGGAAACTTGGAGTCCTAGCTGCTGGACCACCAGGGAAGTCCTAAGACCAGTAAGTTTTTAACTAAAGCTATTCATATTACTAAAATTCTTTTAAAATGTGATTTAAACAACAAAGATGATTTTTGAAAAACTGTGCTTAGTTCTATGGTAAGTGGTGGAGGAAGACCTACTACCTCCAGCCTCTGTCACCACTAGCTGATTGGAAAAATAAGACATACTATCATTTCATTTTTCAGGCTCATTTGTAATGAAATGAACAAAACTGAAAATAATAATGAGATGCCTTATTTCACCTAATATTGGCAAGAGTGTCAAGAAACAGGTACTTCTTAAATATGGTAATGGCAGTATATGTTGAAACAGAGTTTAAGTTATGAGAAATCTTTAAAAAATTATATGTACCTTTTTATCTAAAAATTTTGCCTCCAGGAATTTATGTTAAAGATAATAATAAAAGAAGAAAAAAACTTGAGAATAAAGGTATTTATTAATCTGTTATTTATGACCACAGAAAATTGGGAGGACTTAAATGTCTAAATTAGGATAATTATTAAGTAAATTATGGTATAACTACATTTTTGCACATGTTAAAATCATGTTTTTAAATCCATACCTAATAGCATGGGAAAATTACTGTTCTATAATGCATTTAAAAGCAGTATATAAAGCTATATAGAGCATGATCCTATTTGGGTTTTCTAAATATGTGATCTGTTTCTAACTCTACCTGGAAAAAATCCACAATATGATTAATTGTGGGTTTCTGACTAAATTTTATTTTCTTCTTTATTGTTATTCTAAATTTTCTGTAGTAAGAATGTAATACTTTAATAATTAGAAGAAGCCATGAAATTATTTTTTACAATTAAAAAAAAGGGAAAGGAAATCCATACAAGTAGATACAAATGACTAATAAAAAATGCTCAACCTTGCTAGCTATTAAAAATGCAATTAAAAAGCTGTGTGACGCTATGTTTTAACTGACCAACTTTAGAAGAAAAACCTGCTAGTTCACAATATGTTTTGGCAACAGTTTGGTAAAAGAAACACTCATATACTGAAAATTTGAGTGTAATTTGGTTCAGGCTTTCTGAAGAGCAGTTTGGCAATATATATCAAAATTATTAAACATATATAATTTCTCAATAGAGTTGATTTTGAAGATATGTATTTGTAGTCCTTGGATACCTTAAGGAAATAATTAAGGAATTGTGTATAGTATATAAGCAAGAAAGCCTATCACAGCACTTTTAAAATATATAATAAAGAGTTGTTTGTTATAGTACTATATTTATAGATATGGAAACATGTATAACATATTGTTAAATTTTGGGCTCTCCAGGTGGCACTAGTGGTAAAGAACCTACCTGCCAAGGCAGGAGACACAGGTCTGATGCCTGGGTCAGGAAAGATCCCCTGGAGGAGGCATGGCAACCCATTCTAGTATTCTTGCCTGGAGAATCCCATGGATAGAGGAGCCTGGCAGGCTATGGTCTATAGGGCCATAAAGAGTCAGACATGACTGAAGCAATAAAATATAGATAAAAACCTGCCCTTAGTGTGATCCCTTAAAAATTATATGTACATATATGTAATAATTAGGTATGGAAAAGCATCTGGAAGAATATGCCCCCAAATGTTAATATTGGTCATATCCAGGCAGGTGGGATTATGGTTATTTTTAAATACCTTCAAGACTTCTGTGGCATTCCAGTGGTTAGGACTCCGTGCTTTCATGACTGAGAATCTTTCAGTCCCTGGTAGAGGGACTAAGATCCTGCAGGCCATGAGTAAGACCAAAAAAAAAAACCCAAACAAATGGCAATAACAAGTGAAAGTAAAAGTATCTGACTCTTTGCGACCCCATGGACTAGAATTCTCCAGGCCAGAATACTGGAGTGGGTAGCCTTTTGCTTCTTCAGGGGATCTTCCCAACCCAGAATTGAACCCAGGTCTCCCACATTACGGGCGGATTCTTTACCAGCTGAGCCACAAGGGAAGCCCAAGAATACTGGGGTGGGTAGCCTATCACTTCTCCAGTGGATCTTCCTGACTCAAACTGGGGTCTCCTGCATTGCAGGTGGATTCTTTACCAACTGAGCTATCAACAAACAAACAAACAAACAAAAACTTCAAAATAAGAATTTAAAAACTTTTACAGATTTTGAAATACAAATTAAAAATTTAAAAACTTCCCAGCTAACAAGCAGGCTGAATGCTCAGAGCTAAGTGCTACCATGGGTTCTGCAGGGTCAGCCTCCAGAAATAGGCTACAGGAACCTCCCCGGATGAGTGAAAGCCCTGCAGTCTTGGTCCATGGAGGAAATGCTTCCCATTTGCCTCCTTCCCAGGGTGGTCCCCACCTGTAGTATGATGAGGTCCCTGGGAGAGATCTCAACCTCAGGGTGGGGCCAGTGCTGGCTCCTGTCACCTGACCCCTGGGAACTGTTCCTCCCACTTTCCTCTGCTCCCTGCCGCCCACCACTGAGTGTGTCTGCTGTGTACATGCTAAGTCACTTCAGTTGTGTCCGACTCTGCAACCCTGTGGACTGTAGCCCGCCAGGCTCCTCTGTCCATGGGTTTCTCCAGGCAAGGATACTGGAGTGGGTTGCTGTGCCCTCCTCCAGGGGATCTCCAAGCTTCTTTGAGTTTCTCAGATGAAACCTGATTTTCCTTTCAAAAGATCTTAGCTGGAAGGGTCTGTGCTCCCTAAAATATTCTTCCTTCTCCCTTTCTACTTTTCCATCACCTGGAGGAGTCAACTCTGCTTCATGTTTCATCTGAAAAGTCATCTCTTACTTTTGTATATGATAGTTATATTTACTGTCTTGAGTGTGGTGATGGTTTGTGGGTATCAATATACATCAAAATGTGCCAAATGTGTATTTTCAATACATGTGCAGTTATTACATATTAATTATACTTCAGCAAGCTGAAAAAAGTCACTTCCCCAGTAAGGTAGGTCTGAACTCCTTCTGTCCCCACCTCCAATACCCCAACCATATTAACCTTCTTTAGTCTGTACCATGAGTAGGAGTAAATGACTCATGTTTTGCATGGTGATGAATGAATGATTGAGGGTAAAGCAGAGCCAACCTGCGTTCAGAGGATGGTGGAGACTCCAGAAGGGAGGAGGGGGCACAGTAGGAAATCTGGAGATGGCAAGTCCAGAGAGGTCATAAGTTGGAGGTCAAGCCAGATCTGGGTGTCCCATCGTTGAGGGCATGGCAGATAGTCTTTGCTTCCCCAGTCTAAAAATCGAGGAGAATTATAACATCAATAATGATAATATTAATGTTAAGCATTATTTTTGTTGATGTTTAAATGATTTAAGCACACAGCTTAGAACAGTGCCTGACCTATTGGAGATGCTAAGTGTTCTTATTGAGCCTTGTTTGGCTGTGAATAGCCCTGGTGATCGATAAGTCTGGGAGCCCCTGGTATAAACCTTTGGTCAATTTGGATTCAAGTTGAAGGCGGGTGACTTCAGGGGTCATCTCCTCTCCCTCAGAGACCCATCTCATCCTCTGTCCTCTTTCAGTCCACTATTTGACAATCGCCATCCCTTCAACCTTCTCTGCAGTACTTGGAACCCCTGCCAGTTTCTCTACGTGATCTTGCAAAGCTGTCTTTCTACAGCCTCCTCTCTCCTCACGACAGGGAGGCACATATGTTGCAGCTTATGCTTCTATTTAGAGTTGGGAATTTGAGAGGGTGCACACACGTGGACAAGAATTTGTGTGCATTCTCGTATGGAACTGTGAGCTTGTGAACACACGCGTGCCTATGCACGTACATGTGCTTGCATGGACCCACATGGTTGTCCATTTACCCATTTTCATGGGCACGTGAGCCCCTGAATGACTGCGTGAGCGCATGGAAGGGTATGTGTTTGGAGTATATACACACACGCACTTGTGAGCAGACCAGGGTGCCCACGACCATGTGCTTGTTTGGTGTGATGCAGTAGGATATATTCCACGTGCATCTGGGTTTGTGTGCATGTTTGCACATGTGTGCTTTTGTGTATCTGTGTGCATATGGTGTGAGCTTGCTTCTCCTTGCGCCCCAGGAGGCACCAAGGCAAGTGCAAACTACAAGGAACAAAAGAATAATCTGCATAATTTAGCCTTTGATCTCTGCCACCCCCAAGCCTCCTTTGCTCTCAGTCCAGCTGCCAAGCTGTTTCCCCAGCCCTGCAGACTCTGTCTGTGAGCTTTGTCTTCTGGAAGCCTCCACCTCTCCTCATCACCCCATGAGAGGAACAGGGATAGAAAAAGGTAGTGAGCATGTATTGATGCCTGTGGTGCACCAGGCACCTGATGCTTGACATGCGTTCACAAATCTTTGCAGCAGTCCAGCACGGTATAACCACTTTTCCCATTTGACGTTTGAGGAAGCTAAGAACCAGGGGAATGACTGTACCTCTAAGGGATGGAGCTAGAATTTGAACTCAAAGCCCATACTCTTTCCCTTCCACAAGATTGTCTCCTGGTACGTGCCCAGGGCCTGAGAGTTAAAGTCCAGCCAGAGCTCCTGGAGGAGGGGATATCCTGGGAGACACGGTCCAATGCGGAGGGAAAGGGAGGGTAGGCTGGGCATCAGTAGGTGCCCCAAGGTTGGTCAAGAGGGCAGAGTGGAGAAATTCAAGATGTCTGAGTAGTCCTTGGGTGGAGTTGGGGAAAGCAGGGGATTGACCAATAGCGGAAAGATGAAAAAGCATCACCTTTTCCACTCCTGGCTTCCCTGGTGGCTCAGACAGTAAAGAATCTGCCTGCAATGCTGGAGACCCGGATTTGATCCCTGGGTTGGGAAGATCCCCTAAAGAAGGGAATGGCTACCCACTCCAATATTCTTGCCATGGACAGGGGAGCCTAGCAGGCTATATAGTCCACGGGGTCGCAAAGAGTTGGACACGACTGTAAAGACTACATCAAATATCTCCATTTCTCAACTGGAAA
The DNA here is from genome assembly GCF_014754425.2 of Oryx dammah. NCBI lineage: Eukaryota > Metazoa > Chordata > Mammalia > Artiodactyla > Bovidae > Oryx > Oryx dammah. Next base: position 93,286,764 of record NW_024070209.1, on the reverse strand, counting down.
ATGTGTGTGGGAGACGGGTTTTAGGTCTTTACAAGCTTTTGTTAAAACTAGTATTTGTTGACTCTACTGTGCTAACTCATGTGACCTCATAATCATTTTATAAGATAGTTATCCCTATTGTTCCCGTTTTACCGATAGGGACACTGAGGCTCAGAGGGGTTATGTTGCTTGCCCAAGTGGCAGAGCAGGAAACAAACAGGGAGCTGTCTGACCCCCACTAGGCATCCCTGTTTGAAGGTTTAAGACAAATAGTGTATAAAATACCAATGACATGGCAGGCACTGAACACACAGTAGCAAATAGTAATCACAGTGATGATGATGAAGATGTGTTTTGCTGAGGGTTGAAGCAGCATTAAATTCCTGAAAAATCCCACACTGCTAGTGATCTTTTTTAGAATAAAGCCTTCTTTCCCTTCTGTGCTTGTGACAGCCAGACCAGACTCAAAGCCCAGCCACCACTTTTAAGCCTTGTGGTTCTGAGTGCCCTAACCAATATGAGCACCATTTTCTTACCTATGATGTGAGGATAATAATAGCCCTGCCCAGTTCCTCAAAAGGCTAAATGTAGAGTTGCCATATGACCCCAGCAATTCCACTCCCAGGTGTTTACCCAAGACAAATGAAAACAGAGATCCACACAAAAACTTGTACGGGAATCTTCTCAGCAGTGTTATTCATTTTTACTTGTCATTTGACTGCCTCTGGTCTTGGCGGTGGTGCGCGGGATCTTTGTTGTGTCCTGTGACCTCTGTCGTTGTGGTGTATGGATTCTCTAGTTGTTGCGGGGGGGGTGCTCGGTAGTTGCTCAGTAGTTGTGGCACACGGATTTAGTTTCTCTGTGGCATGTGGGATCCTAGTACCCCAACCAGGGCTTGAACTTGCAGTCCTTGCATTGCAAGGCAGATTCTTAACCACTGGACCACCCCGGAAGTCCCGAAGCAGTGTTATTCTTAACAGTTCAGATCTCTATCATCTGATAACTGGATTTAAAAAAATGCCGTATGTCCATACAGTGGATGGATTTTACATTCATACAATAGATTCATCAATAAAAGGGAGTGAAGTATTAATATATGCTGCAGTGAGGATGATCCTTGAAGACATTGTACTCGGTGAAGGAAGCCAGTCAAAGAGATCACACAGTGTGATGCCACTGATATGAAATGTCCAGAATAGGCAGATCCATAGAGACAGAGAGTGGACTAGTGGTTGCCAGAAAGAAGATGGAGAATGACTGCTAATGGGTATGGGATTTCCTTTTGGGGTGAAGAAAATATCCTGGAATGAGATCGTGGTGATGGGTATACCACTTTGGGAGTATACTAAAAACCACTGAATTGTACACTTTAAAAGAAGGAATTTTGTGGCATGTAAATTATATCTCAATAAAAAACACAACTCTATCTCACAGAGTGGAGGGGGGGCGGGGGGGGTTGTGATGTTTAAAGGAGATAACAGAGCCTGCCTTGTAGCCTGCCTTTTTAAAATGCTAGCTACTGTGATTACTGTACTTATTCCTAAATGATAGGTATTATTTAGGTCCTTAACCTGCTTTTAGTTCCTTAACCTCCTCAGGGCTTCAGACTCCTCACCGACAAGCAGGAGTGATACTCCTTTAATTAGTTAGGGTTTCTTAGTCACAGATACCTACTCTGGCTCATGAGTATAAAGGGAATTTATTGGAAGGCTGTGATGTGGATGACTTTGAGGCAAGGACAAAGAGCCAGGCTCAGAAAGAAAAGGCTCAAGGACAGAATTTAAAGAAGAGTGCAACAGAGGAGTGATGGAGTTACTGGGGAAGCCTGGGGCTCTGGAGTCAGGCTGTCTGGGTTCGAATCTAGCTCTGCCCAGAAGGGGTGTGGGGCCTTGCTCTGTTGGCTCAGTTTGTTCAGCTGCTAGACAGGGAAGAGGGGAGGGTTATCAGGCCTCCTTTGTAAGATCCTTGTGAGGGTTCAGTGAATTAATGTCCATCAACACTTATCTTAGTGCTTTGTACTGTAAACACTCAATAAATATTACTATTATTAACAGGGCCTTATCATTGGGATGATTCAACTTGACTCAGTTTTTCTGACCGTGCCTCACTCTGTTCAAGGTTCAGATTCCTAGAAAAGGTGATGGGTCTAACTCAGGTCACTCACCTATTCCTTGACCAGGCAAGGATGGGAAATCTTAATTGACAGCCCCACTAAGACTGCAGGCTACCGGACAAAAAAAAAAGAAAGTGAAGTCGCTCAGTCATGTCTGACTCTTTGTGACCCCATGGACTGTAGCATACCAGGCTCCTCCGTCCATGGCATTTTCCAGGCAAGGGTACTGGAGTGGGTTGCCATTTCCTTTTCCAGAGGATCTTCCTGAACCCAGCTCTCCCACACTGCAGGCAGATGCTTTACCATCTGAGCCACCAGGAAAGCCTTAAGAGACAGAGGTGCTACCCAAAGGAAAAGCCTGAGGAAAGAGGAGCAGGGCTTAGCAACAAAACCAACCCAAGCCCCCTGCAAATACTCTCAGATGTTAGGAAGATCAAAGATAATATGAGCAGAGTTCTGGCACACTGTGGGCTCTTAGTTACTGGGATTCTTCTCAGCTGATGACTGTTCTCTACCTGGGAGTTCTGGATTTTTCATTACCATTGAAATATAATTTGGGGACAGATGGTAAAGGCATTGAATGGTATGTTAAGGCATTTGCACTTTATTCTATGAAATAAGCAGGGAGGACCATCTCCTGAAAACCCCACAGCACGCTCAGAATCCCCTAGACTGTGGTCCCTATCCTCCCAGCTGTGTGACCCCCCAAGCAATTTACTTAGCATCTTCAGCCCTGTTTCTCTGTGCATAAAAGGTGCGCACATCTTAGGTCACTGTGGGGTTTAAATGAGATAGTATTTGCAAAATACTTAGAACAGTGTCTGGCCCAAGGGAAATGATAAAAAAAAAAAAAAACACCATAGCAATGATTTATTTATAAAACATAGTTAAAAACTCTGCCTCACCAGATTGGTGGGAGAATCAGTTGGGATCAAAGAAGCTGTAGCACTTGCACAGTGCCATGCCGCAGAAAGGTACTTCCTTGATTGTGATCACCACAGGCAATGAGACACACCGTTAGTCTAATTACAGGCTTTTTGGGTGAAACAAAATAACGTTAAATGTACATGTTAGTGATGAGATGGAGCCTGATTTCAGAAATATTAAACTATGAAAAGGGTGTGTCTTAGAGTGGAAGAAATAAAGTATTGATAATTCAATGTTTCAAATAATTAAAGAATGTTCTCATAGAGTCTGTTACCAATTTCCCAAAACTTAGAACACAATATTGCTTACTTAATGCTAAAAGGGCACTGAGCATAATTTAATCTTTCCTTGAAGCTTCTGAATTTCCTTGAAGGCAAGATCAGCAATTTTAAAATACACTTTTAGATCCTCTAACTCAATGATTCTCAATCCTGACTACACATTAGTATCCCTCCCGGGGAGCTTTTAAAAAATACCGTTGCCCGGGTTCCATTTCAAACCAGTTAAATCTCTGAGTCTCTGAGGGAGGAGCCTGGGCACTGGAATTTTTCGAAGCTCCCCAAGTAATTCTAATGCACAGAGTCTGAGAACTGCTCTTCCCAGCAGAGGTTGCCACTGTGTTTGGAGATGAGGTTGAAGAGGTCTGTAGAGGCTGGATCTTGGAGGGTTTCATACAACACAACACAGGCTCAGTGTTACTCTGTAAGATGGGGAGTTACCGAAGACTTAAGAAAATTGTTCATCTGGTGTGAATTCAAGTTAGAATGGCCACTCTGGGGACCTGTGGGGATGACCTGGAGTTAAGACAGGAGGAAGAAGACTTAGAGGAGAGGCCACTGCAACTATGCAGATTCTATTGGTTATCTGTTGCTGTGTAACAGAACAGCTCCCGAATCTCCTGGCTTTAAGCAATGATTTGTTATTTCTTCTGATTCTGTGGATTGGCTGCGCAGTTCTCCTGCAGACCTCACTGGTGCCCCTCACACAGTGGCTTTCAGTTGGTGGACTGGTTGGGAGCCAGGCTGGCTGGAGCAGTCGCACTTCTCTCCAGATGGTCTTTCATCCTTGACTTCTTCTCAGCATGGTGCTCTGGGGACAGTGTTCTAAGAGAGTGGAGACAGAAACTGCAAGATGTCTTAAGGCCTAGCCTTGGCAGTCATACACTAACCCTTCTGCTTGATTCCACCAGCCAAAGCAACGTACAAGGCCAGCCCGGATTCAAGGGGTGGGGAGAGAGGCTCCACCTCCTGATAGGAGGCAAGGCAAAGTCACGTTGCAAAGGGGTGTGCATGTGATAGGAGGAATTTGTAGACTTATTTCACAGTCTGCCACACAGATGGAAAATGCTGAAGCCTGGCCTAGGGCAGGGCAGTAAAAAGAAGTGAATGCATTCATTCAGTCAGTCAGGTGGCTAGCCATTCATTCAATAAGAATTGATTAAACACTTCCGGTATGTCCGGCTCTGTGTGTGTTAGTCGCTCAGTTGTGTCTGACTCTTTGTGACCCCATGGACTGTAGCCCACCAGGCTCCTCCTCTGTGGGATTCTCCAGGCAAGAATCCTGGAGTGGGTTGCCATGCCCTCCTCCAGGGGATCTTCCCAACCCAGGGATTGAACCTCTGTCTCTTGCATTGCATGTGGATTCTTTACTATCTGAGTCACCAGGGGCATTGAGGGGGATAAAGCTGTAACTGATGATGAGAGAGTACTACTCTCATGGAACTTACTAGCTAGGGGCAGGGGAGACATGCAATATAAGGCAAATCAATATACTATGGTTCAATGTGGAATTGAAAAGTGCTATGAAGAAACATAAAGTTGGATAAGGAATGAGAGAGAACTATTTTAGATGTGGTGGTCCAGAAAACCCCTTTGAATAAGTAAAATCTGAGCAGAAATCTGAAGGGAGTGAGGGAGTAAACCATGCAGATGTTTGGAGGAGACCAGCAAGTGCAAAGGCTCTGAGACAGGAGCGTTCTTCATCTGAGAAGTGGTAAGGAGTCCCATGTAGCTGGGACACAGTGAGTGAGGGAGGGATTCAAAGACGATGAGGTGGGAGAGGCCAGTAGGGGTCAGAGACTGTGGGACTTTGTAGGACATGATAGACTCTCTGGAAAGGGAGAGTCTTTGGTATCTTATATAAGAGCATAATCTTTTGTTCCCAAAGGCTGATACTAGCTGCTGCGTTGAAAAGATTGAAATCCGGGACACCAGTTAAGAGGTTATTGCTTGGACAACATCTGTAGTGGAGAAAGTGGTGAATAAACATCAGATTCCAGGTATATTTTGAAGGCAGAGCTGATAGAATTTCCTGAACTGTTGGATATGAGGCGAGGGAGGAGAAAATAAAGTCCAAAGCTTTTGGCTTTAGCAGCTCAGTCAATCGTTGTGCCATTTAATTTGCTGAGATGTGGGATCCCTGGTGAAGGAATAGATGAGTTGGGGGGAAGCACAAGTTTGGTTTTATGTATTTATTTATTATTCAGTATAATCAGTAGAAGTAGACATATATCCTCACCCTCTTGAGCCTCCCTCCCCCCTTCCCCCTCCCCTCCCAGGTCATCACAGAGCACCGAGCTGAGCTCCCTGTGCTAGCTATTTTACACAGAGCAGTGTGTATATTTCAACGCCGTTCTCCCAGTTCGCCGCCCCCTGTGCCCCCCTCATGTCCACATATCTGTTCTCTAAGTCACAAGTTTGATTTTAGATATGTGAAGCTTGAGATGCTTCTGGAGTCCAGGCTGGGGTTGCAGATGGCAATCTGAGCAGTCTCCAGGGCTATGTCAGATCTTGAGATTGGAATGGATCTCTTATGGAGTAGGTGTGATAGTGAGGAGGTCTGAAGACCCAGCCCTGGGGCACTCCAACCCCAACAGAAGAAGGATGCAGCCCATCGGGACTGAGAAGGTGGAAAAATAAGGAGGGTTCATGGAGTCCTGGAAGAAAGATTTCCCAGAAAGTCCTGAAGACCTGGAAGAAAGATTTTCCAGAAAAGAGCAGAACAGTGGTATTGGATGCTGCTGAGGCTTGGCAGAGTCACAGTGCCAAGGCAGTGGGGAAGAGGCAGGGGGTGGGGTGCATTAGACAGGTAAACTGAGGCAGAGAAAGAACTAACCACAGGGATTCAACAACATGGAAGACACAGATGACCTTGATAAGATTAAGTGGAGCAGAGTACAGTGGGGTGAGGATAGAATAGGGTAATTGTAGAGAAAGTCGTGTGTGTGTGTGTGTGTGTGTGTGTGTGTGTGTTTAGTTATGAAAAAGTGGAATATTTGTATGTTGGTGGAATAGTTTACTGGAAAGGGAAAATTATCAATGATGCAGGCATGAAAGGGGGTCAATTGCAGAAACAAAGAGCACGTGATCCGGTGGACAAGGGCAGCAGCAGGCCTCAGGTAGCAGCAAGCACAGTTCTTCCTTTGTATCCAGAGTGAGGGCAGAGCTTGAAAAGGGCTCCGAGGCAGGTAGATTGAAAGATCTGGCGTTTGGAGGGTGTGGAGAGTCAGGAGGCATTTGGAAAGTAGAACGAGGAATGAAAGCTTCGACCTCAGGATGGAAGGCGGCTCCCAGCAAGACCATCTCTTATCAACAACCTCTCCCAACACCCCACCCGAGCCCGGCCTGGCGCCAAGCCGAGGGGCTCTCTGATGACTCACTCAGCGTCTCTGCCGCCGAGATGCTGAGGAGTTCACAGCCTAAGAAGGGAGACAGACCTGTAAACCCACAACTTCAATACAATGTGCTAATAATAAAGACCCATTCAAAGTGTTTTGAGAACAAAGAGGGAGGGAGTAACTCTGCCTGGAGGGGTCAGAGAAGGCTTCACAGAGGTGAAATTTAAATGAGGCTGCAAGGGGGACAGGAATATTATCGGGCTGGCTGAGGGGAGGAAGGTCATTCAAGGTGGAAGGGCCGCCATGTGAAAGCTGCTTTCACATGATGGGCAAGATCCTTTTACTGCTTCTCTTTCTGCTCCACCTGTCTGTCTCTTTTCTTCCTACCGCTCCCTCCCGACGCCCCCCACCACCACCCAAGCTGTTGTCTCTCAGGCTTTCTTGGTTCAAGAGGAAATTTTTCTTTTTTGGAAAGTTTAATAAACTTCCGTTCAGCCTGTACTGAGTCATGACAAAGGTGTGTTTCACACTTAAATAAACGTCTCAGATGTTATTTTTTGTACTTGAAGCACAAGCTATTTTTAAAGAAATCCAAACTCACTGGGACTCAGCAAGGACGATTTCTGTGACCTCTTTTTAAGAAGTGAGCCTTTGAAAGGAGCATAGTGACCAGTGGTGGCAGCATAAGAGGACCTCCTGGCAGTTCTTTCCTTTAAATGTTTCAGTGAGCCACTGAGTAGCTTCACCTTACTAAGGCTTGCATTTTATCTTGGCTATCTGGTCTTCTGGAAAACTTTCAGGGAGTATGCAATAATTATCCAGTAACAGAATAAGCGGAGATGAGGCCTCCACTCTTAGAGGTGGACCAAGATAATGGTGGGGAGAGGGGGAGGATGGAGAGAATAGGCTGGATTTGAGAAAATTTCATTTTTATTTTTTTGCCAAACCCTGCAGCATGTGGGATCTTAGTTCTCTCCCCTCCAACCCCTCCCCCCACCCAGGGATCAAACCCACACCCATTGCAGTCTTAACCACTGGACCACCAGGGAAATCCCTTGAGAGAAGTTTAAACAGAGCAATGAACAGGGGGTAGGGCCATTTCCCATAGTGGCGCTGTACTAATCTCTGTATGGGAGGCCTGTCTTTGCCATCAGTTCCTTCCCTCCCTGAGCATATGTAGCACTCCTCAATGGAGTCTGTATCTCCACCCACTTGGGTCTGGTCGGGCTTGTGACTACTGTGATCCACTGAACCCAGGGATGATGATGCTGGGCCAGTTGTAGGGCTAGCTTTAAGAGCTTCTGCTGTGAGAATCTTAAGACATACAAAGAGGCTGAATATAAGTAGTCCAGTTAACATTTCAGTTGAGCTCCCCAGCTAAGAGAATGAGTGAATCATCTTAGATGTTCAGCCCCACTGAACACTTCAGCGGAGTTCAGCCCCAACTGACCTCTGACTGTAACTTCATGAGAGACCCCAAGTGAGAATCACTCAGTGAAGCTCAGTCAACCTATAGGACCACGAGAGATAATAATTACTGTTTTATTCCAAGATAGACATTTTAAAACAACAATGCCAGTATCATTCCTAACAAACAAGATTATTGAGAGAAATTCAAGATCTCTTTGTTACTGTTTTTTTCCTTTATGCTTAGAATATATCTCATTGAAGATGTATGGTCAAAAGTACTTTCTTTTAAGGTCAGTTGGGGTAATTTTTTTTTTCCTGCGGGCATGTTATCAACCTCATATAAAGTTATGTTCATGTTTTGGCTTGTTTTTCATATTAGGGATTATTTAAAAATTTATATGACTTAATGATTTAAATATTTACATAAATTATTTATGGGATTTCAAAGTCAAAGCTATTTAACAAGGCTCATTTAGAGAAGCCTCACTTCCAATCTTTTTCCCTCTACTCTGTTCTCTTTCTCCCTCATAGAACTCCTTTTAAAGCTTGGTTTCTCAATCTTGGCACCACTATTTCGGGCTGGATTATCCTTTGTTATGGGGGGAAAGAGAGCTATTCTGTGTATTGTAAGATATTTAGCATCATCCTTGGATCCTCCCCACTAGATGCCAATTGTTATAACAACAACAACAACAACAAAAAAGCCTCCAGACATTGCTGAATGTCCTAGAAGAGGGGTTGAGAGGATGAGGAAGGAATTACACCTAGTTAAGAATCACTGTTTTAAGGAAAATGATTTCTTGCTGGCTTGAATATTTGACCCCTAGTCTAAAATATATGCATTTTATGTTAAACCCATCATTTTAGGCAATCCCTTTGGACCAACATGAGCACTAAATTTAGGGCATCAGGAATCACTCATAAGATGGCTGTCCCAGTCATCCAAAATATGCTTATATTATTATTATTTGTAGGTTATAAGATACATAATTTAGAAACTTCTCTTAGAACTTGTGGACCCTAAAAATGTGTGCACCCGGAGATCCAGACACTGCAGTGCTTTCCCTAGTTTGCAAAGTACTGGGGCTGGGTGATTTCTTAGGGCATTCCTGATGTCTGAAAGTAATCTTATCCTAAAAGTCAAGAAACTTGCTTTTCAAACTGGAATGGACAGCACAGTGATTGAAAACACCAAGTTGAATTCCAGGTCTTTAACTTGTCAGTTCTGTGCCGTAGTACAAGTTACATACCTTCCTGGAGCCTTAAATTAAAATGAAAATGAAAATCCTACTTTATAGGATTGTTATGAGGATTAAAGACGTGATGTGGAGTTCCTTGGCTGTCCCATGATTAAAGACTCCACACTTTCATTAAAAGGGTTTGAATACCTAGTTAGGGAACTATGATCCTGAGTGCCAAAAAAAAAGACATAATGCATGTTAAGTGCATAATGTACTGCCTAGAATATAATAAGTGCTTAATAAATATTGGCTGTTAGTGTAATTACCATCAGGGCTAGGTGGTGGTGTGCCAGGGACTATTCAGAGCCACTTGATAGATGAGGAATATCTTCTAGAGTGAATTTCTTCTTGAAGCGTTGGAAAAATGGGTTTAAAATTTTTTGTTGTTTAACTTTTTATTTATTTTTATTTTTGGTCCCACTGGGTCTTCATTGTTTGCACAGGCTTTCTCTAATTGCTGCAAATGGGGGCTACTTTCCAGCTGCAGTGCACAGACTTCTCATTTCGGTGCTTCTCTTGTTTCGGAGCACAGGCTCTAGATGCATGGGTTTCTGTAGCTGCAGCATTCGGGCTCGGTAGTTGTGGTGCACAGGCTTAGTTGCTCCATGGCATGTGGAATCTTCCCGGACCAGGGATCAAACCCACGTTCCCAGCATTGGCAGACAGATTCCTATCCACTGTGCTACCAGGGAAGTCCCGGGCTTTGAATTTTTCCTCCTAAAGGGAAGTAATTTAAAACATTATTTTCACGTTAAACATGGGAATAAAAGGTGAGATGTCTATGAATTTAAAAGATAAAAGGTGAAACTTCAAAGAGATGTTATGCTTGAAGTGGATGAATTTGAGCTTTATCCTCAGACCTCCTGTGAGAGAACTTTGGTGGAAACTGTCAGCCATAGATGGGCTGTTTGCATCTTTAACTGATAGAAGTACCAGGGATATTAGAAGTCCTTCTGGAAAGTGGGGCTTTCTGACCTGGAATTCCTGGTATTTTCTTGTCTTTTTTGAGGTTTGGTAGGGCTGGGAAAGTCTGCTGGGCATACATTCAATAAATATTTAAGTGCCTACTCTATGCCAGGCACTATTCTAAGGCATACAAAGAGAACAAATCAAAGAAACATTCTGCCCATGTGAACCCTTCAGTCTACTGGTCATTCAATAACTATCATAGCCTCAACGAGAGAATTGAAATGGGGAACAGGAGGGGCAATAGGTTCAGGGTTTCGGGGAAGAGATACAGCACTTCTGAACAGTTTTGTAACTTGTGAGATGTCCATATAGATATCCTGAACAGGCTGTTGAATGAAAGTCTAGAGCCCTAGTTCTCACCTGGAGCTTTTATTTTTAATCTTTTTTTTAAAAAATTTAGTTGATATGTTGCATTTTCATTTTTCTTCGGTTCAAGAAATTTTAATTTTTTTTTTGCCTCGTAGCATGTGGGATCTGAGTTCCGTGGCCAGGGATTGAACCTGGGCCCCCTGCAGTGGAAGCATGGAGTACTAACCATTGGACCGCCAGAGAATTTCCTCACTTGGAGCTTTTAGATATTTGTGGTGGAGTTTTGGTAGTCATAATGGCATTTATCGCAGGGAAGTGAAAAATGCTAGATATCCTCCAATGTATGGACAATTAGGCATCATGATTTTTGGAATGTCACACTGGACATTTACATAGGTGAAAGTTCTGTGTACAATTATCTAAGCCTAACAACTAACTCCCTTTTTCAAACAAAGACAAAGTACATTCTAGCATGATTTTAATATTCCAGAGAGGCAAATACTATGCAAAGTGAATGAAGATTACACCTTTTTGTGTTCAGACTCTACCAAGGGTTATTCACCATTTTAGAAAATCGTGTCAGCAACCACAATTTTGCTGTGATGTTCAAGTCTCCTCTAGTTGGCATCTGAAGCTGTTGGTTTTGGGTCAATGGTTCTCAAACAGCAAGGTGCATGTGATCACCTGGGGATCTTGTTTCTTTTCTTCTTTTTCTATAAAGAATAGAAGAGACTGTTTGGAAGACAATGGAAAGAATCCAGGAGAGGAGAAGAGGCTGACCACAACAGAGGCACATTAAGGGGTGAAGTTCCTTAGAGGGTAGGTAAGGAGGGCATCCAGGCACAGGGGAAGGACCTGGTCTTGGTGAGAAGAGCTAGGTTTTGTAAAAAGAGGGGAGGATGAGAGAATGGCTGGAGGTACATGTAGATTTAGAAAGATGATGGCACAAAGTTGAGGGATGTCCTATCCCCTAGGTCCCACCCCCCACTTAGGTCAGACTGGCCACCTTTCTGTTTCTAGCTTCTTTCTACTGTGGCCTAGGGTAGGGGAAGGGGTGGGGAAACCAAGAATCAGAACACCAGACTGACTTGTACCTCTCAGGGCAAGTACTCTGGAAACCAGGAAATATACTGGAATAAGAGAAAACAGAAACAGACTCACAGACATAGAAAACAAATTTTTGGTTACCAAAGGGGAAGGGGGAGGGGAGGGTAAACTAGGAGTATGGGATTAACAGATGCACACTGCCACATATAAAATAGATAAATAACAAGGGTTTACTATACAGCACAGGGAACTATATTTAATATCTTGTAATAACTTATAGTGGGAAATAAATTTAAAAAGAATATGAACATATATATAAACTAAATCACTTTTATGTATGCTGCTGCTGCTAAGTCGCTTCAGTCGTGTCTGACTCTGTGCAACCCCATAGACGGCAGCTCACCAGGCTCCCCTGTTCCTGGGATTCTCCAGGCAAGAACACTGTAGTGGGTTGCCATTTCCTTCTCCACGCATGAAAGTGAAAAGTGAAAGTGAAGTCGCTTAGTCATGTTCGACTTTTAGCGACCCCATGGACTGCAGCCTATATACTCAGGCAAGAGTACTGGAGTGGGGTGCCATTGCCTTCTCCGACTTTTATGTATATATAAAACTAAATCACATATATATATATATTGAAAACTAAATTGAAAAAGCAAGAGCATTCCAGAAAAACATCTACTTCTGCTTTATTGACTACACCAAAGCCTTTGACTGTGTGGATCACAACAAATTGTGGAAAATTCTTCAAGAGAAGGGAATACCAGACCACCTTACCTGCCTCCTGAGAAATCTGTATGCAGGTCAAGAAGCAACAGTTAGAACGGGACATGGAACAGACTGGTTCAAAACTGGGAAAGGAATACATTAAGGCTGTATATTGTCACCCTGCTTATTTAACTTATATGCAGAGTACACCATGGGAAATGCCATGCTAAATGAATCACAAGCTAGAATCAAGATTGCCAGGGTAAATATCAACAACCTCAGATAATGCAGATGATACTACTCTAAGGGCAGAAAGCAAAAAGGAACTAAAGAGCCTTTACTTGAAGATGAGGGTGAAAGAAGAGAGTGAAAAAGCTGGCTTAAAACTCAACAGTCAAAAAACTAAGATCATGGCATTAGATCCCATCACTTCATGGCAAATAGATGGGGAAACAATGGAAACAGTGAGAGACTTTATTTTTTGGGGCTCCAGAATCACTGCAGATGGTGACTGCAGCCATGAAATAAAAAGATGCTTGCTCCTTGGAAGAAAAGCTATGAACAACCTAGACAGCATATTAAAAAGCAGAGACATTACTTTGCCAACAAAAGTCCGTCTAGACAATGGTTTTTCCAGTAGTCATGTATGGATGTGAGAGTTGGACCATAAAGAAAGCTGAGGGCTGAAGAATTGATGCTTTTGAACTGTGGTGTTAGAAGACTCTTGAGAGTCCCTTGGGCTGCAAGGAGATCAAACCAGTCCCTTGGGCTGCAAGGAGATCAAACCAGTTAATCCTAAAGGAAATCAGGCCTGAATATTCATTGGAAGGACTAATGCTGAAGCTGAAACTCCAATACTTTGGCCACCTTGATGTGAAGAATCGACTCATTGGAAAAGACCCTGATGCCAGGAAAGATTGAGGGCAGGAGGAATAGGGGATGACAAAGGATGAGATGGTTGGATGGCATCACCAACTCGATGGCCATGAGTTTGAGCAAGCTCCAGGAGTTGGTGATGGACAGGGAGGTCTGGTGTGCTGCTGTCCATGGGGTCGAGTTGGGCATGACTGAGTGACTGAACAGAACTGAAATCACTTTACTGTACACCTAAAACTAACACAATATTGTAAATCAGTTATACTTAAGTTAAAAAAGATATTGGAGGGAATTCCTTGGTGGTCCAATGGTTAGGATTCCTTGCTTCCACTGCTGGGGCATGGGTTTGATCCCTGGTCAGGGAATTAAGATCCCACCTGCTGCCCCTTGTGTCCCCTTCCCCCTCCCCCCAAAAAAGATACTGAAATAAGAGATACTATTGAATACTTAATGCTATCCAGTCCTCCATTTAAGAACATTTTTACATTTTACAAAGTACCAAACATCATACTTAGTGCTTGAGATATATTTCTCATTGGATCCTTACAACAACCATGTTTTGTATGCAATATTATTATCTCATTTGATAGATAAGTAAGACCCAGGGAGACTGATTTTCCAAGGTCACACAGCTAGTATACCCTGAACCCAGGTTTTTTCACTGCAGCTTGTCCCTCCTTCCCCTAGCAGACTCATGTTCTTCCTGAAAAGCCTATCTTTAATGATCTCATCTCACGTGTTCCCTATCCCACCCAGGAAGAGAGATGACCCTGTCTTCTAGATGCTTATAGTCCAGGAAGACAACAGACAGCAAAAAAAAAAAAAAAAAAAATGCAGTCTAGTGCTATAAGAATTCATCATTTCATGAGGCTGTTGTGCTAAGTGGAGGGAGTTTAGACAGTGCGTTGGAGGCAACTAAGGAGTTCTGGGGTGAATACATTCTGAGATGGCTGATAAGAACACCAAGGAGTTTTTTCAGTAGGATAAATAAAGGTATGGTGGTTGGGGGTGGGGAGAGGGTGTTGAAAATGATTTGGGGCCTAGCACCTGGCTCAGGAGGCTCAGAAGTGCCAACCCTAACCCTAACCCTAACCCTATACTATGTCAACTACAATTCTTAAGTTCATTGTGACTGGAAGGTCAAGTTGGCCTAGAGGAGGAGGGAAAGAAAAGGGCACTTAAACTTAAGATCAGATCACTCAAGCTTTTTAAGTTGATTTAGAGTGTTTACACTTTATTCTGTGAATGAAGCAAAGTGTTAAAATGTTTGGGCCTAGTATGTTTAAAAGGTGGAAGGGCCCCTGATGGCGCTGCTGTGGGAGATCCTTGGTGTACCCCCAGCTCTTCAAGCCTTGGCACTGAGTGGTCAGGTCGTTTCCACTCTAGGCTTGAAATTCCTTTAGGGCAAGGGATTTCCTATCTGATTCACCTGTGCATCCCAGCCCCCAGCACAGCACCTGTCATGCAGGAGGCACTCAGACAGGGGTCCGACCTCGCTGGCAGATTGCTGGGTGCCAAGAAGGTGCCAGCTAGTGACTGGTAAAATAAAAAGCAAATCTTCCTTTCTTCCCAGGCAGTGCCGGGCCAGGGTTCAGCAAAGTCTGACCTAACTCTAAGGAGGTCAGAGAAGCCCTGGCTCCCAGCTCAGTCCCAGGGAGGTCCCTGAGGGGTGGGAGGAGAGGAGGTTGTTGACTAAAATGCAACTTCTGCTCAGTACCTGCAATGTGCTAGAAGAATTCGCACCTATTGTCTTTTCACCTATTGTCTCTCTTTTTTTTTTTTCCTTCCATCCCAACGGCTCCTAAATCAGAATTACTGTCTCAGTTTCCCGGACCAGGAAACTGAGGATCAGAGTGGTTCTGTAATTTGGTCAAGGTCACACAGCTGGTTGGTGCTGGCGGGGTGGAGGCTGGGTTTCAACCATTTAACTAGTCAAAGCTCATTAACTTCCCCCTCCTCCACCTGAGGAGGCGTTACGGCACCTACTCCATTTGCGTAGCCGCGAGGTCGGGGATACAGCGCACTGGGGCGCGGGGCGGGAGAGGCCGGCTCGCCCTAGCGGCGACCCGGAGCCGCTCCCAGATTCGGACGTTACGAAGTTTCCGTGGATTTCGCTCGCCTCCCTTCCGCAGCTCGTCCCCGCTCCGCAGCACTTACGCCGCTAGCGCAGTAGGGCTCAGGTGCTGCCGCTGGCGGGGGCCTGCCGCCGGGAGGGAGGCAGGGACGCAGTTTACGTAAGCGTCTCCTCGCAGGTGCATGCGGCCGCCACCAGCGTGTGCTCCTTGCGCGCTCCCAGGTGCGTAGTTGGCGCAGGCGGCGGCGCGGCACGGCGGCGGCGGGCGCTGGCCGGCGCTCTCAGGTGCGGCAGAGCGCGCGTGGAGGGGGCGCGCGACGAGTGAGGGGGCGGGCTTTCCGTTCCCCGGCAGCCGCGGGGCCCGCCCCCTGGCCCGGCCAATGGGCGCGCTCGGCGGCGTCACGTGCTCGCCGCCGCCGCCGCCGCCGAAGCGGAGACCGGAGCCGCGAGCGCCACCAGGGCAGCAGCCGCCGCAGCCGCCGCCGCTGGGCTGAGGAGCCGGAGACGCAGGCTGACGAGGTGGCGGCGGCGGCGGAGCGGGAGCAGGGACCGGGCGCGGGCAGAGCGCGGCGGTGCGGGTAGGCTGCAGCGGAGGGGCAGGCGCCTGCGCGGCGGGCCGTCCCGGGCGGGCGGCGGTTGAGGCGGCGGTTGAGGCGGTTGGCGGTGCCGGCCCGGGCCCCGCATTGTTTGTTGTGCGTCCTTAGCAGCAGCGGCGGCGGCGGCGGCGGTGGCGGTGGCGGCAGCGGCGGCCGCGGCGGAGAGCAGGGAGCAATCCCGGCCCCCGTGGCTCCGGCATTGTGGCCGCCGCCGCCGCCGCCGCAGTTGCGGTGCCCTGGCTGCTTCGGGCAAGGGCAGCCGGCAGTCTTCCTCACCTTCGTGGAGGGTGGGGGGGGGGGGCCGGGTCCCGGCCCCGAGCGGGGAGAGGGCGTGGGCTGTGTGAGGAGACCCGAAGCTGGGGGCTCTGGGTAGGATGGAGGGTGAAGGGCTCTGGGCAGGTGTTGGAGGACGTTGGGGGCAGGGGCTGGGGGAGAGGCTACGGGGGGCGGCTGGAGGGTGTGGGCAGATTTGGGTGAGAAGGAAGGGTGGAGGGATCTGGCCCACTGGAGGGTGAGGCCTTTCGGGCAGATTCGGGAGACCCATGGGGGCCGGAGCGAGTGGGGGCAGCTTGTGGGGGTTCGGGAGGGTGTGAAGGAGGCTTAGGGAGGACAGGGGGCGAGTGTGATGGGATTGGAAGGAATCGAGGGAGGCATGGAAGAGGCGGATGTCCCGGCCGGGGCTGCGTGTGAGGGGCACGGAGTGGGGCCAGATAGCAGGAAGACGGTGGACAGAAATGTAAAGGGAAATGTGGAAGGTGTCCGGCTCGGGGCAGTGTGGCAGGGTGAGCGTGGAAAGAGGTTGTGGGGGTGGGTGGAAGGAGGGTCTCTGGAGTGATGGGGAGGGAAATGGAGGGTGTTCAGGCAGGAGGAACGGGAGGGTAGGCCCAGAGGCTTCAGGAGACCCGGTGAGCGGTGTGAGGACAGGGTTTGTCCAGGAAGGAGGCAGGAGGGTGCTGAGGCTGGACAGATGGGCCCTGCCAGGGAAGAGCATGTGAGAGGAGAAGCGGGTATCTGATCTGGTGAGGCGCTCAGGGGAGAAGAGTAGAGGGCGGGCGATTGGAGCAGGGCCCGAGTTTGAGGGGTTTGGGAGAGAAGTCCTGACGGTAGTGAAGGGTGGTGGGGACGGAGAGGAGGTGCTGGGGCATTTAGTAGAGATCAGAGTGAGTGAAAAGGAGGGTGTTCTGGAGGAAGTATGAATGAAGGTGGGGAGTATCAAGAGAGGGGACTTAAGGGTTGGGGAGACTTTGCAGGGGACCAGTGGAGTGCAGTGCGGAGGGCCAGAGGTGTGTGTGGGGGGAGGGAAATGTTCTTGGAGTGGCAGGTGAGGTGTGAGGACGGATGGAAGTGTTTCTAGGGCAGGACCTGTGGAGGGAAGTTGGGGAGAAGGAAAGAGAGGGGGTGGGGGGTGCGTGCTGAAGGGAGATGAGTAGAGGGGTGCAGTAGGGGTAAGTTCGAAGAAGTATACAGGTCTGTGTACAGTATGAGAGGGAGAGAGGCATGGGTTTGGGGGCTGTGGTAGAAGTGGGTAGGAGGGAACAAAGGGAAGGAAAGGGGGAAGATAGGATATTTTTGGGTAGAGGATGCTGAAAAATGCCCAGTGCCAGCAGTAGTGGGGTAAGGCAAGGGTGAGATGGGTATGTGTGTAGACATGTCTGTGACTAGAACGGGGTAGATTGGGTTTGGGGTGGTGGTGGGGGAAGTAGGATGCCCAGGTTTAGAGCAGGAAATGACTATTCAGGCTGGAGAGAATTAGGAAAACTGGTTGCTTGAAAGAGTGTGGAAGGAGTGGGTGCTGAAATGTGAGGAAAGCCTGGAAAACTTTGGGTCCTGAGAGACTAAAGGAGCCACCGTGTTTTGGGTCAGTGAAAGTATGTGGAAGGGCAGAGTGTAGAATTTGGGGGAGAAAAAACCCTAAAGGGAGAGGATTAAATTATTGCCTTAGAGGAACTGGAGAGTGTGTGAGGGTGTGTGTGGATCCTGGAATGATGTTAATGGAAAATGGAGGATATTAAGCCCTTTACCATATATGAAAGTTCATGCTTCTAGGATCAGAGAGATCAGGAAGCCTTGGTTTTAGTTCCAGAACCCAGTGAATGGGGATGGGATAAGGGAGAGCTGAGTACACACTCCCAGGTTAGAGGAGCTGTGGGTGGAGTATCATTCTAGCACATTGCCCTGATGAGTGGGCAAATAGAGGAGCCACGCAGGGTCCAGAGGAGAGCACCTGGAGTGAGTAGAAGCAGGACTGCAGCAGGTTCAGGGCAGGTTTCTTTGTGAAGATTCTGCAAGAGAGCAGGGCCTAGCGTGTTTGAGGGCTGTTTTTCAGAGGGAGGAAAGGATACCTTGGTGCGGTGTATCAGGTACCTTGGTGCTTTCTGGGTAATAGGGCAGTTTTCAGGCATTTGAGTGATGTAATATCTCAGTCCCATGCTAGAGGCAGACAGAGGTAATGTATTAAATACATCCAGCTTCTAAAAGTGGCAGGAATGGAGCTTTATGACTTTCAAGGTGGAGATAACAGATCCTCGGTTGTCTCCCGAATAGTTCAAGTAAAATTTATTAGTAGAGGCTTTTGGATTTTCTGTTATTTTAGTTTGAGTTGGGGAGTGCGGTGTTAGCTTTATTGAGGAACGACTTTGGGGGTTATGTGGACATATGAAATAACCTTTAGGTGTTTGAACACAGACTTTTCAGCAGGACTTGTTCAGTGTTCTGTGGCTTGTGTTAGATTCTTTGGGATTTGAAAGGATTAAGGAAACTGCTTTGAGACTGCCTCAGTAAGCAGTGTTTTCTAGAATCTTGGAAAGCGATTTCCTTTTTGATAGTTGAAGGTTCAGTCTTGTCAGATTTTGCAAAAAAAAAATTTAATCATGTTGCAGATGTAACTTCAATTATTGCTTTGTGGGCTTTGGGTAGTGTTTAATATGGTACCTCGTATGATCTCACATGAAAGGTCCTCTTTGGTACCTTGGGAAGCTTTCTGGGTTGATTAGTTTTCTTCTTTTGTCCATTTAGGAAGTATCTAAATTGTTAGTTTGAATAATGCAGCCATTGTGAGTTCAAATAAGTTTGAGTGGAAGTGGGAATCTTGCCTAAACATAATGAGGCTGAACAGAACACCACATTTTAAGTAATCTCTATCTGTAAGTATAAATATTTTAAAAATAAACTGGAAACCAATCATTCTTAAAATTCAAATTTGAAGTGTATCATGAAGGCAGCAAAATAATGCTCTAAAGGCATTGCTATAAGATTTTATTTTTGGAGGACAAAGTTTTTAAAAATATAGATGCCTCTTATTGAAATTCTTAGCAGTGTTTTGAGATTTGATACATGTATTTAATGTAATTATAATGAACATGTTTGACCCCTTTGGCTTCCTGGCAGAGAATTTGAGCAGTAAGATATAAGATGAATAGAGTGACCTTTGAAAATTCTTTCCCATTTGACTGTTGTTTTCTCTTTGTATTTTTTAAGTCCATTGTGTTGGTTCATTTAATTGATTTGGAGCAAGTAGTACTTCCTTGTTCAAAATATTCAATTCTGGTTTAGTGTTCTGTTTCTATGTATTGTTCCGTGAAGTTCTAAGGTTTGGGATAATTTGTGGGCACTTTAAAATATTATCCTAAGTTTATGAACCAAGGCAAGCAGGTTGTTTAGACTTTGTAGGCTAAATAATTGGGTCTGGTTTTATTTTCACTGGTGACTTGCTGGACAAGATACTTAATCCCTTTGTGCTTGTTTCTCCTTCAGAAACCTGACTCTTTATCTACCTCCCAGGAGAATTGAGATGGTTTATATAAAACAAGTTTAAACCTTTCAGGAAGGTTAGCACTATGTAAGTAGGGGTAATAGCTGTTATTTCTTTGACTCTTTATTTCATTTTAGCCTGGTCAAATAATAATTTGGCATTAGGTGGGTTAATTTGTAGTGAGAAACTTGGATAGAGATGAAGCTTCTGTGAATTTTAGAGATATCTGCAAATTGAAGTTTGTTCATTCTTTGCTCTACTGTCTACTGATTTTTCCTGGCTCATTTGTGCAGCTAAGTATTGGTGCTGATTTGAATTCTTGAGTCTAAGCAGAAACTTGTGAGAGACATTCTAAGTATGAATTTCCAGGGACAGAATGTTTTTCATGTCTCAGAGTTCAATTTCTAAATCAGAAATAATACATGTAATACATTTCCCTATGGTTTTTTGTAGAAAATTGATTAATTTTGGGTGACTTGAACAGAAAAATGGAGCTATTGCTTCTAGTGGCATTAAGCCTCCTTTTTCAGATTTATTGAATACTTTTTCCTTTTTCAAGTTTTAGTTAGCAAATAATCACCGTATCTATTTGACATTACTTAAGCCCATTGACAGGTTATGCTCTGTGGGGGGATAATTTTTAAATGCTTTCAAAATGTTTTATTTGGTTTATTGTAAAAAACCTCCAGATTTTGGTCCTGATTGACATTGCAAAAATGTAAATAGTAAGTTGCTTTATTAGGCATTAATTTGCTTGAGCTTGATAATATGTGAAGCCCTGACAATAGTCTTTCTATGCTAACTGATCTATTCTTAGTCATTTACTACCTTTTATAACATTTTGGACACCGTTATCCATCTTACTGCTCTTCTGTTTTCATTTGTTTTGCATGGATCCTTTTATTGGAAAATTGCTTGTTTTTAAAAATTTATTCAGCTGTAGAAAAACTGTTTCTGACAGGTAATTATGAGAGGCTTCACAGTCTAATTTTAGAAAACTGTTTATTGAGAGATGTATGTTAAATTTATGTCAGTTAAAATAGAAAGGAATAAAATACTGAGACCAGATTAATGGTGAGCTGAATACTTAAATGGTTTGAGCCTGAAAGATTTGCAATTCTTTAACTTTTAGGTCATACATTAAATAATAAGGTGACCAAAGGACCTGATTTGTCACTTTCATGCTTTTTATTTCTTGTCTTGAGGGGCCTTTAAGTGTATCATTTTTTTCAAGTTTATTTTTTTAAATATAATTTATTTATTTTAATTGGAGGTTAATTACTTAACAATATTGTATTGGTTTTGCCATACATCAACATGAATCCGCCATAGGTGTACACGTGTTCCCCATCTTGAACCCCCCTCCCACTTCCCTCCCCGTACCATCCCTCTGGGTCATCCCAGTGCAGCCCTGAGCATCCTGTATCCTGCATCGAACCTGGACTAGCGATTCGTTTCACATATGATATTATACATGTTTCAGTGCCATTCTCCCAAATCATCCCACCCTCTCCCTCTCCCACAGAGTCCAAAAGAGTGTTCTATACATCTGTGTCTCTTTTGCTGTCTCACATACAGGGTTATCGTTACCATCTTTCTAAATTCCATATATATGCGTTAGTATGCTGTATTGGTGTTTTTCTTAAAACACTGTATTGGTGTTTTAAGTTTATTTTTAATTGGAGAAAAGTTGCTTTATAGTGTTCTGTTGGTTTTCTGCCTTATAAGTGTATCATTTTTGAGAATTATGATGTCTAACAATATGTGTGTTGCAGAGTGAATGAAGCAGCTTCAAATTTTAGTTATTTGGTATTCAAATTCTCTTAACTTCTGACATAACTAACACTATGTAGAACATCTGCTTTCTTTAGTTAACTTTAGCACAACTTGAAAGGGTACAGTAGATTATATCAGTAATAAAATCACAGCTTTGCATTGTGTGACTTCATGGTTCATTTCCATTTGAGAAGTGAGAATTCTGTAGCAGGTTGTGTGATAAATTCTAAGGCATTTCTGGGTCATGGTTAAGATGGAGTTTCTTCCTGCACCTGCAGATTTTCCTGTTCTTTGCAGTTTTCTAGGTGCTGGGAAACACAATATCCAGTTGGTTAGATCAGCATTTTGTTTATGAGTTGAATTTAACAGTTAATACTATGGACATAAAGCAGAAAGTAATTGTCCTAAAGACTGTCTAGATTTATTTTTATTTTTTGTGTTGCTTACCTGTTTTGTCCGTTTAAGTCAGCAAACACGTGTTGACTTTAGGCTTAAAGGTATGTTTTGTGTCAGACCTGAGATTTCTTAGTAGGGCTCAATAATATTGTTTTCAGTAAAGAACAGATCCTTCCCTAGATAGACTGGCCCTAAACATGGAAATGAAGCCTATAACTGTGGTTACCTATGTTCAGTCAGCCTGCCTGAGAATCATTATATTTTAAGACAGCTGGATAGTGGTGACCTGATGAAGTGTTTTGTTTCTGAAAGTTAAGATGAAGGCAGTTCATTCTTAAGATGTTTATAATTCCAGATAAATCTCAAACATTGCATCTAATTATGCAGTGTTAGGCTTCTAGAGCTTAGGCAATCTACATTTTAACTTGATGGAACCATGTAGCTCTTAACCTGGACAGCTCAGGTTCAGTTAGCGAAGCTATTGAACTGGAAGGGAAAGGTGTTGTAGTTTTGGTAGTGTAGGTTAGCAGCTAGAGAAAATAAGCATTTGGCACCATAGCTATGCATATTTTTGGTTGTTTTGATGTAAGCTGTAAATAAGCTTACAGTGCCAAGGTTTGGGTGGAAGAACAGATACCCATACTAGTGATGAGGCTTTTTAAAAGATAGTATCTTAAAAATGAGTATTAACCATGATGCTTTCTGATAAGCCAGCTTTGGGGTGAATGTGGAGTTATACAAAATAGGCTTTTGAAATTGGTCAGCATTATTGTTTAGTAGTGTCTTTTATTTTTAGAGCTCAGGGTTCACATACCTGGACTTTGGTCCCTGTGATAGCTGTGTAAGTGAACAGCAGAGTATTACATTTAAAGAAATGGAGGAACCAAGAGTTGACCCTAGAGCAGAGATAGACTTTCAGAGCACTCTTTATGAAGCTGTATATCAAATTCCTGATAGTCCCCACAGTTTGCAAGGAAGGTTGAAGGCTGGGCAAATTTGAAACCTGCCTCTGTTAGTGTCTTCCTAAGGTCTACTTGGAGTAATGCTTGTCCTCCTTAGGAGGCGCAGGGCCATAGGGTGATGCAGTGGCAGTGAATCTGAGGGAACAGGCTAGACTTGGGTGGGCTCTTCCTATAGGTGGGCACAGAGATGGCCTGTGCAAGCTCAGTGGCTGGATCGGGTAAGAGAAGGATGTTTTTGACACAGAAAAGACTTGGCCCAGAGATCTCCTCCTGCTGTTTACTAGTCGTAGATCTCTTTTCTCATGTATAAAATTGGAATAAAACCCCTAATTTACAGAATTATAGTGAGAATTAAACAAGATAAGAAAGTTGTAAGCTCTGAAGCATATGGCTTTTTTTTTTTGAAGGGAAGATTGAGCAGAAATTAAGGACAGGCTTTGAAGTAATAAGCAGTTTGACTCAGGTCCTAGATTTTTATTTTTTATCATGGCATTTTCAGAGGTACATAAAAAGGAACAGTACAGTGAATGTCCATATACCCATCAGCTAACTTCAACAGTTAGCAGCAAGGTGCTGCTCTTGTTTCATCTCTCCCTCATTCACAGTTACTATCTGTCATTGTTTTTGCTGGTGTATTTACAGCAAATCTTAGACATTATATGCTTTTGTTCATAAATACTTCAGTGTGTATTTCTAGCAGATCAGAAACTTAAAAAGAACCTCACAAACTATTTTAACCCTCTAAATTAACAATTATTCCTTATCTAATACTCAGAAGGAGCTGAATTTGAAACATAGCTCTACCACTCACCAGCTTTGTGTGTTAATCAAATTACTAGCGCTGTCTGAGCTTCTGGTTCCTTATCTGTAACATAAAGATAATACTTTATGAAGTTATTTTAAATGAAATAACATATAAAATGCTTAACATGAAGATTCTCAGTAAATGGCCCAACCTCTCTTCTGAGCCTCCTGTGGCATGTGAATTAGAATTACAGGGTGCCCTCCTCCCTTCTCGAGTATCACAAGGGGTAACAGTACTCTGGAATTACTGCCCACTAACCTAGTAAAATTTCTCTTCATCGAGCTATCTGACTCTTCTGGTGAAATTCTGTAACCGTTGAAATCATATCCATTCTTCCTTCCTTCCTGTAGCAACATTATTCTCGTACTGGCTCATTCCAGTCAGCATATATACACTATTATTTCATTTATTGTTTTTCTAAAATGACCTTTTCTTGACCAAACTGTCTCTTCTAACTACAACTCAATTTTTCAGCTTCTTGAAAAGGTTGTTTCTGCTCATCTTCAGTTTTCCTGTCCTCTCCTGAACCTACTACAGTGAAACTTCCAGCTCATCACTGCTGTTGTCAAAACCACCGTGTTTAATTCTTACTTGACCTGTTAGCAGCACTGGGTGCAGTAGACGCCTCCTTCCTTCAGACGCTTTATGCTCTGCTTTCTGGGACACCACACTCTGCTGGTTTCCTTCTGCCTCCTTGGCTTCTTCTCTGTCTCCTTTGTTGGTTCTTTCTTATCACTCCTACCTCTTAATATTGGACTGTCCCGTGGTATCTCTGCTCTTTATTCTCATTCTCTTGGTGATCTCTTTCAACATCATGGCTTTAAATATGATATATGTGCCAATAAGTTCCAAATTTTATCTGAAACTCCAGGTTACTGCGTACTTTGACACTTAGATATTTCGTTGGCATCTCATACTGAACTTGTCTTAACCAAACTCCCTATTTCCTCTGCCTCTTTCATGGTCTTCCACATTTTATTTTAGTAAAGCAGCTTCCTCCATCTTTCCAGTTTCTCAGGCCAAAACTTGGAGTCATCCTTGCCTCTCTTCCTCTCACACACATCTGATTCCCCAGGAAATCTTGCCAGTCCTTTCTTCAAAGTGTATCCAGACTCTGAGCAGTTTTCATCAGCGCTACTGGTTTAAGTCTACATCAACTCCTCTGAATTACTACAGTGGCCCTTTTTACTCCTGCCCTCTTATAGTCTGTTTGCAGTACTCTAGCAAGAATGATTCTTTCAAGAAGCTAAGTCATTTTTGTCTCCTTCGGGTCAGAACTCTCAGGGATTCCATATCTTTTCTCAGAGTAAAAGGCCAGGTTCTGTTAAAGCTGTGAGTGATTGGATCCCTTCTTTCCTCTCTGACATTGGAACTTTTCTTTTTGCTTACTCCATTCTTGCCACAGTCGCCTTCTTGTTCCTCTCACGTGAGAGGCACATGCCTGTCTCCTGTCCTTTGTATTTGCTATTTGCCCTGCTTAGAATACTGTTTCTCAGATATATGGGTGGCTCCATCTTTTTCAGGTCTTTGTGCCTGTCTCCCCTTTCCATGAGCCTTAGTGTGTGTGTACGTGTGTGTGCTTGTGTGTGTTCAACTCTTTGCAACGCCCAGGGCTATAGCCCACCAGGTTCCTCTGTCTATGGAATTTTCCAGGCAAGAATACTGGAGTGGGTTGCCATTTTCTACTCCCAGCTCAGGGGATCTTCCCAGCTCAGGGATTGTCTCCTGCGTCTGCTGTCTTGGCAGGCAGATTCTTCACCTCTGTGCCACCTAGGAAACCAGAGACCTTCTCTTACCACACTGTCGAAATGGCAGTTCGTCTGTTTCCGGCCCTCCCTGCCCTCCCTTTCCCACCTTCTTTTTCTCCATACCACTTAAACCATTTAACTTATGGTATATTTTGCGCGCTTATTTTGTTTATTGCTTTTTCCCCTCCATTAGTATATATAAGCTCCGTAAAACCAAGGGTTAATGTTGTCTTTGTGTTCTGTAGATTCAAAAGCAGCTAGAATAGTGCCTAGCACTAAGTAAGCACTTGAGTAATTTGTTCAGTGAACTATTCTTTATTAGTTATAGTCTGTCACTTTGTAATGGATGCTATAGTTGGGATTTTGGTTTTTCCCTTGGATGTGTTGTACCTTTAAGTTTTTATGATGTATTTCTGTTTTCTTCATGAATATCTTTTCTTGAGACTGCTAATAGGCAGTCATTCATTATAATTTTGAGTCCTTGTTATGTACTAGTTGCATTGGAGGATACAAAGATAAAACATTGACCCTGACCTTCAAAAATTTAGTCTATGAGGGTAGGTGATGGTATGATTTTGAGATATCGATAAATTTTTTAAAGTAAGTACTTAAGAGATAAAATGGCTGAGGAATTTAAAAGAGCAAGAAATTATTTCTGCTAAGGGGAATAGGGAGAGACTTCTGGTATGTGGTACCTGTGCTGAGTCACAGGTAAAAATTGGGATTAGATTATGAGACAGAGGGAGAGAATTCCATATGGAGGGGACGGCACTGGCAAAATAAGAATGATTTCTGTGGAAAAGAACAAAGTGGTTCAATTAGTTAAAGATAGGGGAATATGAAAGGAATTGGTGGAGTGTGTTTGGAGTGGAATATTGGAGTCACCGATAGAGGTCTTGAGTGTAAGAATGAGGAATTCAAACTTTATTGTCGATAGTGAGGCTTCAGTGAAAGGTTTTGATTTAAGCAAGAGTGGAGGGATGACATTATTAGAGCTTTCTTTATGAATTTGACAACTTTATGCGAAAAGAGGGGCCAGAACACATATAGTGATTAACGATGCCATTATAACAGTTTGAGGAAAAACGTGATAAAGGTAGTGCAAATGGGTATAAAAAAGGATGCCTTGGAATTGATGAAACTTGGCAGCTGGATGTGAGGGCTGAGCTCCAAGCCTACAAGGTTTCAAGTGTAGTTGACAGGTCAGGCTGGGGTGCCCTGAGGAGAAGTTGGGAACCCAGAAGAGATGGGATCAGGGACATTTTTAGTTTAGTTTTGATATTCAGTTTGCAAGTGTGGTGGTGACATCATAGGTGATTGTTGCTCTGATAGAAAATCAGGAATCTTTAGAAAGGATGCGCATCTGTGGCTTTGTGCCTTCATTTTGATACAATTAATGACAGAGAAGTGATTCAGCTGCTGAAACTGTTCCGGAGGTCTGAGTCTTGATAACTGATTTGGAAAGCTTCAAGTCATCCAAAAACTCTTGATTTGTGAGTGGCTCTGCTTGTTTCACTGTTTGTTAGATGAGCTTCTCTAAGTTGTAAAGCATTTTAGCAGCTTGAAACAACTTAAATGTTGCCCTTTGAATGTCCCTTTACTGCTGATTCATTAGCTGTGGATATCTTAGCAGTGAAAACAACAGAGTTCCCAACTCGTTACCTTGATCACTTTGTTGAGATTGCTTTGACTGAAAAGGTTTGCAGGATCAGGCCATACTGCTCTTTTTCTTTCCCCTTGGGACTTACAGGCATCGGAGAGGAAGACAAGCCTTCTATGCTAATTGATGGTAGTTAAGGTGTTCGTTGCCAAAACAATTCTTTAACAACCTACACTTAACAAAATACCAGAAGATAACAAGAGGATTTAGCTTCTATTCCAGGCAAATTCAAAAACAGAATAAGGTCTTTTTAGATTTATATCATTTTCATGAGCCTTGTCGCAGGAGGAGTTTTTAACCCCAAGGTTATTTATAGGAAAAAAGAATTATTTGCAAAATAATGTTGATTAAGGTATACAGTTTTTATTTATAGACTGTCTAATGATGCATGATATTTATAATTTTATACTTGGTGCCTTTTAAAATAGTTGAATAAAAAGGCATCATTGAGTTTGTTAGTTGAGAACTTGCAACTTCACCAGCTTGGTTTGGAATGGTGACCTTGAGTTTACCACATTAGTCATCTCTCCTTTGTGCTTAGATCATAATGTCAGTGAATATGGTTTTGGCACTGTCCTTACAGAGTCTGTTCTTACTTCCCAGTGAATAGGAGTCTGCAGGACCCAAGTACCCTGAAATGAGCAAGTTTTCTTGTTTAGGATAACTTACATTTTTCAGTCCAAAGGAGGTGCTTATATTGTACATATGGTAGTTAATTTAGCAGATGTAGCGTATATTATAATTTTTTTGACCATAGGCAATTTTCACTAAATTTGTTTGCCAAGAATATAAAGTGTACCATTTTAATATTATGAGGAACCTGTAAGAATCTTTTTAGTCTTGTTTTGTTCTTTGACAGATGTGGTTAAGGCACTTGTTCAAAATCACACACCTCACTGGCGGCAGAGTTAGGATGAGAAATAGCTTTCTTAATCTCCAGGTGTGGAGATTGTCTCCTTTGACAATTATTGTTTTTAGGTTAATCATTTTAAAGTGAACAATTTGGTGGCATATAGTTTATTCACATGTTGAGCAACCATTCACCCTAACTAGTTCAAAACATTTCTGTCATTCCAAAGTGAAACCCCTGACCCATTAAGCAGTTTGAAAAAAATTTAAGCGATTAAAATAAAAATTTTTAAATAATGAAAATAAATGTCTTTACTTTGACCAGGTCAGCAATAGCAGGTTTGTATTAGAGGTCACCCATCTCTGATTTGCCAGAAGGAGAGAACTTTTTTTATATTATTTAGTAGTGGACATATTTTATTTACAACAACAACAGCATTACAAAGAAAGTGTCAGTCATATTATGATTAACAACACGAGCCGACATGCATTATACATATTACCTCTAATCTTTACACTAGCCTTTCAGAAAGATTACTCTGTTTCAGATAAGAAAACTAAGGCTTTGTTCAGTAACTCTGGCATTACTTAACTGGTAAATTGTGAACTTGTTTTTTGAATCCATGTCGGTTTGGTTCCAAAAGTTGGCTAACAGCAACAAATGGAAGGGATTTTCTTGTTTGGGGGTTCAGTTCAGTCGCTCACTCTTTGCGACCCCATGAATAGCAGCATGCCAGGCCTCCCTGTCCATCACCAACTCCCGGAGTTCACCCAAACTCATGTCCATTGAGTTGGTGATGCCATCCAGCCATCTCATCCTCTGTTGTCCCCTTCTCCTCCTGCCTCCAATCCCTCTCAGCATCAGAGTCTTTTCCAATGAGTCAACTCTTCGCGTGCGGTGGCCAAAGTACTGGAGTTTCAGCTTTAGCATCATTCCTTCCAAAGAAATCCCAGGACTGATCTCCTTCAGAAAGGACTGGTTGGATCTCCTTGCAGTCCAAGGGACTCTCAAGGGTTCTCCAACACCACAGTTCAAAAGCATCAATTCTTCAGCGCTCAGCTTTCTTCACAGTCCAACTTTCACATCCGTACATGACCACTGGAAAAACCATAGCTTTGACTAGATGGACCTTCGTTGGCAAAGTAATGTCTCTGCTTTTGAATATGCTATCTAGATTGGTCATAACTTTTCTTCCAAGGAGTGTCTTTTAATTTCATGGCTGCAGTGATTTTTGGAGCCCCCCCAAATAAAGTCTGACACTGTTTCCACTGTTTCCCCATCTATTTCCCATGAAGTGACGGGACCAGATGCCATGATCTTCGTTTTCTGAATGTTGAGCTTTAAGCCAACTTTTTCACTCTTCTCTTCCACTTTCATCAAGAGGCTTTTTAGTTCCTCTTCACTTTCTGCCATAAGGGTGGTGTTTGGGGGTGGGCCAGGACTATTTTAGCAGGAAGGTGTATAAGAGAAGGGGAGAGTAGTTGAGTTCACTGGTCTTGGT
Organism: Oryx dammah; assembly: GCF_014754425.2. NCBI lineage: Eukaryota > Metazoa > Chordata > Mammalia > Artiodactyla > Bovidae > Oryx > Oryx dammah. The sequence goes on along the minus strand of NW_024070209.1, from coordinate 93,257,453 downwards.
AGTGTCTCCAGTAATAACTACTTTCTCCTGACCAATTAATACCTGTATTCCATACAGGAAAAGCAAAATAGGAAATAACCTTTGGAACCCTTTAATGGATATATATATATATACAATTAGAAGAGATTGCAGTGTAGTTTCTGAGGTGTGTTCTTAGAATGCTATATTTCTTTTTTGCCTTCTCATTAATTTTTTGTGAATTGTTACTTTCTTTTTAAAATTGTAAATTGATTTGCATGAGTATTGACTAGTCATAACACTTTTGGATTGACTTTTCCATTTTAGATACTTTTAAAAAGCGGTGGTTTACTTCCAAAGAATAACTCAAATTGTATTTGTTGAAGGATTTTATAATTACACTTTTGCCCCTGTTGGAAAAAACCCTAATTATATCTTTTTTTAAAATTTGAAAGAACTTTAGTAGTCCAATTTTCAGTTATTCCCCTCAAAGGGGCTAGTAAGTCACTTCATAAACCTTGTCACTTTTTACTGTGTTTTGAATGACATGACTTCTTTTCTCCTGAGTAATAGGCACTGGAGTAATTTGCTTTGATATGCTGGGTTTTGAGTGAAAAGGATGTGTAAAAGATAGCTTCCTGGCTATTTTGGACAAAAGAATTTTTTTTTTATGGTTATGTAAACATAATATAAACTGAAACAACAGCAGCCATCTCAAATGGCCTGAGTTTAAGTGTATTGATAGTTATCCAAAGAAGTATAGATTTTCAACAGTGACCCTGTGACTTTTGCTAATATCTAAACAGTAAGTACTTACAGAAATGGATTCCAAACTCTTAAAAACTTTTTATTTAAAAATTTTAAAATGCCCTTATATAATAACTTGGCTCAGATATTACGCATCATTTTTCTCCTTTGACCAGGATGAGTTTTTTCACTCTGGAACCAGTAAAAACATATCATAAAGAGTACAGGCTTTGGAGTTGGTTAGATTTCAAATCCTTTCTCTGCCACTTAATAGCTCTAAGACATTCTCTCACCTTTAAAAATAATATAATACCTCATAACTCTACTAAGAAGGATTAAAGAGTGATGTCTCTAAAGGGCTCAGTACAGTGTCTGGCACACATTAAACTGTGTTCAGATTGTAGTTGTAGAAAGAAGTCTAAATTTTGGTAGCCTAGCCTGGAGAACCCCAGGGACAGAGGAGCCTAGTGGGCTTCCGTCTATGGGGTCGCACAGAATTGGACACGACTGAAGCGACTTAGCAGCAGCAGCAGCAGCAGCAGACAAATATCAGTGCAATGCAAATACAGTACAGCCTCACAGTAAAGTGCACATTCTGAAATCAATACATTCCTTCTTGGGTTTTTTGTTTTGTTATTTTTTTTTCGAAGTGCCGTATGTCAGTTTTCATTACTTCCTGCAGCTTGCCCTCCTTTTCTCAGAAATGCTTGGCAAAAATCTCCATTGATTATTGTATAATTTACCTCACAGATTAGAAGGTGCTCCCTGTACAAGCTAATGATGAGGCATTCGCTCCTCATAGCTGGCCTTCGGTGAGGTGTTCATGTGTTGCATGCTGACAGGTTCTTACCACCTTCAGAGATGTCTGCTGGCTGAATGCCCAAGCTTATGTCAAACAAGACAGTACTGGTTGCCTGGAGTGAAAGAAGTACCAAGTGCCTACTTAGCATTTATAGTATATTTTATGATGACTGTTAATATTAAAGCATGAAAGTCTATATCCTGGTCTATTAATTTTACTCATTACTTCCCCATTACTTGTTTCGCTTCTCTTGTTGTGTTCAGAAAAGCATATAGACGGCTTTTTACTCTAAACTGTAGGCTTGAAGTTGTAATGAATTATAATCCAAGAGTATTAGCTGTGGAGGGGACTTTGGAGATCAACTAGCTTATCTTGTAGATGAGAAAACTGGCTGAGAGAAGTTGTGAGTTGCTTCAGGACACGAGAGCAGGTGACAGGTCTGATTTCCAGTCTAGTGCTGAGGGCTAATCTGTAGAGTGGAGAGAGCCCTGGACTTTGAAATCGCTCAGTCCTGATTCCGCCTCCTGATTCCACCATTTATTAACAGTATGACCTTTGTTAAGAGCACCTGAATATCCTTCCTGCTCTGTTATACTTTGTAGGGTGATGAGGATTATGAGGTAATGTAAGTAAGGCACAGTGCCTGGCATAGGCTGTGGATGCAAGGGCTGTGTTATGTTGTACTGTTTTTCTTGATTACTTAAAACAGATCATATGGTTAAGTGATTATTCTTTATGAAATGGGAATCAATGAGAATGGTTAATGTTTTTGCCAAATCCTTTCACTGGACTGTTTACTACAAAATGAGAGTAAAACTCATCTTGTGCTCCAGAGCTGCTCCAAGTTGTACAGCGTTGACATTGCTTCTTCCTGGGAAATGTTTGGCGTTGCCCAAGGAAAATGGGAATAGAATGGGGAACATCAGAATCCACCTATGTTTAGTTAGGCTAGCAGTTCTCAGACTTCTGAATTCAAGATTTCTTTATACACTTAAAAATTATTGAGGACCCCAAGGATCTCTTGTTTATGAGAATTTTATCTGTTGATATTTATATTATTAGAAATTATACCTGATAAAATGTGTATAATTATTCATTTAAAATAAGAAATGTTAAATTATGTATGTGTAAGTAAATGTTTTAAGTTTTAGGTTTTAAATTTTTTGTTTCAAGTTACAAAAGTAATACATGCAAATTAAAGTAATATAGAATCAAAATAAAAAATGAAATTATTTCATCCCCATCATATACATACTCCAATGCCTGTAGTCAAGAGTTTAGCATGTATTCTTCTAGAACTATTTCTATGCAGTTATAAATTCTCTCATACTACAAATGTTTGAGTTTTAAAAAAATAAAAATTGCATATATTTAAGGTACCCAGGGACAGGGGAGCCTGGTGGGCTGCCGTCTATGGGGTCGCACAGAGTCAGACATGACTGAAGTGACACAGCAGCAGCAGCGTGATATTTTGATGAACATATATCTAGTGAAATAATTATCATAGTTGAGCTAATTACTATATCCCTATTTGGTGTAGTTCTTTTTTTTTTGGTAGTGCAATCACCTGAAATCTGTCACAGCAAATTTCTAGTATCCAGTAGTATTATTGGCTATAGCCATATGCTTGACATTATTAGATTAATTGACTTATTCATCCTACATAACTACCACTTTGTAACCTTTGACCAACATCTACCCATTTCTCCCACTTCCTGTAAACGATGTATTTTTATTGAAAAATAACTATTTTCCAAAACACAAAATAGAGTAGCATTGCTTTACATTTTTGCGAATCTCATTAATGTATAGCTTAATAGAAGAGAGCCGCATTCTGATAGGTGCTTCTGCATTTAGTCTGTTGTATGTTGTTCTAGTTGAATTGGGCTTTACACAGATTTGAATTTGAAAGAAGGGAGGTGTATTTTAATAGCTTTTTCTGATAATTTTGTGTATTCTTCTTTAATACTATACTGCCACTGCTGCTGCTGCTAAGTCGCTTCAGTCGTGTCCGACTCTGTGCGACCCCATAGACAGCAGCCCACCCGGCTCTGTCGTCCCTGGGATTCTCCAGGCAAGAATACTGGAGTGGGTTGCCATTTCCTTCTCCAATACATGAAAGTGAAAAGTGAAAGTGAAGTCGTGTCCGACTCCTAGTGATCCCGTGGACTGCAGCCTACCAGGCTCCTCCATCTATGGGACCTTCCCGGCAAGAGTACTGGAGTGGGTTGCCATTGCCTTCTCTGTCCAGTATAATGCTATACTAGAACTTGGCAAATGGCAGTGTCTTAATGGAATCTGAAACCAGATCAGTGAGCTTTTTATATTTGTCCCATTAAAATTTGTTGATCTGTTGCATTTTGAATGGATCTTTATTCATACGTGATTTTGTAACATCGTATGTTGGTCATTTGGAAAATGTTGGTTCGCTAAACTATTTTGAACTTCTGGACGTGATATATTTCATTTTATAATATCTCCATACATTCTGTAACCTCTGGAAAACTCTACGCTTGTGAGTTTCAGTTCAGTTCAGTTTAAATGAGAGTTAAAATGGCATGTAATGCTTCAGTTCAGTTCAGTTCAGTCACGCAGTCGTGTCCGACTCTTTGCAACCCCATGAATCGTAGCACGCCAGGTCTCCCTGTCTATCACCAACTCCTGGAGTTCACTCAGGTTCACGTCCATCGAGTCCGTGATGCCATCCAGCCATCTCATCCTCTCTCGTCCCCTTCTCCTCCTGCCCCCAATCCCTCCTAGCATCAAAGTCTTTTCCAATGAGTCAACTCTTTGCATGAGGTGGCCAAAGTACTGGAGTTTCAGCTTCAGCATCATTCCTTCCAAAGAAATCCCAGGGCTGATCTCCTTCAAAATGGACTGGTTGGATCTCCTCGTGAGTCTTCTCCAACACCACAGTTCAAAAGCATCAATTCTTCGGTGCTCAGCCTTCTTCACAGTCCAACTCTCACATCCATACATGACTACTGGAAAAACCATAGCCTTGACTAGACAGACCTTAGTCGGCAAAGTAATGTCTCTGCTTTTGAATATGCTATCTAGGTTGGTCATAACTTTCCTTCCAAGGAGTAAGCGTCTTTTAATTTCATGGCTGCAGTCACCATCTGCAGTGATTTTGGAGCCCCCCAAAATAAAGTCTGACACTGTTTCCACTGTTTCCCCATCTATTTCCCATGAAGTGATGGGACCAGATGCCATGATCTTCGTTTTCTGAACGTTGAGCTTTAAGCCAACTTTTTCACTCTTCTCTTTCATTTTCATCAAGAGGCTCTTTAGCTCCTCTTCACTTCTGCCATAAGGGTGGTGTCATCTGCATATCTGAGGTTATTGATATTTCTCCCGGCAATCTTGATTCCAGCTTGTGTTTCTTCCAGTCCAGCATTTCTCATGATGTACTCTACATATAAGTTATAAATAAGCAGGGTGACAATATACAGCCTTGATGTACTCCTTTTCCTATTTGGAACCAGTCTGTTGTTCCATGTCCAGTTCTAACTGTTGCTTCCTGACCTGCATACAGATTTCTCAAGAGGCGGGTCAGGTGGTCTGGTATTCCCATCTCTCTCAGAATTTTCCACAGTTTCTTGTGATCCACACAGTCAAAGGCTTTGGCATAGTCAATAAAGCAGAAATAGATGTTTTTCTGGAACTCTCTTGCTTTTTCAATGATCCAGCGGATGTTGGCAATTTGATCTCTGGTTCCTCTGCCTTTTCTAAAACCAGCTTGAACATCAGGAAGTTCACGGTTCACGTATTGCTGAAGCCTGCCTTGGAGAATTTTGAGCATTACTTTACTAGCATGTGAGATGAGTGCAATTGTGCGGTAGTTTGAGCATTCTTTTGCATTGCCTTTCTTTGGAATTAGAATGAAAACTGACCTTTTCCAGTCCCGCGGCCACTGCTGAGTTTTCCAAATTTGCTGGCATATTGAGTGCAACACTTTGACAGCATCATCTTTCAGGATTTGAAATAGCTCTACTGGAATGCCATCACCTCCACTAGCTTTGTTCGTAGTGATGCTTTCTAAGGCCCACTTGACTTCACATTCCAGGATGTCTGGCTCTAGATGAGTGATCACACCATTGTGATTATCCGGGTCATGAAGATCTTTTTTGTACAGTTCTGTGTATTCTCGCCACCTCTTCTTAATATCTTCTGCTTCTGTTAGGTCCATACCATTTCTGTCCTTTATCGAGCCCATCTTTGCATGAAATGTTCCCTTGGTATCTCTGATTTTCTTGAAGAGATCTCTAGTCTTTCCCATTCTGTTGTTTTCCTCTATTTCTTTGCATTGATCGCTGAAGAAGGCTTTCTTATCTCTTCTTTGGAATTCTGCATTCAGATACTTATATCTTTCCTTTTCTCCTTTGCTTTTCGCTTCTCTTCTTTTCACAGCTATTTGTAAGGCCTCCCCAGACAGCCATTTTGCTTTTTTGCATTTCTTTTTCATGGGGATGGTCTTGATCCCTGTCTCCTGTACAGTGTCACGAACCTCATTCCATAGTTCATCAGGCACTCTATCTATCAGATCTAGGCCCTTAAATCTATTTCTCACTTCCACTGTATAATCATAAGGGATTTGATTGAGGTCATACCTGAATGGTCTAGCGGTTTTCCCTACTTTTTCAATTTAAGTCTGAATTTGGCAATAAGGAGTTCATGATCTGAGCCACAGTCAGCTCCTGGTCTTGTTTTTGTTGACTATATAGAGCTTCTCCATCTTTGGCTGCAAAGAATATAATCAGTCTGATTTCGGTGTTGACCATCTGGTGATGTCCATGTGTAGAGTCTTCTCTTGTGTTGTGGGAACAGGGTGTTTGCTATGACCAGTACTACTGTGAAAATACTTTTGGCCTTTTAGACCCTTGAAAGTGTCTTGAAGACCTCCAGAGGTCCCTGGATCACAGTTAGAGAAACTGTGGCATTAGACAAAGTAAAGGTAGTGACTAGATAAGCAGACTGCAACTTAATAGTGGGTAATCTGGAAATTAAAATGCAGTGGATTGTTGTGTAAGTCTCAGTTTCAGAAACTATCTAATATATTCCTTGAAATAAAAAGTGGGCTAATTTTGAAGTGCAGTGAGTTGGTTATTGAATATTTAAGTGCTTTTTATAGATAACACTTTGTGTTAAGGTACTGCTAAACGTGGATTCCATCCCTAGGTCGAGAAGATTCCCTGGAGAAGGAAATGGCAACCTACTCCAGCATCCTTGCCTAGGAAATTCCATGGACAGAGGACCCTGGTATGCTACAGTCCATGGGGTTGCAAAAGATTCAGACAGGTCTCAGTGACTAAATGGAGCAAAAGATTTACATTATGAAAATGGATTCCTTTTCTTCAGTAGTTTGTAGTCTAGTGAGAGAGGTTAGATGTATAATCTCCTGAAAAGATAACTAATGCAGTATTCTCTGTAACAAGTGTGACATGTACAGTGTTGGGTAGAATGAGTTTTATTTAAGTAGGTGAGGGAGAGAGGAGGCCATTGTCTTTACAAGGGAGAAGTGCGATACTTACTCAATTCAGATAGTCATTATGTCAGTTAAGCTAGATTGGATAATTCATGTAGAGTAATTAATCTAGGCTTGCAAAATTAAATTGGAATATATATTTTTATTCTCAACATTGTTACCTTATTTTTGTAGAATTGTATGGTTTCCAGTATTTTTACATCTTTAGCCGTATCTTTAGATCTTTCAAACAGTTTCACTGTGAGGTGAACAGTGGTGGTTCTATTTTATAAAGGAGAAAAGTGAGGCCTGGAATGGTTAATTGACGTATTAGCTAAGAAGTTGTATAGCTGGAATTTGAACCCTTGTCTGTCTCCAAAGTGTTTTCGGTTATGTTTCTGTTTGGTCAGTGAGTTTTAAGGAAGTATTTTTGGATTGTAGTCGGGAATTTTGCGATTTTTCAAAGGATGACTATTTTAAGCGGAGGTTGGATGGTGGTTATTCTTCTCATTTTAAAGGTGTTGATTGGCATTTGGATTCTGAATTTATTTTTTATTGTAATTTTTACTTAGTTACTTGATTAAATTATTGTAAAATAGTAATGAATTGAAATTTTCTAAGGTGGCATTTTACTATGTTGGTGAACAATATGTGGACTTTACAGTTTGTTTTAGGCCAAGAATTAACTTACCTTTACTGTCTAATACATTACTCTTTGATTGGATAATATGGTTATAGTCACTTTTGAAAGAGTATTGTGGCTTACAAAGCTGGTTTGAGGGAAAAAAAATTCATTTGTACTGGCAGTCAGCCAATATTTTATAAGCTACAATTTTCTTTTGAATAGCTGGTGGTTTGTAGCTCCATAATTTGTGGTTCTTCTGAACTTGTAAAAAGATTACACGTATTTAAAAATGACCTTATCACTTTAATGTTTTAAGCAACATACAGCTGTCGAATTTTTTAATAGCATTCTTGTGTGTTTTATTTAATTTACCTGGACTGAGAATCTGTTTTAAATTAATTTATACAGTGGAATCATCCCCCCTCCCCCCCTAAACTCCAGACAAACCTAAAACCAAAAACTATTTGGGTAATGTAACAGGCAAAATTAAAGGCAAAGGAGATGTGAATCTCTTCTAAATCAGTCTGCCAAATCCTCGCTGTCTCCATGCTGGTCCATTTCTTAGCCACGGCTACCCAGATGTGTGAATTCTGTGGTGTGTGGGTTTGTTTGGGTGTGTTTAGTGTTCCTACATGACATTTAGTTTTAAATCTTATTTGTGTGTGTTTGTGATGCTGCCACTGCTGCTTTTTCACATGCAGGTGGAAAAGAGCAGTTCATTTGAAATGTTTCATGTTCTCTGCCTTGTTCTCATGGGGTGGGTGGGTGGGGGTGTGTGTGTGTGTGTGCATCCAACTCTTTTGCGACCCTGTGAACTGTAGCCCACCAGGCTCCTCTGTCAATGGGATTTCCCAGGGAAGAATACTGGAGTGGGTTGCCATTTCCTTCTCCAGGGGATCTTTCTATCCCAGGGATCAAACCTGTCTCTTCTGCATTGCAGGCGGCTTCTTTACTGCTGAAACACTGGGAATGCTTCATGGTTTGTGTGTAGGTAGTTAAATTTGTGAAAGTCCTGAGATTGTTTCAAATCCTTCCTTTTGATTTTAGGTTAAATCTTAAATGGAATATGGTAACCTTTTTGCTTGAAAGATTTTGGAAAGCCAGATTAATGGTTCCATTTTTATATTTATAGAAGTTTCACAGATGAAAATGAACCTAGTATTCCCAACTTCTGATTCAAACACCCATTACCAAGGAAGGACGTTATTTAAAAATAGATCATAATGAACTGTTATCTTTCTTGTATTAATTTTTAAAGTCTTCTGTTTCTGGAAGATGGGTGAGATTTGGGTGAGATTTATCAGTGGAATGGTTTTTAGGTAAGATTTTAGCAAATTGTTAATGGCCAGATTCTTAACTCTGTTAATAATCCTGGCATGCAATAAGGGTTGCTTTTGAAAAGACTCTCTTACTTTGGCAGATACTGATGCTCAATCTTAATTGCACATTGGAATATCTAAGAGCTTAAAAAAGCGTGGATCACCTTTTAAGCTCGAGGGATTCTAATTGAATTGGTCTAGGATACTGGCTTCCCTGGTGGCTCAGACCGTAAAGCGTCTGCCTTCAATGCTGGAGACCCGGGTTCAATCCCTGGCTTGGGAAGATGCCCTGGAGAAGGGAATGGCAACCCACTCCAGTACTCTTGCTTGGAAAATCCCATGGACAGAGGAGGCTGGTAGGCTGCAGTCCATGGGGTCACTAAGAGTTGGACACGACTGAGCGACTTAGTTACTAACTTAAGATACTGCCTAAGCGTCGGAATTCTTAGAGGTGAGTCAGCCCACCCAGGGGAAATACTTGATTTTGGAGAGTATGTCTCTACCTTTGGAGTGTAAAAAAATTCTTATTTTGGGATAATTGTAGATTCTCTTGCTGTTGTTAAGAAATAATATATTCAATAAAAACCCATTAGTATAATTTGGTCTTTCAAAAGAATGTTATAAAAGTGGAATCATACAGTATGTAATCTTTTAAGATTGGTTTTTTTTGTTTACTTAGCATAATTTTGTTGAGATCCATCCAAGTAGTTGTATGTATCAATAGTTTGTTCCTTTTTATAGCTGAGTGGTATGTCATGGTAGATAGAAATGTCTCAGTTTGTTTAATTGGGGGATGTTTGGATTGTTGCCAGTTTTTGGCTATTACCAGTAAAGCTAATGTGAACATTTGTATATAGGTTTTTGTATATACGTTCTCATTTTTCTGGGATTAATGCCCAAGAGTGCAATTGCTTCATTGTATGGTGAATACAGTAGTTTTATAAGACACTCCTGACTTTTTCAGAGAGGATGTAGCATTACATTTCCACCAGCAATGTATGAATGGCTCAATTTCTCTACATCTTTACTAGCATTTGATGTTACTACTTTTTTTTAAGGAAAATTAGCAGACTTTATTATTTAGGATAGTTGTAGGTTTGCAGAAAGTTGAGCAGAGTTCAACTTCAGGTTAATACAGGGTTCCCATATATATCTTTCTCCTTCACTGGTTGCCCCTTTTATTAATATCTTTCATTAGTTAAATTTGATGGACTAACATTGATACATTATTATCTAAATTCCATAGTTTACATTAGGGTTCACTATTTGTGTTATTTGTTCTATGGGTTTTGACAAGTACATCTGTATCCACCATATCATACAGAATAGTTTCATTATCCTAAAAAAATCTCCCTGTGTTCTACCTATTTATCCCTCCCGCACCCCCTGATCTTTTTCCAATTAAAGTTTTCCCTTATCCAGAGTGTCATGTACAATCAGCCCTCCATATCTGTGGGTCTTTAACCTTGAAATTTCAGTCTTCATTTGGTTGAATTTACAGATGTGGAACCTGTGGATACGAATGCATTTGAGTATCGCAGATGAGTGGATTGAGTACAGGGGATGACTGTAATTGAAATAATACATTTATAGCCTTTTCAGATTGGCTTCTTTCACTTAGCAATATCCATTTAAGGTTCCTCCATGTCTTTTGGTGGTTTGATAGCTCATCTTTTAAATTCTTAATAATAATTCCTCTGTGTGGATATATTAGTTTGTTCATTCACCTATTGAAAGATCTTGTTTCCAGTCTTTTGAAAATTATGAATAAAGCTGCTATAAACATCTGTGTCTAGGTGGACATAAATTTTTAACTCATTGGATAAATACCTAGGAGTGCGATTCCTGTATTATATGATAAAAGACTGTGCTTAGCATTGTAAGAAACTGCTAAATAGTTTTCCAAAGTGAAAGGAGCTCAGCCAGGTCCAACTCTTTGCGACCCTGTGGACTATATAGTCCATGGAATTCTCCCAGCCAGAATACTGGAGTGGGTAGCCTTTCCCTTCTCCAAGGGATCTTCTCCAAGCCACTTCTCCAAGTGGCTGTACTATTTTGCAATGAATTATTCTTTGTTTAGCCATTCAGATCAATATGTAGTAATGTCTCATTTTGGCTTTAATTTGTATTTCTTTAATGGCTAATGGTGACTGCAGCCATGAAATTAAAAGATGCTTACTCCCTGGAAGAAAAGTTATGACCAATCTAGATAGCATATTGAAAAGCAGAGACATTACTTTGCCAACAAAGGTCTGTTTAGTCAAGGCTATGGTTTTTCCTGGGTCATGTATGGATGTGAGAGTTGGACTGTGAAGAAAGCTGAGTGCCGAAGAATTGATGCTTTTGAACTGTGGTGTTGGAGAAGACTCATGAGGAGATCCAACCAGTCCATTCTGAAGGAGATCAGCCCTGGGATTTCTTTGGAAGGAATGATGCTAAAGGTGAAACTCCAGTACTTTGGCCACCTCATGCGAAGAGTTGACTCATTGGAAAAGACTGTGATGCTGGGAGGGATTGGGGGCAGGAGGAGAAGGGGACGAGAGAGGATGAGATGTCTGGATGGCATCACTAACTCAATGGAGATGAGTCTGAGTGAACTCTGGGAGTTGGTGATGGACAGGGAGGCCTGGTGTGATGCGATTCATGGGGTTGCAAAGAGTTGGGACACGAATGAGCGACTGAACTGAACTGAATGGCTAATGATATTGAGCATCTTTTAAAGTGTTTATTTGCCATCTATATGTCCTTTTTAGTGAAATGTCTTTTGCTCATTTTCTAATTGGATTGCTTGTTTTTTTTATTTTACTGTTGAGCTTTGAACTTTCTTTATGTATTGTTCAAACATTTTGGCTACCCAGTATTTTAGCCAGAAGTCTTGTTGGATATATGGTTTGCAGATATTTTTCTCTCTGTTTTTAACTTTTTTCTTTTTTAAAAATCTTAACTGGATTTCATAGAAGAAAAGGTTTTAACTTTGATGAGGTCCAGTTTATCAGGTTTCTTTTTATGGGTCTTGTTTTCGGTGTCAAGTCTGAGAGTGTCAAGTCTTAGCACTGTAGACCCAGCTCTGTGTTATGAAGATTTTCTGTAGTATTACATTTAAGTCTGTGATCTGTTTGAATTAGTTTTTATGTAAGCTATGAGATTTAGGTCTAAGTTTTTTTTTTTTTTTTTTTGTCTTTTGTTTGCTTCTTTTTTTTTTTGGACTATTAATGTCCAAGTCCTCCAGCATCATTGGTTGAAAAGGCTATCCTTCCTTCATTTAATTACTTTTGCACCTTTTTCAGAATCCAGTTGGACCAAGTTTTGTGCGATTCTAATTCTGGGTCTCTATTCTGTTCCATTGATCTAAGTGTACTCTTCTGCTGGTACCAGCAGGCTTGATTATTGTAGCAGTATAGTAAGTCTTTAACTTGGGTGGGGAGTGACTCTTCATCTTTTATTCTTTTTCAAAATTGTTTTAGCAATTCTAGATTTTGTGACTTGCCATTTTAGAATAAGTTTGTGTAAGGAAAATCTTGATAGGAATTTCATTAAATCAGTGGATCAATTTGGGGGAAATTGGTAGCTTTACTATGGTGCATCTTTACCATTGGTTTGAGATGAGAATGAGGTTAGAGATTGGAATGAGATTAGAGAGAAGGAATTCTGTAGAAAAGGTATTCTACCTCAGTTAGACAGAGAGATTTGTTTATAACTAGCAAAATGTTAATTTTTTAAGCCCCCCTCCCCACTTTGGTGCTAAAAAAACCATTAATAAAGTAATGGGAATGGAAGTAATTGTTAATTTATTCATAAACGTATTTACTCAACACCCTTGTGAATATCTGTTGTGGGCCAGGCAGTGTTCTAGACACTGGAATACAGTGGTACAGGCAAGGTCCCTACTTTTGTTGACCTTATGTTCCTGTGTTGAAGTAGAAAATGTATAATCAAGAAATACACCATTAAGTGCTAGCCAGATAATTAAAATATACGTTGATATTAAGACAGGAGAGTGATGGAGGTGGCTGCTTAATTGGATGATCGGGGAAGGCCTCTGAAGAGATCTTGTTTATAGTTAGATCTGAAGGTTAAGAAAGAGTCTCTTTGGCTGGAAGACTCTGCCAGCCAGAGAGGACTGCTAGTGCAGAGCAGGGACACGGCTGATATGTGGGAGGAGCCAAAAAGGAGGACAGAGTGATTGGAGTGTAACCAGGAGGGAGAGAGGAAGAGCCGAGAGTGAGATACGGACGAGTGTTTGGTGAGGTAGGCAGGGGCCAGATCAGCTGAGACTTTGTAAACCTGGGTAAGGAGTTTATATTATGTATACGTTTATCATACATAAATGTGTAGAAAAAGTATTCTACTTCAGTTAGATGGAGAGATTTGTTTATAGCTAGCAAAATGTTAACTTTTTAAGCCCCCCTCCCCACTTTGGTGCTAAAAAAAAAACCATTAATAGAGTAATGGGAATGGAAGTAATTGTTAATTTATTCATAAACGTATTTACTCAACACCCTTGTGAATATCTGTTGTGGGCCAGGCAGGGTTCTAGACATATATTCAGATATGTGGCAAATATATTTACACACACA
>NW_024070209.1:93163856-93243948 GCF_014754425.2 Oryx dammah | reverse complement strand
TAGACATATATTCAGATATGTGGCAAATATATTTACACACACACACAGACACACACACACACAGACACAGCAGTTAAGTAACTGCTCCGGGTGTTGTGCTAAAACTGGGGGCAACAACAAAGGAGGTGTAAAATATAGACCTTTTTTTCATTGAACTTTGATGAAAAGAGAAGTGAAAAAAGTGTAACCTGTGGTAGTTGGAGAGGATTTCTTGGAGGAGTTGAAGGTTAAAGAGTAATAGTAGGACTTAGGCAGGCAGAGAAGAGTAAATCCAAGTAACAGAATAGATATGGTGGAAAGAAAATTGGCATCTTAGTCAGAAGACCTGGTTTGAATGCTGGCTCTGATGTTTAATAGCTTTGTGACTTTGGTTGGGTCCCTTTGAGCCTGTGTCTCCCCTGCCTTCTCATAGGGCTGCTGTGAAGATGAAGACTGTATGGGTTGCTTCCACTGTAACGAGATTGCACTAGTTCTGTTGTTAGATGACATGTTTGCAGATACTCATTAACATATCAGAGAAGGCACTGGCACCCCACTCCAGTACTCTTGCCTGGAAACTCCCATGGACAGAGGAGCCTGGTAGGCTGCAGTCCATGGGGTCGCTAAGAGTCGGACAGGACTGAGCAATTTCCCTTTCACTTTTCTCTTTCATGCGTTGGGGAAGGAAATGGCGACCCACTCCAGTGTTCTTGCCTGGAGAATCCAAGCGATGGGGGAGCCTCGTGGGCTGCCGTCTATGGAGTCGCACAGAGTCGGACATGACTGACGCGACTTAGCAGCAGCATGTTTCATAAATTCAGATGTCATTTAGTAATTTGTATTTATCAAATCTTTTATAACTTTCCATTAAAAATATTTAGAGTGCCTAGCTCAGTGTGAGGCATTCCGTGAATTGTAGGTGTTAATCATTCTTAGTCAGCTCAGGCTGAGTAAAACAGGCGTAGCAAAACAGGATGACAGTCTCTGCCCTTCAGGAGTTTTTGCTCTTGGTGTTAAGTTATACTCATATGAATGTAAGGTATTCAGTGCCCTGGAGTCTAAATTTGTGCTACAGGTACAAATACAAGAGGTGAGAGGGTAAATGTCTTTCACTAGACCTCATTGGAGCAGTGTGAGTAAATGTGGAAAAAGGATTTGGATAGGCAGGGAGGGCAGGGTAGGCGTTCTGTGCTAACAGGGCTTTTATTTTATTGGGTTGGCTAAAAAGTTATTTGGGCTTTTCTGTTATCTTACATAAAAACCCAAACAAAGTTTTTGGCCAACCCAATGTTTTGTTTTGTTTTGTTTTGTTTTATTTACTTAAATATATTTATATTTAGGGATACCAAAGCATAAATGTTACTGCCACTGCTGAGGAAATCATTAGTAACACTTAAAAGATTCTCATTCTAAAACTTGTGTAATGTTATAATTGAGTTTACCTTTCTCCTTGTAAATTTATTGAACTTGTGCCTTCTCTCCAGATGGTATTACAGTGTAGAATTTATTTTTGGAGTGTGTTTTTTAAAAATATGGAATTGCTTTTATGATACACCTAGGTTTAAAGTCTGTTATGGATTTTCTCTTGTAGGTGTATAAATCACAAAACTCTACGCTATAAGATTACTGTTCCAAAGGCAGGACAAATTTCTGAAGTTTCCTTGGTAATCTCCCTTCACATGTTAAGATTGTTTCTCAACTGTTTGTAAATCCTTGGGCCTATTTGGGATGCTAGGATGACTCTTCTGTTTTAGAAAAGCAGTGCCATTAGAGTGCTGTACAGCCTGTCCTGAAATTAGGTGGTTTTACTACAACGCACTGTTCTCTCTTGGTCACTGTGGTGGTTTGCAAATGACCAGACCCTAGGTCATGCTTCTTGAATGCAGCTGTCTGTCTTGAATACTGAGAGTAAACTCCTCTTAATTTGCCTTTCAGGGAATCTAGGTTTAACTGCATATCTACTAGAATATTTTGCGCTAGTAACTAGACTATAGAGAATCTTGATAGCATTCCAGTAACTTTCCTATTGGTATGTGATCAGCTCAGTGAAATTTTACAGAATCATGATTTTTATAGTTTTAATAATAAAAGCTAACATTTACTGAGTGCTCTTATGCCATGCTTTCTGCTAAGCATGGGATTTTTTTTTTTCATTTAAACATCACAACAACATAATAAGGTGAGTACTGTTTTTATTCTCACTTTACATGTGAGACAGAGAGGTTAATTTCCATCCAGGGTTACACAGTTAGCAAGTGATAGAACAGGGATTTGAACCTAGGTAGTCTGATTTCAGGGCCAGTTCTCTTACCTTTAAAACTTTTAACAGTCTTCTCAGTTAATGTCCTTCTGGGAAACTCTTATATTGGGAATTTTATCTTTCATGTGTTACTTTGTGGGAAGATGTTGGAATCTTGTTATGTTCCTGTTAGGGATTTTTCAGTTGTACCCATTATCTTGTGTGAAGGATTGGCTATTAATATTAGTTAAGTAACCCCAGCTGCTGAATTAGAGCCCTGAAATACATCAGCTAAAATGCCTAAATCCTGTGTATAATAGCCCAGAGCAGGTGTCCACCTCAGCCTGTTGCTGCTGCTGCTGCTAAGTTGCTTCAGTTGTGTCCGACTGTGTGCGACCCTGCAGACGGCAGCCCACCAGGCTCCGCCGTCCCTGGGATTCTCCAGGCAAGAACACTGGAGTGGATTGCCATTTCCTTCTCCAATGCATGAAAGTGAAAAGTGAAAGGGAAGTCGCTCAGTCTGGTCCGACTCTTAGCGACCCCATGGACTGCAGCCCACCAGGCTCCTCTGTCCATGGGGTTTTCCAGGCAAGAGTACTGGAGTGGGATGCCACTGCCTTCGCCGCCTCAGTCTGTGGCTCTCCATAAAAGCCATTTAGGGAGCTCAGGCATTAGGGCTGATGGGGATCCTACTATCTTTAGTACCTGGCTTCCACGGTTGTTTTGTTGGACACATTGTCTAAGAGAGGTGGAAGTTGCAAGTACAATTTCTGCTCACTTTGGTTGCTGAGGGCTTAGTCTCATTGCCTTATCGCTGCAGAGGGATTGGGAAATGTCATGTCCTTTCTCTTGCTGATGCCATTCTGTAGTATTTTGAGTCATTTCATCAGTGTTGAAATGTTCTTGGGAGGAGTTCATTTTCAGCTACAGAATGTGAAGGGTGGCAAACCTTGTCCCCCCTACAACTCTCTTACTTTGGAAGAAACAGTGGCTTTTGGTGCATAGTTAGCTGCCTCCTCCACAGCTGTAATGCTGTAGATTTCAGTAGGAATGCCAGAGCAACCCAGTGTTATGTTTACAAAGTGTGACTATACACATTCAGCTCTGGCTTCTTGTACCAGCTCTGTGAGGTAACTATCAACAGATAAAGCCAAGTAGTGGTATTCCCATTGCAAATGAGAGAACTTCAAGGAAACCAGCTAAGAAGTTGTAGAGCTGGGACTTTTACATGCAGCTCTCATGGCATCAAAGTTCAGTTTGTATAACACACAATTTTTTGGGCAGAAAGTCTATCCAGCATGTTTTATGCTTACTATTATCACTGCTCTTAAATGTATCTTTCCTTAACAATATGTCCAATATAGTATTACTGATGTCCAATATAATATACTAACAAATGACTGGCATAATTTGGTCTTATTTTGAAGATTCAGAAAGTTCAAGAACTTGCATTGCTTCACTGTCATCATTACATTTGTAAATGACATCATACTTCAGGTATGTCAGTTAATGAAATACGAGAGGTTTTACTCTGTTTAGAGTTACATTTTATAGCCTTGCTTTTGGTAGATAAAATGATGTGTAAAATGAGTAAAGGAAGTAAGAAACAAAATAATTGCAGCAGTTACATTTCCTCTCAGTAGGAAAAATATATTCTTTTTGAAATACAGTGCTTATCTATGTAATTTCACAGATAATTTTGCTGTACTTACCATGTGGTAAAAAATCATGTTAGTACATGCTGCTCAAGAAATTGGGAACATATTCTGCTTTGTAGCAGAGGGGTCCTTCCTTACTGACATACTAGAAGTATGATGCCCTTCTATAGTATTTTGAGTGTTTCATCAGTGGTGAGGTGTTTTCAGCAACAGCACTGTGGAAATCTGATTTAGGGGTTGAAAGCTGTGGACTATGGCAGAATGTTAAGTGTTTGTACAGATGGATTATTAATCAGAGAGTAAGCTGGATACTTCTACATATCCCCATTTTAATATAACAGACAGCAAGCTCATTCTGGTTGACTTATTTTTGGTTATTTTTCTTGGAACTCTGTCTTCTTGAGCGTTCTGTTCCTAAATTATTTCAGAAGTGTCTTTTATTAAATAGAAGTAACATGATTTAAATTTATTTTGCATATAGAGAGCTACCCTTTCAGCATTTCTTAACAGCTTTCCTTTTGCTGTGAAACAGAGATAGGAAAAGAAACACTATTTTGTTTGCATCTGACTGGTCACCTATGGCTCTGTGGGATGACAGTGTATTCTGCTGAAGTTGTATCTTAGGAGTCTAGTCTTTGCTTTGATTTTCAGTTGTCTGACGAAATCTTAGTAGAAATACATACAGTAATTGCATCATAATTCACTGAAGCCTAACCACACTCTTTATACAACACAGACTAGCATTTCTTGAATGCTTTTGTAAGAATAAATACAGTTATCCAGATCTGTAATCCATTATTTTAGTGAACATACTCTAAAATACACTCTGAATTAAAAAAAAAAAAAAGACCAAAAAATAGGCTGAATTAAGGCTTATTCTGAGCTTTGAGTTACTCATTTTTGGGGAAAGTACATGTTAACATTTGGACTTATACATATGAGGAATGCAGGCACATTTACTGCTAAAATTCTGTCAGTGCATCTTTATTTGCCTAAAACAGTGGAACAGCACTTTCAGGCTGTTTTAATGAAGTTTAGTTACAGTGAATGATAAGGTATGTCATTTGAATCTTGGTTGTAATGTGATTCCTGTATTCACTTGTATTTAGAATTTGAACACCTGGTACAAAAAAATTAAACAAGTTGAAAAATATTAAATATTTAAGCTGAGATGAGGCACTTCATATAATATTTTATTGTTTAGTTGCTAAGTCTGACTCTTTTGTTAGCCCGTGGATTGTAGCCCACCAGGCTTTTCTGTCCGTGGGATTTCCCACAAAGGAATACTGGAGTGGGTTGCCATTTCCTTCTCCAGGGGATCTTTGTGAGCTAGGGATTGAACCTGCATCTCTTACATTGGCAGGTGGATTCTTTAGCACTGAACTACCAGGGAAGCCCTATGTAATATTACTTTTCCAAAAAAAAAAAAAAAAAAAAAAGAGAGATATAGAACCACAAGAGAGGATGGAAAGGGCACTGGACTTTAGTCATGAGTCCAGGGTTTGAGTCTGAGCCTTCCTAAAAAGTTGTTGGTGACCTCAGGCAAGATGATGCTTCCTGGGTGGCTCAGCTTGTTAAAGAATCTGCCTGCAAAGTGCAAGACCTGGGTTCAACCCCTGGGCAGGGAAGATCCCCTGGAGAAGGAATAGCTACCCACTCCAGTATTCTGGCCTGGAGAATTCCATGAATTGTATATTCTATGGGGTCACGAAGAGTTGGACACGACTGAGTGACTTTAACATCATCGTCAGGCAAGATATATCACCTCTTTGGGTCTTCATTTTCTTTTTGATAAATAACAATCTTGTGTTATTGACCAGTACTTTTTGACCAGTTTCAGCAGTTTGTGATTTTGTGATTCTTATCTTCTTATTCTCCTAGTG
This sequence comes from Oryx dammah, assembly GCF_014754425.2. Taxonomy (NCBI): domain Eukaryota; kingdom Metazoa; phylum Chordata; class Mammalia; order Artiodactyla; family Bovidae; genus Oryx; species Oryx dammah. Next base: position 93,238,189 of record NW_024070209.1, on the reverse strand, counting down.
TATTTTTCTGTCTTGTCAAGGGGAGGTTTACAGTATAAAGCTGCCAGCACTTTTGTCTTGATGAATGGTCTTGATAGTAGAAAACATGATTTGAATTTTCCCCATCTAACTTTATTATGTTTTCTAAAACTAGTTTTAAAGGAGTTTAAAAGTATGAAATTAGAAGTATTTGGTTTTACATTTTAATTGTGCCTAACTGCACCCCACTCCAGTACTCCTGCCTGGAAAATCCCATGGATGGAGGAGACTGGTAGTCTGCAATCCATGGGGTTGCTGAGGGTTGGACACAACTGAGCGACTTCACTTTCATGCATTGGAGAAGGAAATGGCAACCCACTCCAGTGTTCTTGCCTGGAGAAACCCAGGGATAGGGGAGCCTGGTGGGCTGCCGTCTGTGGGGTCACACACAGTCGGACGCGACTGAAGTAACTTAGCAGCAGCAGCTGTCATTATAAAATGCATGTGAACTGGAAAGACAAATGGTTTTAAAATTTCTTAATCAGTGAAAGGAAGTCGCTGAGTTATCTATTGTATCTGTTAAAGTCTTTTGAAATTTCATCTTAAGGCAGAGAGTAATACAATCAGTTATGTGTGTGGACCTTGTCCATATAAGTCAGTGTAGATGTATTGCTGGTACATTTTTCTCTTAAGTGTTTTATTATTAAAGTTTAAACATGCAAAAGATTTGAAAGAATTATACAGTGAACTCTTACATATTCTACAATTAGCTCAACCCCAGCAATTAACATTTTCTTTTATTTGCTTTACATGTTTATCCATCTATTTATCCCATTATCTATCAATCTTTTTTTTTTGATGTATTACAAAATAAGTTGCAGACATTCTTACAGTTTATTTCTAAACACTGACATACATGTTAATTTAGCTGGAGTTCAAACTTGTTACACTTTTTTAAAAATTAAAATTTACATATGGAAAAATGCACAGCTCTTCCGTCTACCATGGATGATATTAATGAGCACCTAACAAAGGTCCGTCTAGTCAAGGCTGTGGTTTTTCCAGTGGTCATGTATGGATGTGAAAGTTGGACTGTGAAGAAAGCTGAGCGCCGAAGAATTGATACTTTTGAATTGTGGTGTTGGAGAAGACTCTTGAGAGTCCCTTGGACTGCAAGGAGATCCAACCAGTCCATTCTAAAGGATATCAGTCCTGGGTATTCATTGGAAGCACTGATGCTGAAGCTGAAACTCCAATACTTTGGCCACCTCATGCGTAGATTTGACTCATTGGAAAAGACCCTGATGCTGGGAGGGATTGAGGGCAGGAGGAGAAGGGAACGACAGAGGATGAGATGGCTGGATGGCATCACCGACTCAATGACCATGAGTTTGGGTGAACTCCAGGAGTTGGTGATGGACAGGGAGGCCTGGTGTGCTGCGATTCATGGGGTCGCAAAGAGTCGGACATGACTGAGAAGCTGAACTGAACTGAACTGACATTTCCAGGACCTGTCTTAGTCTGGCAGATAGAAGAGACAGCCTCTGCCTTCAGGGTGCTAATAGAGAATATGTGTAAGAAAGTTAATCCAGTATTACTTGGACCTTTTTGTTGCAAGTAATAGAAATCTGTAGTATTTCAGTATATAGATCTTGCTTTTAAAACTCAAGAACAGGAAGGAATCAGAGCGGCTTCTCGGAATAACTGGAAGGCCCATAGGACTGTCTCCTCTTACCTTTGTTTGACTCTGCCCATCTATTCTTTCTTTTCTCTTTGAAGATTTGCTTTCTCCTCTTTTTAGTCCATATGGTCGGAGAAGGCAATGACAACCCACTCCAGTACTCTTGCCTGGAAAATCCCATGGACGAAGGAGCCTGGAAGGCTGCAGTCCGTTTGGTCCTAAGAGTCGGGCACAACTGAGCGAGTTCACTTTCACTTTTCACTTTCATGCATTGGAGGAGGAAATGGCAACCCACTCCAGTGTTCTTGCATGGAGAATCCCAGGGACGGCGGAGCCTAGTGAGCTGCCGTCTATGGGGTCGCACAGAGTCGGACATGACTGAAGTGACTTAGCAGCAGTACATATGGTTAGAATATGGCTGCTTCCATAATGTTTCTTTCTTTCTTTTTAAAAAATATTTATTTCTTTGGTGATGCTGAGTCTTCGTTGCAGCATGTGGAATCTAGTTCCCTAACCAGGCCTCAAACTCCGGCCCCTTGTGTTGTGGAGTCTTAGCCACTAGGGAAGTCCCATAGCCTTTCTTTTAAAACTAATAGTTCTTAGCCACACAGAGATACCAATTTTCTATTTTAATTTGAATTCCAGGCTCCTGGGAGGGAGTCTGGCCCAGTCCTGTTCAGCTATGCGTGAGGGCAGGTTTTGAAGTTTGGATCTCCTGTTGGAAGCCTGCCTTTGTGGATGGAGAAAGGACAGTTCCTGGAGCAGGTGTGGGACTGTTGAAAGGAGGCTGCCACTGAAAATTGTTTCTAAGTATGAGTGTGATAAATGATTCTATAGATAAGAGCAGGGTACAGAAATAGCACAGAGGGAGAATGAATCACTATTTAGGGATAGAGTGGTGGTCCGAGACCACTTCCTGAAGAAATTGGTGGGTGGGTTGGGTCTGAAAGATAAATTCAAGTTCAGCAGTGGGAAAGAAGGATGTGTGCTGCAGAAGAACAGGTAGAAAGACAGGAAATGGCCTAGTGTGTTTAGGAAATTGTAAGCATGTTAGTATATCTGCAGTATAAGTTTTGAAGTGGGGCAAGTTCCATAGTGATGGGAAAGTGAGAAGGAGAGAAATAGGTAGGTAGGTAGATAGATGTTTAGATACAGATCAGGGCCAGTTCAGAGGAGAATCTTATCTTGCTAAGATATAGGAAGCCAGCAAGAGTAGGTAACAATCGGATTTATTTTAAGATATCATTTCATTGGTTAAACTGGAGACAAGTTCAAACTCATGAGAGCCCGGACTGAGAAAATGGCAGTGAAAAAGAACAGGAGATATATTTAGGTGGTAAAATCTTCAGTACTTGGGGTTTATTGAAGATTGGGAGAAGGAGAAATCTTACGATGGTGACCCCTATTCTGATGGTGGTTGGATGAGTTGGGATACCAGCCAAGATAAGATATATAGGATACTGAGGTGCTCACTGTTGGTTGTGTATTTCTTAATCTGGCTGATAATCACAGGTGTACTTTTTTAGGACTGTTAAATTGTATTTACATGTTTTATGCATTTTTGTGCATTTAAGTTATATTTCATAATCGGAAATGTTACAGAACAAAAAGAAACACAAAAAATATGCTTTGGGAAAAAGATGCTGTGGACATTTGCGTTTGGGGTGTGCATGCAACCTTCCAGATGGAGATATGTAGAAGGCAGTAAGTTGGACATGAAATTTGAAGTATGGGCTGCCGATGAAAGGATTAGATTAGGTCTGTAGTTCGCTTTCCTGTTTGTATGTTAGGATTTTCTGGAGAGTTAAAAAAAATTATTGGTAACCTACATCCCACACCAGACCAATTAAATTGGTCTTTGTTGGTATGAGGGCACAAGGTCTAGTTTACAGAGCTTCCTGTGCTTCTTACTCTGATACAGAGATGAGAACTACTAGGTTTCAGGAAAATTGCTCATTTCCTACATTCTGTGATGAAGAGATAGAGTTGAGCAGAGAGGATTTTGTAATTGTTTTAGAATTCAAAATAAGTTTATATTTGGGGGGGATGATTATTTTTTTGTTTTTTGTTTTTGGCTGCACTGTGCAGCATGCAGAATCTTAATTCCTGGACCAGGCATGGAACCTGGGCCCCCAACAGTGGAAGCATGGAGTCTTAACCACTGGACCACCAGGGAAGTTCCAGGACATAATTCTTAAGCCTTGTGCTTTCCCCCCATTATTGTTATTATTATTATTTTTTGGATTAGAATTAATTTTATAAAAATATGGAACGCTTCATGAATTTGCGTGTCATCCTTGTGCAGGGACCATGCTAATCTTCTCTGTATCATTCCAATTTTAGTATATGTGCTGCCGAAGTGAGTACTTTCCCCCCATTATTACCTGAAGTTAAGAAAGAATGTATTTGGTTAAAATAACAATGTACATGTGTTCCTAAAGAAAACATGTGGAAGATGCAAGCTGTTTCAGTTAAACAGTTTTAAAACAGATTTCTTTTGATGAAATGGCTGTGTCTTCTCTAATTTTAATTATTAATAATGTATAGGCTTTGCAGCCAAACATAGAAAATTGCCTCATCAGCTGCAGTGTCTTTGAATAGTAAATATGAAGGACAATGATTGGTAAATGTTAATTGTTTGTCTGATGTAGTCTGAAAGGCAGACAGCTGTAAATGCTGCGAAATTGTCTCTGTTACATGTGATATGGTAAGGACATTGCTCACTCATTTGTCTTTTCTTTCCTTCACTACATAGCTTTGTAACTCAGGGTCAGGATCAGGATCCTGTATCCATCACTAAGTATTTATTAGTACCTGAAATATGCCAGGGGTAAATTTATGTAAGTTACTAAATATAGATGAAAATGTAGGGACTTGCACCAGGTGTGCCAGTATTTCCATTTTGGATGGCATATAAAAGGCAGCAGGATGCAAAATTATTTCATAATTATAAGAATTTCTTTACTGTTCAGAAACTGGAATGATTTCTTGGGTTTGAGCATTTAGGTATGACCTAACCCATAGATGATTATTCTCACTCAGCAGCCTCTAGTTCCTTGAACTCTCTTCCTCTAGTGATTTTGTTTTCCGTAGGCCTCAGGCCCATGATCTTACCACTTTTTTCATTGTCCTTTACCTTCTTGACATTCTCATTTCCTCCCTCACCCAATGTAAATTCCATAGCCAGTCATTTTACAAACTCCTCTCTTCATATACCCTCAATTACCATGCCCTTCTTGCTTTATCATACTTGGCAAAATTTGTAATCCTGGTTAAGCTGACTCTTCTACTTTGTACCTGTGCATCTGAACATAGCTGAAAAATGCATGTGTGTACATATGTGTGCACACGCACACTCCCACAGCTGTGCTGACTAATCTTAAGTTCATGCCCTTGAACCTCAGGGGGTCCTTAATACTGCCAGGCAGTCATATATGTATCAAGTGTGTTGGCTCTATCACTCTTCCAGACAGCTCTTTTGTACCGTCACCTTTCTCTTTAAAGGTATAACATCTCTCCCATTCAACTGATGACCTTGTTTCCTAAGAAACTTCCTACTTCACTAGGAAGACTGAAGCGCTCTGTGCCTGTGCATTCTGCCTTCCCTCCTGTTAACAGGGATGAACTCTCTGTGCATCTTTAGTTGTATGCTGAATACCACCCCCTTTGAACTACTCAAGAATATGACTCCAAGAATCACTGCCGCCAGCCAGTTCCCTATATCACTGTTTTACTGTCTGTTAGGTCATTCATCAGTGTATAAAGCATGTTATTTCAAATACCCCCAGTTTAAAAAATACTTTTCTTGACCCTGCCTTCATTGCCAGGTACTGTCCTATATATTTGCTCTCCTTTGTAGCAGAACTTTAGAAAGTTGTCTCTATTCAATGTTTCTAATTTCTTCCCTCCCATTCTCTCTCAGTCTGGAACAACAGACTGGTTCCAAATAGGAAAAGGAGTAGGTCAAGGCTGTTTATTGTCACTCTGCTTATTTAACTTCTATGCAGAGTACATCATGAGAAATGCTGGGCTGGAAGAAGCACAAACTGGAATCAAGATTGCCGGGAGAAATCTCAATCACCTCAGATATGCAGACGACACCACCCTTATGGCAGAAAGTGAAGAAGAACTAAAGAGCCTCTTGAAGAAAGTGAAAGAGGAGAGTAAAAAAGTTGGCTTAAAGCTCAACATTCAGAAAACAAAGATCATGGCATCCAGTCCCATCACTTCATGGCAGAGGGATGGGGAAACAGCGGCACACTTAATTTTTTTGGGCTCCAAAATCACTGCAGATGATGACTGCAGTCATGAAATAAAAAGACGCTTCCTCCTTGGAAGAAAAGTTATGACCAACCTAGACAGCATATTAAATAGCAGAGACATTACTTTGCCAATAAAGGTCCGACTCGTCAAGGCTATGGTTTTTCCAGTAGTCATTTATGGATGTGAGAGTTGGACTATAAAGAAAGCTGAGCACCAAAAAACTGATGCTTTTGAACTGTGGTGTTGGAGAAGACTCTTGAGAGTCCCTTGGACTGCAAGGAGATCCAACCAGTCCATCCTAAAGGAGATCAGTCCTGGGTGTTGTTTGGAAGGACTGATGCTGAAGCTGAAACTCCAGTACTTTGGCCACCTGATGCGAAGAGCTGACTCATCTGAAAAGACCCTGATGCTGGGAAAGATTGAAGGCGGGACGAGAAGGGGATGACAGAGGATGAGATGGTTGGATGGCATCACCAACTCAATGGACATGAGTTTGAGTAAACTCCAGGAGTTGGTGATGGACAGGGAGATTTGGCGTGCACCAGTCCATCAGATTGCAAAGAGTCAGACATGACGAGCGACTGAACTGAACTGAACTGATTCTCTCTCTTCCTCTGTTATTCTTTTATTGAGATACAATTCACATACTATAAAGTTCACCACGATAAGTGTACAATTCACTGGTTTCTTAGTATATTCAGAGTTATGCATCTGTCACCACTGTCTACAGAACATTTTCATCATCCCATAAAAACCCTGTATCCCTTCATAGTCACTCACTCTGTTCCTCAGTCTGTAGCTCTGCTTATTCTCTTGGAATCTGCCTATGTCTCTGTGGATCTGCCTCTTCTGGAAATTTCACATAAAGGGAACCAAACAATATGTGACCTTTTGTGTCTGTCTTCTTTTACTTAGCCTGTTTTCAAGGTTTACCATGTTGTAACACCACATTCTTTCTTATGGCTGAATGGCATTCCGTTCCATGGGTGAGTTCCATGTTTTGTTAATCTTTCAGGTTTTGGACATTTGGATTGTTTCCACTTTTTGGGTCTTATGAAATATGCTGATCAGACACATTTATATTCAGGTTTTGTGAGAATGTGCTTTCAGTTCTCTTGGGTGCATACCTTGGAGGAGAATTGCTGGTCATATGATAACCTTATGTTTAACATTTTGAGGAACTGTCAGACCGTTTTCCAAAAGGACTGCATTTTACATTCCCACCAGCAGTGTATGAGGGTTCCAGTTTCTCCATTTTGTTCTCAGTTAAGCCAGCTTGATTCAGTTAAGCTTTTCCCCTCCTTCTTGACTGAAACTGCCTTTGACAAGGTCGTCATTGATAACATAAAAGTACCAGAATTCAAAGTACGTTGTTAGTCATCATTGTGTTTGACCTATAAATAGCATTTGACACAGATGATCACTTATTGCTCCTTGGTACACTTTTTTTTACTTTTGGCTTCCAGAATACTGCACGTTCATACCCCCTCCCCCCCATTTTATTGGTCAGTCCTTCTCAGTTTCTTTTATTATTTTCTTTCTCCCTATTTCTTAGAATAGGAGTTTCCCCTGGGGATCGTATCAGTACTTCTGTATCTTTTAATACTCTCTTATCCTGGCTTTCATGTTGATATCTCTTTTTTTGTACCTAAGAGCCAAATACCCAACTATCTGCTCAACCTCACTGGGGTGTCTGGTAAACATCTTAAATGGGACATGTCTAAAGCCAAACCCCTTCTCTTCTCTTTAATAATATCCTCTGCCTCCAGATCTCCCTGTCTTTGATGAAGATAATTTCATCCTTCATTTTTTCAGGGCAAAAACCTTGACATTAATTTTATTCCTCCTTTCTCACATGCCACATCCGGTCTGCTAGGAAGTCTTCTTGGTCTTACATTCAAAGTATATGCAGAGTTGGAACACTTCTCCCCACCTCCCCTGTTGCCGCCATCTTGTTCCCACCATCATCTCTCCCCTGGATCTTTGTAGAGTCCTAATCCTGTCAGACCCTCAGCTGTATGTACTTTTGCCTCCAGCAGTCTAGTTCAATACAATAGCCAGAAGAATCCTTCTGGAATATGTCAGATCATCATTTACTGTCCAAACCCTACTTTGGCTCCCTGTTTCATTCAGTTCAGTTCAGTTGCTCAGTTGTGTCCGACTTTTTGCGACCCCATGGACTGCAGGATGCCAGGTTTCCCTGTCCATCACTAACTCCTGGAGTTTACTCAGACTTATGTCAATCGAGTTGATGATCCCATCCCAACCATCTCATCCTATGGCATCCCCTTCTCCCGCCTTCAATCTTTACCAGGATCAGGACTTTTTCCAGTGAGTCAGTTCTTTGCATCAGGTGGCCAAAATATTGGAGTTTCATCTTTAGCATCAGTCCTTCCAATGAATATTCAGGACTGATTTCCTTTAGGATCTGCGTTGGCTCTCCTTGCAGTCCAAGAGTGATAGCCAAACAAGGCCCTGTGTCATCTAACCCTATTACTTGTCCAGCTCATTCACCGTTGTTCTCCCTGATCACTCTGTTCACCTCCTTGCTAGTTTCCAAGCAGGTCAGACGTGTTTTAGACTCAGGGCCTTTGTATTTGTGGCTCCTTCTACTTGAAATATTCTTCACTTTCAAATCTGCTCAAAATTTATCATGTCAGTTAGCTGACTTAAATTTTTAATTCTGTAACTTGCGTTTCCTACACTCTGGGCTCCTCTTACTCTGCCCTTTTTTTATTTGCATAGCACTTGACTGTGACATTGACTACATTATTGAGTTATACAGGATGTTTATGATACATTCAGATGACCAATGCTGGGCTGGGGGCTTCACTGATGGCTCAGACGGTAAAGAATCTGCCTGCGATGTGGGAGACCTGGTTTTGATCCCTGGGTTGGGAAGATCCCCTGGAGAAGGGAATGGCTACCCACTCCAGTATTCTGGGCTGGAGAATTCCATGGACAGAGGAACCTGGCAGGCTACAGTCCATGGGGTCACAAAGAGTTGGACTTTCAGTGCTGGGCTGGATGAATCAGGTGGAATCAAGATTTCCAGGAGGAACACCAACAACCTCAGATATGCAGATGATAACATTCTAATGGCAAAAAGTGAAGAGGAACTAAAGAGCCTCTTCATGAAGGTGAAAGAGGAGGGTGAAAAAGCTGGCTTAAAACTCAACGTTCAGAAAACTAAGAACATGGTGTCTGGTCCCATCACTTCATGGCAAATAGATGGGGAAACAATGGAAACAGTGAAGGACTTTATTTTCTTGCGCTCCAAAATCACTGTGGACAGTGAATGCTAGCCATGAAATTAAAAGATGCTTGCTCCTTTGAAGGAAAGCTGTGACAAACCTAGACAGCGTATTAAAAATCAGAGACATCACTATGCTGGAAAAGGTCTGTGTAGTCCTAGCTATGGTTTTTCCAGTAGTCATGTTTGGATGTGCGAGTTGGACCATAAAGAAGGCTGAGCGCTGAGGAATTGATGCTTTCGAACTGTGGTGCTGGAGAAGACTTGAAAGTCCCTTGGACAGCAAGGAGATTAATCCAGTCAATCCTAAAGGAAATCAGTCCTGAATATTAATTACACGGACTGTTGCTGAAGCTCCAATCCTTTGGCCACCTGATACAAAGAGTTGACTCATTAGAAATCCAAGACCCTGATGCTGGGAAAGGTTGAAGGCAAAAGAAGGGGGTGGCAGAGGATGAGATGTTAGATTGCATCACCAACTCAGTGGTCATGGATTTGAGCAAACTCTAGGAGATAGTGAAGGACAGGGAAGCAGTTCATAGGGTTGCAGGGAGTCAGACACGACTTAAGAGACTGAACAACAAATGATATATTGCTTTCCCTCCCAACTCCTCTGCTAGGCTGCAGCTCTATGAGGGAAGTGATTTTTGTTTTGTTTACTGTTGTGTCTTAAGTGTTTAGAACAGGGGATGGCATGTTCTAGCCATTCAAGAAATATTTGTGGAATGAGCAAAAAATGGATAGCTTTATGGGGAGGGTAGTGTCTGAGACAGGTGTTGAAAATTTTGATTCGATCCCTGTGTTAGGAAGATCCCCTGGAGAAGGGAATTCTTGCCTGGAGAATCCATGGACAGAGGAGCCAGGTGGCCTACAGTCCATGGGGTCACAGAGAGTCAGACTGGACTGAGTGACTAACACCTTCACTTTTTACATAGAGTAAAATTCATCCTTTTTGGGTATACAGGTCTATGAATTTTGACAGACTGTTTCAGTCATGTAGCCACCACCACAATCAAGATATTAAATGTTTTCCATCGCTGCAAGAAGTTCCTTAAGTTCCTTTGCAGTCAGTTCCCTTCCTTCATCTAATGCCCCTGACAGCCTGATCTAATTTCTGTCCCTGTATAGTTATGTTTTTTCCAGAATGTCATATACTTGGAATCGTTTAAGTATGCCTCCTTTTTTTTGGCTTTGGGTGTCCTGAGTGGCATGTGAGGCCCTAGTTCCTTGACCAGGGATTGAACCTTTGCCCGCTGCAGTGGAAGTGTGGATTCTTAATGACTAGACCACTAGGGAAAGTTCCAAGTATGACTCCTTTTGAGTCTCTTTCATTTAGCCTAATGCTTTTGAGGTTCATACATGTTACTGCATATTTCAGGAGTTGATTTTTTAAATATATATATATTTTATTGAAGTATAGTTGACTTAGAATATTTCAGATGCACAGCAAGGTGATTTAGTTATACAGACTCATAATATTAGTTTTGATATTTCCATCATAGGTTATTACAAGATATTGACTGTAGTTCCCTTTGCTATACAGTAAACCTGTGTTGCTTGTTGCATATCTATTTTTTAATTAGAAATCTAGCATTCTATTCATACTAAGTCAAACAAGTGGAATCAAAATGTCGATTTTTTTAGTTAGGCAAAAATCCTTAAAGCTTCTAAAATATATATTATACATATTTATATAGATGTATATGAAAGCTTTTCTACAGCCCTTGATAAAGCCTTGAGAAAGAACATAAAAAAGGAAGAGATGGAGAAATTGGAGAACATAAACTAAATGAGATGGGAGCACTGAATATGTAATAGAAAAATTGAAACAAACTAGAGAAAAGGTTAGTACCAGTTGTTTTTTAAACATGACTGCTCATTAGAACTCTTTGGGGCCCCGTGGACTGTAGTCTACCAGGATCCTCTCTCCATGGGATTCTCCAGGCAAGAATACTGGCGTGGGTTGCCATTTCCTTCTCCAGGGGATCTTCCTGACCCAGAGATCGAACCCGGGTCTCCCACGTTGCAGGCAAACGCTTTAACCTCTGAGCCACCAGGGAAGCTCATTAGAAACATATATGGAGAAAAAGAGTAGTACCTGAGTATGTGTATTTTCCAAAAACTTCCAAGGTAATTCTGATACGCATCTGGATTTTCAAAAGTGATTACAGGTTTTGTGTTTTTATTACATCCTAGTTTTTGGTGATATAGAGTTGTATTTATTTTTCTATTGACCAATCATGATACAATGGTATTAAGTGAGCAGTAGTTACATAATCACCATAATGAAAGATGTTTATCAGTTTTCACAATCAATAGCCAGACAAAAATTAAAAGAGAAATTGTAATTGGAAGCCATAATGAGAACATGATTAACTTAATAATAGAAAACAATTCCATACAATTTGGGGCGAGAGTGTCAAGCAAAGGGATGTGGTAAGTGGAAGTGCCTGCATGCACATGTTTTCATCTACCCAGTCAGTCTGTATGTCTTTTGGTTGGTGTATTTAATCCACTTACATTTAAGGTAATTATTGATAAATATGATCCTGTTACCATTTTCTTAATTGTTTTGGGTTTTCTATAGGTCTTTTCCATCTCTTGTGTTTCTATAGGTCTTTTCCATCTCTTGTGTTTCCTGCCTAGAGAAGTTCCTTTAGCATGTGTTGTAAAGCTGGTTTGGTGGTCCTCAGTTCTCTTAATTTTTGCTTTTCTGGAAAGCTTTTGATTACTCCATCAAATCTGAAGGAGAGTTGCTAGGTAGAGTATTCTTGGTTGTAGGTTCTTCCCTTTCATCACTTTAAATATATCACGCAATTCCCTTCTGGCTTGTAGAGTTTCTGTTAAGAAATCAGCTGATAGCCTGATGGGAGTTCCCTTGTATGTTATGTGCCATTTTCCCCTTGTTTCTTTTAATATTTTATCTGTTTTTAATTTTTGTCAATTTGATTACTGTGTGTCTCAGTGTGTTCCTCCTTGGACTCATCCTTCCTGGGAGACACTGTGCTTCCTGGATTTGACTATTTCCTTTCCCATGTTTGGGAAGTTTTCAGCTTTTATCTCTTCAAATATTTTCTCAAGTCCTTTTCTCTCTTCTCCTTCTGGGACACCCCTATCATGAGAATATTGGTGTGTGTGGTGTTGTCCCAGAGGTCTCTTAGGCTGTCTTCATTTCTTTTCATTCTTTTTCCTGTATTCTGTTCTGTGGCAGTCATTTCTACCATTCTGTCCTCCAGGTCATTTGTCTGTGTTTCTGCCTCAGCTGTTCTGCTGTGGATTCCTTCTAGTGTATTATTCATCTCTGTTTGTTTGTTCTTTAGTTCTTCTAGGTCTTTGGTAAACATTTCTTGCATCTTCTCAATCTTTACCTCCATTCTTTTCCCAAGGTCTTGGATCATCTTCACTATTATTATTCTGAATTCTTTTTCTGGGAGGTTGCCTATCTTCACTTCATTTAGTTGTTTTCCTGGGATTTTATCTTGTTCCTTCATCGGGGATATAACTCTTCTTTTTCATCGTGACTCACTTTCTGTAATATGGTTTTTGTTTTAGTTGCTGTGAGACTGTGCGTCTTCTTCTGTCTGTCCTCTCATGGCTGAGGCTTGTGTAAGCTTCTTGGTGGGAGGGATGGGAAAAACTGGGTCTTGCTCTGGTGGGCAGGACCTTGCTCAATAAAGCTTTAATCCAGTTATCTGCTGATGGGTGGGGTTTCGCTCCCTCCCTGGTAGTTGTTTGGCCTGAGGTGACTGAGCCCTGGGGTCTGCTGGGTCTATGGTAGGGTTGATGGCAAACTCCGAGAGGGTTTACGCCAAGAGGGACCTTCCAGTGCGCCTTTCCCTGTGGTGAGCCCCTGCCGACCCATCCTCCACAGGAGGCCCTTCAACACTGGCAAGTAGTTTTGGTTCAGTCTCCTGTGAGGTCACTGCTTCTCTCCTCTGTGTCTTGGTGTGTACAAAATTTTGTTTTTGCCTTCCAAGACTGGAGTCTCTGTCTCCCTCAGTCCTCTGGAAGGCCTATAATCATATCCCACTGTTTCCTCAAGGCCAGATACCCTGGGGATTCCCAGTCCCTTTGTCGGATCCCCAGGCTGGGAAGTCTGATGCAGGGTTCAGAACCTTCACAATAGTGTGAAAACTTCTTTGGTATTATTGTTCTCCAGTCTGTGGGTCACCCACCCTATGGTTATGGGATTTGATTTTATCCTGATTTTGCCCCTCCTCCCGTCTTGCTGCGGCTGCTTTTTTGTCCTTGGACATAGGGTATCTCTTTTGGTGGGTTCCAGCATCCTCCTGTTGATGGTATTTCAACAGGTAGTTGCAATTTTGGTGCTCTCGCAGGAGATGAGCTCACATCCTTCTGCTTTGCCATCTTGAACCAAGGAGTTGATTTTTCTTAAAATTTATTTTATTGAAGAATAATAGTTGATTTACAGTGTTGTGTTAATTTCTGCTATATAGCAAAGTAACTCAGTTACACACACAGACGCACACGCACACGCACGCTTTTCCATTATGGTTTGTTGTAGGATATTGAATATAGTTCCCTCTGCTATATATATAGCAGGACCTTGTTGCTTTGTTGTTTTTTTGTTTAGTCACTAAGCTGTGTCTGACTTTTGTGACCCCCCCCATGAACCTGTAGCCTGCCATAGTTACTTCTCTGTCCATGGGATTTCCCAGGCAAGAATACTGGGTTGCCGTTTCCTTCTCCAGGGTATCTTCCTGATCCAGGGAATGAACCCATGTTTCCTACATTGACAGGCAGATTCTCTGGCAGTGAGCCACCAGGGATGCCCAGTTCATTATTGCTTATCCATCCTGTATATAATAGTTTGCACTTGCTAATCCTAAACTCCCAGTCTATACTCACCCCCTTTGACAGTCACAAGTGTGTTGTCTATTATCTGTGAGTCTGTTTTTGTTTCATAGATAAATTCATTTGTCTCATATTTTAGATTGCACATACAAGTATAGGAGTTGATATCTTTGTACTGCTGAACAGTATTCCAGTGAATTCCGGTGAATGGTTGTACTGCAGTTTGTTTATTCATTCACCAGTTGGTGGATTTTTTGGTTTCTAATGTTTAGTCATTACAAGTAAAACTGCTATAGATGTTTTCATGTATCATTTATTGTTTAATCGCCCAGTTGTGTCCGACTCTTTGCAACCCCATGAATTGCAGCATGCCAGGACTCCAGTTCCTTCACCATCTCCCAAAGTTTGCCCAAGTTCATGTCCATTGCTTTGGTGATGCCATCCTGCCATCTCATCCTCTGACACATCCTCTTATGTATCATATATATATCTATATCTGTGCTAAATCTACATATATATATCTTGTTTTGGGGGGGGTGGTGGTGGTGGACATAAGTCTTCATTGGTAAGTACCTGGAAGTGGGATTGCTGGGCTGTATGGTGTGAGCGGGTGGGCTAAGTTGCTTCAGTTGTGTCCGACTCTTTGCAACCCCAGAGACTGTAGCCCACCAGGCTCCACTGTCCATGGGAATTTTCCAGGCAAGAATACTGGCGTGGGTTGCCATTTCCTCTTTGAGGAAATCTTCCTGGCCCAGGGATCCAACCCGTATCTCTTGAGGTTCCCGCAGATTCTTTACTGCTGAGCCACCAGGGAAGCCCGGACTGTATGGTAAGTGACTTTTACCTTTATGCAAAGTATCAAACTGTTTTTCAGAGTGTTGAATCTTTTTTCACTTTTATCAATTGAGAATCTGTTCGTCAGAACCCATAGTTCCAAACAATAGAAGTTGACTCTGACAAGGAAACTTCTGGGGCTTCCCAGGTGGTGCTAGTGGTAAAGAACACCCGCCTGCCAGTGCAGGAGACATAAGAAATGTGAGTTCGATCCCTGGGTTGGGAAGATCCCCTGGAGGAGGGAGTGGCAACCCACCTCCAGTATTCTTGCCTGGAGAATCCCATGGACAGAGGAGCCTGGTGGGCTACAGTCCATAGGGTCTCAAAGAGTTGGACATGGCTGAAGTGACTTGGCAAATGGCAGGGAACTTATGAATAAAATATTTTTAGGTGGCTCATAAAATCTCTTGGAGGGATGGAGAGACTGGCTCTGAAGTTGTGTATCCCAGGCACAGATACCGGGGTTTTAGCTGCCAGCACTTTTGGGGGGTGCTGGACTCTATAAGTACAACTGCAGTCTCTAAAAGCCAGATGAAGCTGTTCTGATGCTAGCACTTGTCAGAGTAGATTCTCTGAGGACTCAGTTTCTTTGAGTCACTATTTTTGCATCACCTTCTTAAGGTGGGCTCTGTCTGATCAGGTGGGAGATTCCCTAAACATGGAAAGAGGGTTCAGATGTGGGGCTGCCAAAAGTAATGACACACATATGCAAACTAGATTAGATGATTTACATACAGTTTCTAGAACTTAATAGGTGCTTCCTACTTCAGCTCAGTTCAGTTCAGTCGCTCAGTCGTGTCCGACTCTTTGCAACCCCATGAATCGCAGCATGCCAGGCCTCCCTGTCCATCACCAACTCCTGGAGTTCACTCAGACTCACGTCCATCTAGTCAGTGATGCCATTCAGCCATCTCATCCTCGGTCGTCCCCTTCTCCTCCTGCCCCCAATCCCTCCCAGCATCAGAGTCTTTTCCAATGAGTCAGCTCTTCGCATGAGGTGGCCAAAGTACTGGAGTTTCAGCTTTAGCATCAGTCCTTCCAAAGAAATCCCAGGGTTGATCTCCTTCAGAATGGACTGGTTGGATCTCCTTGCAGTCCAAGGGACTCTCAGGAGTCTTCTCCAACACCACAGTTCAAAAGCATCAATTCTTCAGCACTCAGCTTTCTTCACAGTCCAACTCTCACATCCATACATGACCACAGGAAAAACCATAGCCTTGACTAGACGGACCTTAGTCGGCAAAGTAAAGTCTCTGCTTTTGAATATTCTATCTAGGTTGGTCATAACTTTTCTTCCAAGGAGTCAGCATCTTTTAATTTCATGGCTGCAGTCACCATCTGCAGTGATTTTGGAGCCCCCCAAAATAAAGTCTGACACTGTTTCCACTGTTTTCCCATCTATTTCCCATGAAGTGACGGGAACGGATGCCATGATCTTCGTTTTCTGAATGTTGAGCTTTAAGCCAACTTTTTCACTCTTCTCTTTCACTTTCATCAAGAGGCTCTTTAGCTCCTCTTCGCTTTCTGCCATAAGGGTGGTGTCATCTGCATATCTGAGGTTATTGATATTTCTCCCGGCAATCTTGATTCCAGCTTGTGTTTCTTCCAGTCCAGCATTTCTCATGATGTGCTCTGCATAGAAGTTAAATAAGCAGGGTGACAATATACAGCCTTGACGTACTCCTTTTCCTATTTGGAACCAGTCTGTTGTTCCATGTCCAGTTCTAACTGTTGCTTCCTGACCTGCATACAGATTTCTCAAGAGGCAGGTCAGGTGGTGTAGTATTTCCATCTCTTTCAGAATTTTCCACATTCTTGTGATCCACACAGTCAAAGGCTTTGGCATAGTCAATAAAGCAGAAATAGATGTTTTTATGGAACTCTCTTGCTTTTTCCATGATCCAGCAGATGTTGGCAATTTGATCTCTGGTTCCTCTACCTTTTCTAAAACCAGCTTGAACATCAGGAAGTTCACGGTTCACGTATTGCTGAAGCCTGGCTTGGAGAATTTTGAGCATTACTTTACTAGCATGTGAGATCAGTGCAATTGTGTGGTAGTTTGAGCATTCTTTTGCATTGCCTTTCTTTGGAATTAGACTGAAAACTGGCCTTTTCCAGTCCTGTGGCCACTGCTGAGTGGTTATTGATATTTCTCCTGGCAATCTTGATTCCAGCTTGTGTTTCTTCCAGTCCAGCGTTTCTCATGATGTACTCTGCATATAAGTTAAACATACAGTTTGCTTCCCTCCCTACTTCTTTCCCCATCTGCCTTTTTTAGGTAAACTTTTAGGTAAACTCTAATTGAGGTGTAATAAAACAAAGTACATAAATCATAAGTATATACAGGTCGATGAATTTTCGTGAATTCATCCGTTTAACATCCAGAAGAAGAAATAGAACATTACCAACACCCCAGAAATCTCTCATTGCCCTCCTGGAAACTGCCCACTTCCTTCTACCTCCCTGCCCCATCTGGGTAACCACTATCCTAACTTTGACTAGTTCGCCTGTTTTCACACTTTATGCAACCAAAGCTGTATGTTATGTTTTTTGTGTGTGATTTCTGTAAGTATTTGTGAGCTTCATCGATGTTCTTGTGCATGGCAGGAGTTGGCTTCACATTGTCCCATTGTATGGATATAATAGTCTGTTGATGGACATATGGGTTACTTCCCAGTTTTTGATTAATACATGTAAGTATTGCTATGGACATGAACATTCTTGCACATGTCCTTTGGTTTACATATGTGCACATTTCTGTGGGTGTGTAATATGGAGTGAAGTTACTGGGTCATGGGTTCTGTGTATGTTCAGCTTTAGTAGAGAAGGCCAGAAAGTTTTCCCACTCTGTACTCCTGTTAGCAGCACATGTGAGTTTTGTCACATCTATCTTCTTGACGTGTCCTTTTAAGACTTTTTTACCCCAGTGTAATATTTGTTTAATTCTACCTAATCAGTTATGCTTCTATTATATTATTAACTCGTTGCTGTGAGATTTCATGTTTTATTTTTCTGTCTTAGTATTAAGTACAGAATATTGGATATACATATTGAAAGATCAGTGATAGTTGCATAAAAAACGTGAATAAAGAATATGTCTGTAGGTACACTTACCCAATAGTCCAGTGGCAAAGACTCTGTGGCCCCAATGCAGGGGACATCAGTTAGATTCCTGTTCAGGGAACTAGATACTGCATGCCACAATTAAAGATCCTGCATGCTGGAACTAAGACCTGGTGCAGACAAATAATTAAAAAAATATATATTAAATGAAAAAATATGTCTATGGGCCAGAAAAATCTTGGCATTTTTTTGGGAGGGAAAGGATTCAGTGATCTGACTGGAATTCAGTTCAGTTCAGTTGCTCAGTCGTGTCCGACTCTTTGCAGCCCCATGAACCACAGCACACCAGGCCTCCCTGTCCATCACCAGCTCCTGGAGTCCACCCAAACCCCATTGAGTCGGTGATGCCATCCAACCATCTCTTCCTCTGTCATCTCCTTCTCCTCCTGCTCTCAATCCCTCCCAGCATCAGGGTCTTTTCAGATGAGTCAGCTCTTCGCATCAGGTGGCCAAAGTATTGGAATTTCAGCTTCAGCATCAGTCCTTCCAATGAACACCCAGGACTGATCTCCCTTAGGATGGACTGGTTGGATCTCCTTGCAGTCCAAGGGACTCTCCAAGAGTCTTCTCCAACACCCACAGTTCAAAAGCATCAATTCTTTGGTGCTCAGGTTTCTTGATAGTTCAACTCTCACATCCATACACGACTACTGGAAAAACCATAGCCTTGACTAGATGGACCTTTGTTGACAAAGTGATGTCTCTGCTTTTTAATATGCTGTCTAGGTTGGTCATAACGTTCCTTCCAAGGAGTAAGCGTCTTTTAATTTCATGGCTGCAGTCACCATCTGCAGTGATTTTGGAGCCCAGAAAAATAAAGTCAGCCACTGTTTCCACTGTTCCCCCATCTATTTGCCATGAAGTGATGGGACCGGATGTGATGATCTTAGTTTTCTGAATTAGCAATGAATAATGGTATATTGGAAACAGTGGTGATAGTGTAGAATTAAGTCAGGTGGAATCTGATTGGGTTCTGTAGTTAATAAATAGCCCTTTTTGGTTCTTGGACTTGAAAGGAATTAATGAAAGCTATTTTGTTCTGTGAATGAAGAATTGTGTTTTTCTTGTGTGTTCTGCTCTTAGAGCACAGTTACAAGAAAAGATTTGGGCCTGTGTTTGGACACAGATTAGACAAAGCACGGGTTGGTGTTTATTTGGTTAGCTTTATCTCTTAGTTCTTAGTATCTTCATAAATGGAACTCACATCTTCTTATAAACATTAGAACTAATATAAAAATGTGAGTAGATTTTTTTCTTATTTTCTGCATGATTTATTATGTGGCTATCAGTTAAATTTTTTTTTTTTTAACGTTCAGATTGGGTTCTTTTTCTTAAAAATTTTTTTAAATCGAAATATAGTTGATTTACAATGCTTTGTTAGTTTCACATGTACAGCAAGATGATTTAGTTATGCATACCTATTCTTTTTAGATTATTTTCCATTATAGGTTTTTAGAAGGTACTGAGTATAGTTCCCAGTGCTATACAGTAGGTCAGAATTTTTAAAATATATGTTGTAGAGTATAATGTATGAGAGAGAGGAAATTCACCTTCTGCGTTTCGGTCCATTTGGAATTTTGACTGACTCTGGGGTCGCACAGGGTAGGACCTGACTGAAGCGACTTAGCAGCAGCGGCAGCAGCATAGTGTCTCCACAGTGACTTGTCCACCTTCTCTTCTGTGTTGTTCTTTTGCACTGGCAACTTTGTTTTTTTTTCCTCTCTGTGTCAAAAATCAAAAATAAAACATTAATAAAGTGGCTTGAAGTTTCTTCTCTTTGAAGGCTCATACCACAGAGCGGAAAGGGAAGAGGGAGAGAGGAAAGTCTTCTTTGGCTAAGATGGGAGAAGAATTACATTGGCCAGGAAGGGAAGCTGTTACAAAAGGGAAAATAAGCTTGCAGGATGGCATTCACCACCTTAGCCAAGTGATTAAACTGAAGATCACTGAGGTGACATCAGATTCTCCTTTGCTTGGTGCAGTAGAAAGTGCATAGCATCACCTCTGGTTGTGTTATTGCCAGAAATGAGGAAATAATCAGAGAAATTGTAATATGTGGTACTTGATAAGACAGTTGGCCTGAACTTCTAAAAAAAGACACTGACATGAAAAACAGAAAGATGAGGGCTGGGATATTTTTATAAGTCATTTTCTCCCTGGTTACTCTGGAAGTTATACAGTGTTTTTTTTAATTCCCCCCAGTTCTTTTCATGATTTTCTTAGAAAATTCAGTCATACATCTTTGACTTCTTAGAGCCTATTGTTAATTGATACCATTAAGAGGAGAGTGAAAAAGTTGGCTTAAAGCTCAACATTCAGAAAACTAAGATCATGGCGTCTGGTCCCATCTCTTCATGGCAAATAGATGGGGAAACTGTGGAAACAGTGACAGACTTTATTTTTTGGGTTTCAAAATCACTGCAGATGGTGACTGCAGCCATGAAATTAAAAGATGCTTGCTTCTTGGAAGAAAAGCTATGACCAACCTAGACAGTATATTAAAAAGCAGAGACATTACTTTCTCAACAAAGGTCCATCTAGTCAAAGCTATGGTTTTTTCAGTAGTCATGTGTGGATGTGAGAGTTGAACTATAAAGAAAGCTGAGCTTTGAAGAATTGATGCTTTTGAACTGTGGGTGTTGGAGAAGACTCTTGAGAGTCCCTTGGACTGCAAGGAGATCCAACCAGTCCATCCTAAAGGAAATCAGCCCTGAATATTCATTGGAAGTACTGATGCTGAAACTGAAGCTCCAATACTTTGGCCCCCTGGTGTGAAGAACTGACTCACTGGAAAAGACCCTGATGCTGGTAAAGATAAAGGCAGGAGGAGAAGGGGACGACAGAGGATGAGATGGTTGGATGGCATCACCGACTCAACGGACATGGGTTTGGGTGGACGCCGGGAGTTGGTGATGGACACGGAGGCCTGGCGTGCACCAGTCCATGGGGTTGCAAAGAATCGGACACAACTGAGCGACTGAACTGAACTGAACCCTTTATCCTGGCAATGTATTCATCTTAGAACACTTGAACTTTCTTTACCCTCATCTCAGTTTATATGATATTGTAGCTGTACACTTCATATATTAAAGCCCCACAAGTTAGTTATGTTAAAGCCCCACAAGTTAGTTATGGTTGCTACTTATATTTATCACTTTCTTTGCTCCTTTCATGTCTGGATCTCTGGACTTGTATCAGTGATAATTTGCTTTCTGCTTGAAGAACAGCCTTTAGAATTACTTTTAGTATAGGTCTGCTAGTAGCAAAGTCTCTCTGTTTGTTTTTCTGAAAGTACCTTTATTTGCATTCATCCCTGAAGAATACATTCCCTGGGTATAGAATTCTGTATTGGAAGTTATTTTCTTTTAGCCCATTGAAGATACTTCCCTCTGTTTTCTGGTTTCCATTATAGATATTGAGAGCTGTCAGTCTGTCTGTCTTTTGAAGGTGATCTGTCTTTTTCCCCCCTCTCATTTTAAGTTTTATAGCAACCCTGTGAGATGAAGACTGGAAGAGACTAGAAACTCAGGATAACTTGCCAGCGTCAAACAGTTAGAAAATAGTAGATTAAAATCCAGGTCTGTTGAGTGTCAACATCTGTATTTTTCCCACTTTGTCTTACCGCCTCTCACTAAATAAAAGTACATATTTACCTCTTCAGTGGTATTTATTGTGTTTCTGTTACATGTCTAATACTATGTGATGAATCAAGGTGAATACCAGAGTTTTGAGACACATTTCTGATCCTCAGTTTATAAAAAAGTATACCCAAAACATTCAGTTTGCAATGTGAGATAGTAAATGATTAATAGCTAAAATGATGATAGCTTGCAATAATTACTGCAAGATTTTATGCAGGGGGAATTTCACAGTTCACTGGAGGTGTCAGGTCCTGTGAAGGGCGTGGAACTTTGTCTGAACTCTGGGCAGAGGGTAGACTATGTTGAGGGTAGAGATTGTAGAGGCTGCTTTAATCAGGGGTAAATCACATGAAAAAAGGCTTGGGAAAAAAAAATAAAAAAAGAAAAAAGGCTTGGAGGGCTGAATGATGGATTTGGGAGATGGCAGTAAGGTTGGCTTGACTCTAGCTGAAGTTTATAAATATTGTTGGAGATAAGGTTATATGTAAAGTGGTGCCACATTATGGAGAGCTATAAATTCCTGTTCTTTATCTTTTAGGCCACAGAGACTCTTTGAAGAGTTGTTTGGGGTGGGGTAATACAAGGAAAGTAGAAAATATTATTACAGGATAAGAGATTGGCTTGATTCCAAGTTCTAACCTAAATTTCAATTATGGCTCTGTCACTTCCTCACTTACACTTGTGAATAAGTTAACTTTTAAAAGCCTCAGTTTCCTGTGAATTTGAAAGAATAATAGTACTTCATAGGGTTGTCCTGAGGATTAAATAAATATGTGCAATGTATTTATTAGAACAGTACTTGAAACACAGTAAACATGATTTAAGTTTTAAGTGTGATTTTATTAATATTGTTATTATTAAATGAAATTATGCATGTTAGTAACCAGTGCCTAGCACAGGGTTAATCACAATTCTAGTCATCAGTAGAATGTGTATAGGGTAAATATTATTATTAATTTTTTTGGCCACCTCACATGGCATTCAGGATCTTACTTTCCCAACTAGGGGTTGAATCTGCTCCACCTGTAGTGGAAGCACAGAGTCTTAACCACTGGACCACCAGAGAATTCCCCAGGATAAATACTATTAAGTTGTTAAAAAAAAAATGCTATTAAGTTGTATATTTATACCTCTGCTTCTAGATATAGGAGCTTCCCAGGTGGTACAGTGGTAAAGAATCCACCTGCCAGTGCAAGAGACGTGGGTTCTGTCTCTGGGTCAGGAAGATCCCCTGGTGTAGGAAATGGCAACCCATTCCAGTAATCTTGCCTGGAAAATTCCATGGACAAAGGAGTCTGTTGGGTGGGCTACAGTCCAGCTGGACATGACTGAGTGATGGAGCATGCATGCACCTAGATATAGAGAACATAAAACCTTTAAAATTATATCCATGTATGTAGATGAACTATATAATTCACATAGGTCATTTCCCCATTGTATCATTTTTGATTACATGTATATCATTCCTAATCCACTCCTCAGTTAATTCACTTTGTCACTAAAAATGAGAGTGAAGAAAACATTCTATGTTAAGAATCTTTAGTCAGAAGAGAGGAGAGGAGATTGTGTTAGTTAAACCTCTGATGAAGCAGTATACCATAGAAAGAAGCTATAAAGACACCATAAGAAAGATACAGGAATTGTGCTTGTTGCTAAACTTAGAAACATTACCTATTTGACTTAGTTTTTTCAGGAAATTGTGTGCAACCTGAGGGTGCTAACTAAGCTTCTGCCACAGGTATAAAGAATAAAAAACTGCCTTCTCTGTTAAAATTTTATTCCAAGGGAAATTATAAAGCCATTCAAGCATCAGGACTGACAGACTAGAAATACATTTAAGTGAAGGCTCATTAATCTTTAAGTAGAAGAAAAGCAAATGTGTCAGAGAAGTAGTGTGGATTTGCAATATTAAAATGCCAGTGTCTTCAATTATTGTCATAAAAGAGAATGGGAAATAATTTAAGACTGGACACCACTTCCATATTTCTTTTAAGGTTAGAATAGTTTAGCATTAAATCAGAAGTCTTCAATGATGATAACCCAACAAGTAGCTAATTGTAATTTTAAGTGAGGCTTAACTTTATCTCTGGTTCCTCTGCCTTTTCTAAAACCAGCTTGAACATCTGGAAGTTCATGGTTGACGTATTGCTGAAGCCTGGCTTGGAGAATTTTGAGCATTGCTTTGCTGGCATGTGTGATGAGTGCAATTGTGTGGTAGTTTGAACATTCTTTGGCATTGCCTTTCTTTGAGATTGCAGTGAAAACTGACCTTTTCCAGTCCTGCGGCCACTGCTGAGTTTTCCAAATTTGCTGGCATATTGAGTGCAGCACTTTCACAGCATCATCTTTTAGGATTTGAAATAGCTCCACTAGAATTCCATCACCTCCACTAGCTTTGTTCGTAGTGATGCTTCCTAAGGCCCACTTGACTTCACATTCCAGGATGTCTGTCTGGCTCTAGGTGAGTGGTCACACCATCGTGATTATCTTGGTCATGAAGATCTTTTTTTGCACAGTTCTGTGTATTCTTGCCACCTCTTCTTAATATCTTCTGCTTCTGTTAGGTCCATACCATTTCTGTCCTTTATCGAGCCCATCTTTGCATGAAATGTTCCCTTGGTATCTCTGATTTTCTTGAAGAGATCTCTAGTCTTTCCCATTCTGTTGTTTTCCTCTATTTCTTTGCATTGATCGCT
The DNA here is from genome assembly GCF_014754425.2 of Oryx dammah. Lineage (NCBI taxonomy): Eukaryota > Metazoa > Chordata > Mammalia > Artiodactyla > Bovidae > Oryx > Oryx dammah. Next base: position 93,213,925 of record NW_024070209.1, on the reverse strand, counting down.
GAGGAAGGCTTTCTTATCTCTCCTTTCTATTCTTTAGAACTCTGCATTCAGATACTTATATCTTTCCTTTTCTCCTTTACTTTTCGCTTCTCTTCTTTTCATAGCTATTTGTAAGGCCTCCTCAGACAGCCATTTTGCTTTTTTGCATTTCTTTTCCATGGGGATGGTCTTGATCCCTGTCTCCTGTACAGTGTCACTAACTTCCGTCCATAGTTCATCAAGCACTCTATCAGATCTAGTCCCTTAAATATATTTCTCACTGTATAATCATAAGGGATTTGATTTAGGTCATATCTGAATAGTCTAGTGGTTTTCCCTACTTTCTCCAATTTGAGTCTGAATTTGGCAATAAGGAGTTCATGATCTGAGCCACAGTCAGCTCCTGGTCTTGTTTTTGCTGACTGTATTGAGCTTCTCCATCTTTGGCTGCAAAGAATATAATCAGTCTGATTTCGGTGTTGACCATCTGGTGATGTCCATGTGTAGAGTGTTCTCTTGTGTTGTTGGAAGAGGGTGTTTGCTATGACTAGTGTTCTCTTGGCAAAACTCTATTAGCCTTTGACCTGCTTCATTCTGTACTCCAAGGCCAAATTTGCCTGTTACACCAGGTGTTTCTTGACTTCCTACTTCTGCATTCCAGTCCCCTATAATGAAAAGGACATCTTTTTTGGGTATTAATTCTAAAAGGTCTTGTAGGTCTTTGTAGAGCCGTTCAACTTCAGCTTCTTCAGCGTTACCGGTTGGGGCATAGGCTTGGATTACTGTGATATTGAATGGTTTGCCTTGGAAATGAACAGAGATCATTCTGTCTTTTTTGAGATTGCATCCAAGTACTGCATTTCGGACATTTTATTGACCATGATGGCTACTCTATTTCTTCTAAGGGATTCTTGCCCACAGTAGTAGATATAATGGTCATCTGACTTAAATTCACCCACTCCAGTCCATTTTAGTTCGCTGATTCCTAAAATGTCGACATTCACTCTTGCCATCTCCTGTTTGACCACTTCCAATTTGCCTTGATTCATGGACCTAACATTCCAGGTTCCTATGCAATATTGCTCTTTACAGCATCGGACCTTGCTTCTATCACCAGTCACATCCACACCTGCGTATTGCTTTTGCTTTGGCTCCATCCCTTCATTGTTTTGGGAGTTATTTCTCCACTGATCTCCAGTAGCATACTGGGCACTTACCAATCTGGGGAGTTCCTCTTTCAGTATCCTATCATTTTGCGTTTTCATACTGTTTATGGGTTTCTCAAGGCAAGAATACTGAGGTGGTTTGCCATTCCCTTCTCCAGTGGACCACATCTGTCAGAGCTCTCCACCATGACCCGTCGTCTTGGGTGGCCCCACGTGGGATGGCTTAGTTTCACTGAGTTAGACAAGGCCGTGGTCTGTGTGATCAGATAGGCTAGTTTTCTGTGATTATGGTTTCAGTGTGTCTGCCCTCTGATGCCCTCTTGCAACACCTACCGTCTTACCAGAGATGAAATTGCCAACATCCACTGGATCATCGAGAAAGCAAGAGAGTTCCAGAAAAACATCTATTTCTGCTTTATTGACTGTCAAAACCTTTGACTGTGGATCACAAGAAACTGGACAATTCTGAAAGAAACGGGAATACCAGACCACCTGACCTGCCTCTTGAGAAATCTGTATGCAGGTCAGGAAGCAACAGTTAGAACTGGACATGGAACAACAGACTGGTTCCAAATAGGAAAGGGAGTACGTCAAGGCTGTATATTTGTCACCCTGCTTTTTTAACTTATATGCAGGGTACATCCTGAGAAATGCTGGACTGGAAGAAGCACAATCTGGACTCAAGATTGCCGGGAGAAATATCAATAACCTCAGATATGCAGATGACACCACCCTTATGACAGAAAGTGAAGAGGAACTAAAAAGCCTTTTGATGAAAGTGAAAGAGAAGAGTGAAAAAGTTGGCTTAAAGCTCAACATTCAGAAAACCAAGATCATGGCATCTGGTCCCATCACGTCATGGGAAATAGATGGGGAAACTGTCAGACTCTTGTTTTGGCCTCCAAAATCACTGCAGATGGTGACTGCAGCCATGAAATTAAACGATACTTCTTGGAAGGAACTTTATGACCAACCTAGACAGCATATTCAAAAGGAGAGACATTGCTTTGCCAATAAAGGTCCATTAGGTCAAGGCTATAGTTTTTCCTTTGGTCATGTTTGTTTGTGAGAGTTGGACTGTGAAGAAAGCTGAGTGCTGAAGAATTGATGCTTTTGAACTGTGGTATTGGAGAAGACTCTTGAGAGTCCCTTGGACTGAAAGGAGATCCGACCAGTCCATCCTAAAGGAGATTGGTACTGGGTGTTCATTGGAAGGTCTGATGCTGAAGCTGAAACTCCCAGTACTTTGGCCACCTGATGTGAAGAGTTGACTCACTGGAAAAGACTTTGATGCTGGGAGGGATTGGGGGCAGGAGGAGAAGGGGACGACAGAGGATGAGATGGCTGGATGGCATCACGGACTTGATGGACGTGAGTCTGAGTGAACTCCGGGAGTTAGTGATCGACAGGGAGGCCTGGCGTGCTGCGGTTCATGGGGTCGCAGAGTCGGACATGACTGAGCGACTGAACTGAACTTTATCTAGTGACTTTATTATAAACGGTTATGTTGCTGTGTGTTGATTGAGTTTCACTAGTGACTCAGTGGATAAGAATCCGCCTGCCAGTGCAGGAGACGCAGGTTCAGTCCCTGGGTGGGAAGGATCGCTTGGAGCAGGTAATGGCAATCCACTTCGGTATTTTTACCTGGAAAATCCCATGGGTAGAGGACCCTGTAGGGCTTCAGTCCATGGAGTCGCTAAAGAGTTGAACGTGACTGAACAGGTAAATAACAACAACAGATGCATTGATTGGAATGATTTCATTAGAAAAATTATTGTACTTGTGCTGATAGGTACTGTAAGTCTAGGGGAACTGCATACAAGGTGCTGTGTTTTAGATTATAGTTCACATATTTTGTGGTCTAATTGCTAATGATTTGAACCTTTTTAATTGACAATTTTTTATAAAAAGAAAGTTCCTGTAAAGACTGTTATATTTTCCTTACTCTTTGTGTTTCTTATAAGTTGGCAAAGGACTAATATTGCATGTGGCCTGTTATTTTTGAAATAAGAGACTTTTTTTCCTCTCTTGTTTCTCTGGTCTAGTTCCCTAACCTTTAACCACCCTGTTAACAGATGTTCATTTTATCCTTCTGGTCTGTCATTTTGAATAACTTTTTCAAAAAGGCCACCTTGTAACAGTGACTTAAATTTTCTCATGACGGTGTCATTTAGAATTATATAACTTTTATTCATCATGAGAGTTTTGATTTTTGAAGTGCCTTTTGTCTTTTGGGTTGAGTTCATATCTATCTATAATAGGGCATGGAGAGCCTACCTGCACTTGTATCTTCCAGACTCCTTAGCTTAATTTTTCATTGGTTGACAATACCTTGTGAAGCACATAAAGCAGGTTATCTTTTACTTGAGAGTGGTTTAGTTTAGGGACCCATGGATTTGGGTGCACCTAATAGATTTGAGTTTAAACTGTAGATTTGCCTTTTGATACTGTTGGACAATTTGCTTAACCGTCTCAGTCTCAGTTCCTCAGCCTTAAAATGGAGACTGCTCATATGCTTTTTACCTTGTAGGGCTGATATAAATATTAAAGTGTATGATTAGTGCCTTTGTACAATGTGTGGTACATAGGGGATCAAAAATGGAGGCTTACCTGTCAAGGTGACGATTTTAGAGGACTGGTCATGTAATTGTGTATGATACAGTAGCAGTGTTTGAGCCCAGATCTTGTGCATTGCTGGCAGATTCTTTACCATCTGAGCTATGAGGGAAGCCCCTATAATTTATATGAATAGTTTCTTAAATGAATTATCTGGGAATGAAGCACCTGGGATGAATCAGGGTCAACTTTTCAGTTGAAACACACTCTTAAGAGCTTGGATTTAATTCTTAGCAACCAAAGGGTGCATAGTAGCTGTGGTCTTAGTAGCTGCTTGCCTAGAGCCTGATAGAGAGACAGCCCTATGGCAAGTTGTCTGTTTTAAATGAGCAGTCTTGCTGTGCTGCAGCTATGGAGAATGATGGGGAGCTGTTTATATGCCCCATCAGAAGTACTGAGAATCATAATTGGGTCATTAGTCATTTATTTATTTGACAAATGTTTGAGACCTTACTATCCAGCACTATGATATACTCTAGGAATACAGCAGAGGATATCTGCCTTCAAGGAACATATAGTTACAAAATAGCCAAATGGTGAGCCAGGAGGCAAAACTGCTGTAATGTGGTACAGTGTAATTAGTCCAAGCTTGGCAAAGGATTGAGAAGGAGTAGAGGTGGAGGTCAAGATCCGGGAGGGTTTCCTGCACAAGGTGCTGTTTAAGCTGAATGTATAGTGAGAGTAGAGGCTTTAAGAAGTTAGGGATGGTATTTTAAAAATTTCATTCCAAGAGTTCAGCATCTTATTTCTGAAAATAGGTTACTCAGTGGGGTTGGTTGATATTTCTAGCAGAGGTGGGAAATCAGATTTCAGAGATCCTTTCTTTCTGTCAGTGTTATGGAGTTTGGGGACTAGCTACTTTGTGCTCTGGAAGATGAGAGTCCAGGATCACTCTTGGAAGCTGAGGGCCTTTGGTTCTTAGAGTTGTAGAACATTATCAGCAGTGTATGTATTGAGTTCTAAAAATTTGGTTACAATAAATATTTGTTGACCGAATAGCAGATGGGATTGGCACGATTTAACCCACTCCAGCCTTAAGACTTAATATCTGAGAGGCTCAGAGATTGGGTGAGCTAATAAATAGTACCAAGAGCACTAAGCTTTGGAATCAGGCAACTGGCTTAATAACATAAATTATTAAGCATACATAAATGTGAATTCATGTCTTAGCTCTGTCACTTACCCTATTGGATTCCAAATAACTTCATGTCTCTGTTAAGCACTTTAAAGACATTATTGTTTAGTTTCAAAACAAGTCTTGTTGAAGCCTATAATTCTTCCAAGGATGAGGAACCCAAGACTCAGATGAGTTACATGCTAATTTTTTTTTATATGTGTGTGAGTATCTGTCTGCCAGTGAAGGAGACACAAGAGACATGGGTTTGACCTCTGAGTTGGGAAGATCCCCTGAGAAGGAAATGGCAACTGGCTCCAGTATTCTTGTTTCGGAAATCCCATGGACAGAGGAGTCTGGGGGGCTACAGTCCATGGGTTTGCAAAGAGTTGGACACGACTGAGTGCATATGCACACACACACACACAAACACAGATGCATATGAGGGAGTATTAGTTTTACACTTTGTTTGGGATGAAGGAAGCCTTCCTGGAGAGGTGGCATTTGAGATCAGTGGGCCTTTTTGGCAGATGATTTATAGCAGAGTGAACCACCAAGAGCTCCAGTTCTGTAGATCGGTGGTCTGGCCAGTCCTGGCTTTGCCACTGACTAGTGCTTGATCGCATATTAGTTATTTCACTCCTTTGGACTATTGTTTCCTCTGTAAAATTGATATGATCATGTTTCCATTAGAGATTTTTGAGGATTGAATGAAGTAATGCATTTAAGATGCTTAACCAAGTGCTTGGCATACATAAAGTTCTTGCTGTTATTACTGTGGCATCATCATTAACATTGATAAGGATTGGTGGGGAAGTCTTTTCAGGCAGAGAAAATTTTGTCTTTTCCATTCTCCTGACTTGATAAAATACCAAGTTTTAATAAATGAGCCTAGTTGTATTTTTCCATTTATGAATCACACATTGAATTATTGTGATTTAGATTTTGTGATTTGCAGAATTTGTTGCAAAAAAACCCCAAACAAACCAAAAAACCCAACAGAACAGCAGTCACAAGCTCATGGTATTGTATTGCTGTCCCTTGAGTTCAGGACTTATTGTCATTAGGTTGGAAGGATAATCTTTCCTCTTTATATAACTCTGTACTTTACAGAGTACAGCTTCCACAACTGTTAGTCAGTTGATCCTAACAGTAGCCTCATGAGGCATGTAGGGGAGGTAGGGCAAGAGGATTTCAGGAAGCAGAATCCACAGGACTGAGAGGCCTTTATGCTGTTAGTGGCCATTCCAGCATTCTGACCCTGGTCTCCTGACTTACACTTTGCTTCTTTTTCTTTAGTTTCCTGTGAATAGAAGTCGTTCAGCAGACTTGAGTTATGTTTAGTCACTGACATGACCTTGTCAGTGTTATCTAATTTGAGCCTTCTGTTTTCCATCTGTCAAATGATGAGACTTTGAACCACACAGGATTATCTGTGATGCTGAATTTACTTTGTGTAATGCTTTATAAGATTTGCTTTGTGCAAACTACTATGTATAAAATAAATAAGAAGGTCCTGTTGTATAGCCCAGGCACTATATTCAGTATCTTGTAATAACCTGTAATGAGAATATGAAAAGTATATTTGAATAATTAAATCACCCTGCTGTACACCAGAAATTAACACAACTTTGTAAATCAACTATACTTCAATTAAAAAAAAGTTGCTTTGTATAATGTTGTAGGAGAATGTGTATTAAGATGCAACTTTATTCATTAATTAGTATCTTATTTGCCTAGTGATAATGTCAGTAGGAAATATTCCTAATTCAGTGTTGCTTTTTATGTTCTTATCCTGCTTATTTAAGGATAATATCTTTGATAGTGATGTGAAGACTTCATCTTGCAAAAATGTAGGAGATCTGGGAGTGTTTGGATGAATGAATAATAACACTTCACAGAACAACTGAATTCATTTTTCACATCACTACTTGTGTTGCGTTACTTGGTTTTTCCCTTTTGTCCGTCTCTGTCTCTCTCTCTCTCTCTGCTTAATATTACTCAGATGGTTGAACACTTTAAACCTTTTCAGCTAATAACAAAATACATCATTTTAGAAGTTTGAGGTTTGTTTCCTATTGGAAATTTATATGAGGGGATGCTTTTTACATCTGAATATCATTTGTTCATAAGTGTTTATCAGTTATTTATATACTGTCTTTGTGAACCTCTGTCAGAGGTAGGTGAATATATTGTTCTATAAATACCATATTAATTGGAAATTACAAAATGTAGAGTAGAGGTTCAGTTCAGTTCAGTTGCTCAGTTGTATTTGACTGTGACCCCATGGACTGCAGCATGCCAGAGTAGAGGTTAAGTAGAACAAATTATTTTTATACTCTTATTCTTTCTTGAAGTATTAAATATATACATATGCATTTGTTTATTAAGTTGTTGAGTTATTATGAAAACCCTAATTTTAAGTTGTCTGATAACTGAGAAAATCTGTGTTAAGGAAGAAATTTTGCATTTTACCTGTCTTTTTCTGTATGATAGGTTGGATAAAATTACTGAGGATAACTTGAAAGTGCCATTTATGAGTAAGAAGACTCTTTTTAGTTGGCATCTATATTTTAAGAGGTAGGTGAGAAAGAAGTCATCCTGTGAAAAGTACGGATATTTTCTGTGGATCATGGACGTTTTTGTTCCCTTTCTGGTATGTGGCAAACTAAGAGCAGTTACATTGCAGTTTCACAAGTGCTGTTGTGCTGAGTATACCGTGAGTCAGGGTGTAGTTACGTGATAACTTAGGATACTATATCAGAAATTCATATTTTTTATTACCCACATGAGGAAAACAGTTTAATAAGTGTTTGCACTAGAGTGGATTTGACTTAAATAAAAAAAATTATACGCCAGTTAGGAAGATCAAAACTCAATTTAGTAGAAAATTTAACATAGGCTAAGAAGCTTTTTTAAAAATTGGATAAGTGCACCGAATTGGGTAATGGATTAGACATAAACCTTGTTTATGACATGCTCTCATTTGCCAATGGATAGTCTGTTTTTGTATTATTATTTTTTAAAAATTTATCTGTTTTTGGCTGCACTGGGTCATTGTTGCTGCGTGCGTCGTCTTTTCTCTAGTTGTGGCAAGTGGACGCTACTCTGCTAGTCTTGGTTGCAGTGCATGGGCTTCCCACTGCAGTGGCTTCCTTGCAGCAGAGACGGGCTCTAGGTGTAGCTGCAGGAGGTGCAGCTCAGGCTCTAGACTGAGGGTTCAGTAGTTGTGGCGCATGGGCTTAGTTCCCCTGTGGCAGGTGGAGTTTCCCTGGACCAGGGATCAAACCAGTGTCTCCTGCTTTGCCAGGTGGATTCTCATCTACTGTACCACCAAGGGAGGTTCCTGTTTTTGTATTATTTTTTAAAATTTAATAAGCTTCTGTGAACCCACCATCAGAACAAAAGTTAATCCTTAATAACCTACATCTGACTTCATAGAGTATTCTCTATGAAGTCTCCCTGCATTGGTTCTCCCAGCTACCCCTATCCCAGTGCCTTCCTGCGATAGCATTCTCAGCTTGAATTCTGTATTCACCATCCCCTTGTTTCTGGTTTTGTGTATAGCTTTATCATATCTTTATAGATTCTTAGATAGTGTATCTTTTTATTTGGTTTTAATTTTACAAAAAAGATACTCTATATGTAGCCATTTGGGACATAGTATTTTTACTTAGTATTGCATTGCTGAGGTTTATCCATATTGCTGTATGTCTCTATAGTTCCTTCACATTGCTGAATAACAATCCAGTGCATTAATGTACCATAGTGTATTCATTTATTCTTCTGTGAATGGGCATTTTGCATGTTTTCCAGGATTTTGCTTTTTTGCACAGTTTTGCTATGAACATGTTAATGTGCATGTCTTGTCTCTGTATGTGTGTAAATTTCTCTTTGTGTTTACCTAGGAGTCAGATCTCTGAGTATGGGATTATTTGATTTGTGGAAATTATGCCAAACATTTTTTCCCATCTACCTATAAAAGACTTTATGGATATATTTCCTTTTCAACACTTAATATTGCCAGACTTAATTTTTACAGCTTTCGTGGATATAAAGTGGTTTTCATTTTTATTGGTCTTGTGGTTTCCCCACCTTGTGAAAAGGTTATGACTTTTTTCTCCCCCCTCTTCTGAGTTGTCTGTGCTTTTCTTTTGGATTTTAAGTCATCTTTCTATATTTTTGATACTTCTGTTGGATGTATGTTTTCCAGAAGTCTTTCCAGTTTTGTAGCTAATTCTTTCAACTTTCTTTGGGGTGTTTTTTTTGATGAGCAAAAGTTCTAGATTTTAATATACTCATATTTTGTAGTCAACACTTTTGTGTTTTTAAGGAATCCTCTGCCTTTTTTTCACTTCATATGCCAATATCTGTTTATGTTAAAGCTGACATGTAAAGTCCTGAGATTGCAATGATAGAATAACAGTGAAGGAAGAAGATAGTTAGAAAAGTGAAAGCAGAATGAAGAGCATATTAGAATATGTGTGTGTGTGCTCTGTTGTGGCCAACTGTTGTGACCAAGTGATGTGGCCATCATTCCCCTCTTCACTCACTGTGTTCCATCCACACTACTATCCTTGCTGTTTCTCAAACAGTGCACACAATCCCCACCCTTGAAGCCTAGCTATGAATAGTTTATCCCTGACATCCACACAATTCCTCTGCTTCTTTAGGTGCCTGCTCAAACGTCACCTCATTATGAGCCCAACTCTGATTACCCTATATAAAATAGCAACCCCTCCTCCAAAACACCTCTGATCCTGTTGTCTCCGTATAGGGTTTACTACTGGCATTTGATATCTTTACTTTGCTTAATCTTTGTTTTGGACATATAGAGCAGTTCTGGCACCCAAGGAGAAACGCAAATGAATTTCTCAAAATATTTTCTCATACACCATCACATTCTATTCTTACAACAGCCCTGAAAATTAGTGAAAAAATACAATGGTATAATTTTTTTTATAAACTTCTAAAATGCTAAAGCACAAATATACAAACACGTTAAATGACGTTAAATATTGTCTGTGATCACACATTGTTAGAGCTGTCCCTAGAATTTGGGCTGGGTCTCTAGCAACTTTGCAATTCATAGTACTGTGTCTAAAGATCAGGTATATATTTAATTTTGCAGAGTGATCTTTAAAAGATTTAGTTCTTTAAATCATGATCAAACATGAAGTAAAGGCTGAACTATATGTGCCACATTACCTATTTATTGTCTTCTCACTAAGTGGCTGTGATAGAAGGTCATCAGAGTATCTTTAGAATTTACAGATCCTGGGACAACAAAGGATTGCGGGGGAATGAATGTGCCAGTAAGCAGTATTCTCTGCCCTACTGTGCCCAAGACAGCACACGTTAGTGTAAACCAGCACCTTGGTAATAAACAAGATTCAGACACTGTGTTTGGTTTTCAAAAGACTTTTTGTTGTTCTACAGAACAGAGCATCACAAAGAAACCGTATCTGGAGACAGAATGGACAAGAGTATTTCCCTTAGTTAGGTTTGCAAAATGATTTCAAAACCTGCAATCTAGTTATAAATGAGGAGTAATGTTTAAAAAAAAAACACACCAATTTTAAAACAAAAGTCATTTTGTTTTCACCTTAGCAAAATAAACAATGTCTTAAATGTCAAAAACTGCATAAATTCAAGTATTACTTACATCAATACAGAAAATTTTTCATATACAACAGTGCTAAAAATGAAGAAATATATCAGATTCCTCAATAATATAACAATTTAATTTCCAGCCTCTTGCTAGCACTCATTCTCCCTTTCTGGCATACTCTGCCACAGTTGGAAACTGTGTATCTAGGTCAGAAAAGACAAGCAGCTTTTCAGAACAGCTCAATATCTTTGGCACAACTGTTGATATTATAATTCAGCCCTTTCACAAACTCCTTTTAAAATACAACCTGTTGTAAATCACACGATTAGTACTGCACAGACAATACAGTAGTCTAATATTTATGAAAAGCCACTGGAAAAAATACTAAAATGCTAGATTTAGAAAACTGATGAAAAACATGAGACAGGCAACACAGTGTAATCAGTGTAAGAGCAACGGATTTAGGGTCAGAAGACGTGCCTTCTAATTCCAACTCTGCTACAGTAAGCTGTCCAATTTTAAATAAATTTCAACCTCTCTGAGCCTCAATGCTTTCATTTACAAAAATAAAAGGGTTAGACTACACCTAGATTACTTTTTAGGTACCATCTGTTTAAAACATGATTCCATGATAAACTGGAAATCTACAAGTATATTTTATATGACACTGCTTAAATGTATTCCTTAAAAGTATATATTTTCACAGTGTAATCAAATAGTGCAGATTCATGTTGATATTTGGTAGAAACCAATATAATACTGTAAAGCAATTATCCTTCAGTTAAAAATAAATAAATACAAATAGTGTAGCTAAAACTAAAAAAACATAATTGAAAAATCTGAATGCTGAAAAGCTGATAACATTATGGAATTATTTCTGGGGGTTGATAATGAAGTGTGGGTTTCTTTTGGGAGAGTGGTAGATATATTCTGTACAGAGATTAGTGTATATAATAAAGTATTTACAGATGAAATTAAGTGAAAATCTGGGATCTTCTCTAAAATAATCTAGTTGAGGGGACGAGGGAGAGTGAAGTAAGTAAGGCTGGCCATATGTTAATAATTACTGAAAACTGATGACATATTTCTCTGTACTTCACAGGGGTTCTCTCCAGTTGTAGAGGTTTGAACATTTCTGTAATAAGGTTTTTAAACAGGAAAAAATTTATCAAGAATCTAAACAAACAAATTTCAACTTTGTATCTGTAGTAAAATGAGATTGTCATGTCATATTTTCTTCAGTACAACAACCGTGTCTGCTTTAGAGAATCCACGATGTAACTGTGCAAACCAAAGCAGGTAAAATTATAAAAGGATAAAACCAGTGAAGGAAGCAATTCAGTAATAATTGATAGTAAAAAATGTGGATATACTACAAGCAACAATACGTTCTGAGAAACTCCAGTACATAAAACACAGTAGGGAAGTCGCTCAGTCGTGTCCGACTCTTTGCGACCCCATAGACTGTAGCCTGCCAGGCTCCTCTGTCCGTGGGATTCTCCAGCAACAGTACTCACTACAGCATTTTTCATAGTTGCAAAATACTGGAAACCTAAATGTCCATCAGCAAGAAAATGAAGATATAAACTATACAGTAAATGAACTACGGTGATACATTTTACCATCTAAATTCAAAACAAGGTTGAGTGAAAAGGTTAAAGTTGCAGAATAATAAGTACAAAATGATGGCTTTTATTTAATCTTGATAATGTATAAAATATTCCATATAATTTATAGATAGAAACACACACACTTCTTTCAGTATAAACATCCAACACAACACACAAAAAATTCAAGAGTAGTTATCCCTGGGAAAAGAGGGATCAGGGAGGGATACACACACAGTACTTATCTGAGATATTATTTCTTAGAAGAACAATCTGAAGCAAATTTGGCAAAACATTAATATGTAAGAAAAGCTGTGTATGGTAAGTATACAGTTTTTTTTGTTAACATTCTATTTTGTCTGTATGCATGAAATGTAAATTTATTTTGTAAATTCAAAATACTGTTTAAATTTAAAATATTCAGAAACAAAAGGAATCTTGCCTGGTCCTCTTAAACAGGAAAGTACCTTAGCTCTAGCTCTAGCCTTTGGGGATTAACAACTTTTTCAATTTAAACTAAATACTGACATTGGACATAAGACCCTAGGAAGCTCCCTCATCAAGAAAAATTATAAGGTTTTTTTTTTTTTTAAAGTGGAATGAGACACATTCTTACATAGAATTTGACTAGGGGAACGACCAAAGACTTTCAAAGTATCAGAGTGTGTAAGCTAAAGCCACTGTCACTGTTAGAAAGGTCCCAAAGCGTTACAGGAGGCAATACTCCTCAGAAACATTCCAATTTTAAATAAAAAGGCAAGTAATACTTGTGTTGGGGTATCTATGGAAAGTCTAAGGTATTTCCCAAGTTTCTCTAACCTGGCAGAACTCAACCTCCAAGTTCTGTCACCCCTGTAGATTTTGTCTTATCAGCTTTTGCTATAGGAAGATCTAGATTTGGCCATAGACATTGTTATGGGAGGGCTTCCCCAAGGGCCCAGCAGTAAAGAACCAGCCCACCAATGCAGGAGACATGGGTTCAAGCCCTCGGTTGGGAAGATCCCCTGGAGGAGATATGACAGCCCACTCTAGTATTCTTGCCAGGAGAATCCCATGGACACAGGATCCCTTGGGGGCTACAGTCCATGGGGTCACAAACAGTTGGATGGGGGGATGAGACCAAGAAGTTAATGGGAATCAGATTATTGGAGATTTGTAGGCCATTATTAGATGTTTGGGGCTTCCCTGGTGGCTCAGACAGTAAAGTGTCTGTCTGCAATGCAGGAGACCGGGGTTCGATCCCTGGGTTGGGAAGATTCCCTGGAGAAGGAAATGGCAGCCCACTCCAGTATTCTGGCGTGGAAAATCCCATGGATGGTGGAGCCTGGTAGGCTACAGTCCATGGGGTTGCAAAAAGTCCGACCTGACTGAGCGACTTCACTTTCACTTTCACTCATTAGATGTTTACTCAGAAACCAAAAGCCATTGGAAGGTTCTGAGCAGAGAAATGACATGACCTAATTAAAAGAAAACTTTTAATTTTATAATGGAATATAGTTGATTTACAGTGTTGTGTTTCAGGTGTACAGCAAAGTGACCCAGTTATGCATATACATATACCCTTCAAATTCTTTTTTCATATAGGTTATTACAGAGCATTGAGTAGATTTCCCTGTGCTATACAGTAGATCCTTGTTGATTATCTATTTTATAAACAGTATGTATATATTAATCCCAACCTTGTAATTTATTCCTCCCCCTAACCTTTCTCCTTTGGTAACTATAAGTTTGTTTTCCAAGTAAGTGAATCTGTATCTGTTCTACAGTAAGTTCATTTGTATCATTTTTTTAGATTTCACACAGAAGTGATATTATACGATATTTGTCTTTGCCTGTCTATCCTTCTCTTAGTAGGATAATCTCTACGTCCATCAGTGTTGCTGCAAACAGCATTATTTCATTCTTTTTTTGTGTGAATAATGTTCTGTTGTGGGCTGCCCAGGTGGTGCAGTGGTAAAGACTCCACCTGTTAATGCAGGAGATGCAAGAGATGTGGGTTCAATTCCTAGGTGGAAAAAACCCCCTGGAGTAGGAAATGGCAATCTGTTCTAGTGTTCTTGCCTGAAAATTCCATGGACAGAGGAGCCTGGCAGGCTGCAGTCCATGGGGTCGCAAAAGAATTGGACATGACTGAACAACTGAGGACAATATTCCACTGTATATATGTACCACATTTCTTTTATTTGTCCATCTGTCGAGGGACATTGAGGTTGCTTCCTTGTCTTGGCTGTTACTGAGAATGAACTTAAGGTGGGGAAGCAAAAGAACAAGGTAAAGGTGAAGGGTTTTGTGATGGATTAGATGTGGGTGTGAGAGGAAGAGAGGTGTCAAGGATGACTCTAAGTTTTTGACCTGAGCTTTTGGATGATGGGGTAGTAGACTTCTGAGAGAGGGGCGACCAGGAGTGGTAAAGTTTTTTTTTGTTTGTAAAGTTTGTTTTTGTTGTGTTTTTTTGAGGGACAGATCAGGAGTTGATTTGAGACACATTAAGTTTAAGATGTTTATTAGATATTTAGGTGAGTATGTTGGTTATGTATTTGAATGGAGTCTGGAACTCAGGGAGGTATAAATTTGGGAGTCCTCAGTGTATACATGGTATTTAAAGCATCAAGCCTGGATGATCCTGCCAAGGGAATGGTCTAAGATAGTAAAGAGATTAAAGGTGAGGCCTGTGTCCAGAGGCATTCTAACATTTAGATTGTGGAGATAATAAAGAAAGGAGAGTAATTTATGAAGTAGGAAGAGAGTGGTGTACTGAGTGGGAGCCAGGGGAGGTAAAAGGTTTAAGTGTGGAGAAGTCAGCTATGTCACCAGTTGCTGAAGGTAGACTAAAAGCAAGGACTGAGAATTGTTCACGGCACTAAAACACCGTGGAAGTCCTGTGGGACCTGACAAGAACTGTTTGAGTGAAGCATTGGGGTAAGAGGCTGATTGAGGTGAGTTTAAGAGAGAATGGGAGAAGAGGAAATGGAAACCAAAGTATAAACTCAAAGAATTATGCCCTAAGACAGGCACAGAAACAGGCCATGGGGAGGCAAGAATCAAAGAAAGTTATTCGAGAGGACAGGGATGATTACTGGAGTGATATTCTTTTTTGATTTTTTGTTTTGACCACCTGCATGGTATGCAGAACTAGCATGGTATGCAAAACGTCCCTTAGGGAATTCAACCTGTATCCCTTTCAAAGGAAGCATGGAGTCTTGGCCACTGGACCACTGGGGAAATCCTGGAGTGACATTCTTGAGGATTTGAGTAGAGAGATTTCCACTAGATAGGAATAGGGACAATTTATTTGTAATAACAGGAAGGAAAGAATAATACATGGGAAAAGATACAGCAAGGTTGATATTTTGCTTGAAATAGGAAGCAGTCAAACCATTCAATCTGAAAGGAAATCAACCCCAAATATTCAGTTGGAAGGACTGATGCTGAAGCTGAAGCTGAAGCTCTCATACTTTTGGCCGCCTGATGTGAGGAGCCAACTTAATTGGAAAAGACCCTGATGCTGGGAAAGATTGAAGGCAAGAGGAGAACGGGCGACAAAGGATGAGATGGTTGGATGGCATCACCATCTCAATGGACATGAGTTTGAGCAAACTCCAGGGGATGGTGAAGGACAGGGAAGCCTGGCGTGCTGCAGTCCATAGGGTCGCAAAGAGTCGGACACAACTTAGTGACCGAAGAACAACAGTAAAGGAAGCGGAAGGAATCTGAGGATTTGGAAAGAAGATATAGATGTGAAGAGATGAAAGAAGATGTGAAGTTATACTTAGGAAAGTGGGAAGTAAATATTTGTTTTCATTGAGTCTCCTTGGATATTGCAGGATGTTTAGCAAATGCCAGGGTTCTACCTTGTGACAGCCAGAACACTTTACCTCACATTTGTAAATCCATGAAGGTTGCGGTACCACTCCTGCTTGGATTGGAAACTGTTGGTTATGCCTTTAAAGGTTAGATCATGAATTTGGAAGGGAAAAAAAAAAAAACTATTGTGTGATCCGCCCCTGCCCCTACCCCCTGCCCCGCCCCAATTTCCAGTGTTACTGGTGGGATATAGTTAAAAAGGTTGGGATTTTGCCAGGATAGGATAACAAAGGGGATTGCTGGTGAAAGTGAGTGATAAATGATGGACTGTGTAACTTCAGTGAGATAAAGACAAAAATGAGGGCATGCAAAGGGTGGAGGGACTGAAAAGTGCTGGGGTTAGTAGCTTGTGGGCCCTGGTGGGGAGTGGGTGCCTGAAAGGAGATGAGAACATTGGAGGAATGGAGTAGAATCATTGGAGAATCCAGAATTTTAGAAGGATCATTTATCTGGTTATGGAACTTACGAAAAATTAGGCCAGGAGTTAGAGGTGAGTTAAGTACTAATAAAGTCCTGAAGGAGTGGGAGAGTGTTTGGGGGATTAATCTAAGATGGGTGAAATAAGTCCAATAAATAGTAGAAATTGTGCTTATGGAAGAAGAGTCTGAAATTCCCTGTAAGTCACTATAATGATGACAGCCATGCAAATGTGTGGGAAGAGAAGGTGACCTTTCAAATGGAGGCTTCTAAGTTATGGCTCTCTCTAACGAAAGAGAAATCTAGGGTTAAATTCAAATTTTTATTGAGCCTGTCCTGAGTGCAGGGCATGGTACTGGATGCTGTGGAGATAAAGGTAAGTAATTTCATTAAGGAACTTATGATAAAAATAATGAAAACTGAGTAAGAGAAGTGTCATAAAGGAAGTTGGAAAAGGACTGGATGACTCAAGAAGATATTATATTAACCTCAAGTATTAAGTAAGGCTTCCTGGAAGGGTAGATTTGGGATGGACATTTGATGACTAGAACAAGGACAGATCATGGTGGAGCAGAGGTTGCAGTCTAGATAAGGGAAAGGGTTAATGTGAAGCTTAGTGTTAGCACATTGCATGGTATTCTGGGGAAGATTCATTATTTTCTCTTTGGTTGGAACTATAATGATGAGAGAAATGACAGGGACAGAATTGCATGTGTGTTGTATTATGAAGGGCCTTGGTGACACCCATCATCTCAGTGGATAGCAGTTGTTCAGCTAATGAGTAGTCATTGAAGGTTTTAAAGGGGAGCTCGATATTCTCAGAGTTTTCACCAAAGATGGGCTGAAGCAGGGATAGAATAGTTTAGGAGAGGATTAATTCTTGTAGTAAAACATGGCAAAACTATACACAGTAGAGATCAAATTGCCAACATCCGCTGGGTCATCGAAAAAGCAAGAGAGTTCCAGAAAAACATCTATTTCTGCTTTATTGACTATGCCAAAGCCTTTGACTGTGTGGATCACAAGAAACTGTGGAAAATTCTGAAAGAGATGGGAATATCAGACCACCTGACCTGCCTCTTGAGAAACCTGTATGCCAGTCAGGAAGCAACAGTTAGAACTGGACATGGAACAACAGACTGATTCCAAATAGGAAAAGGAGAACGTAAAGGCTGTGTATTGTCACCCTACTTATTTAACTTATATGCAGAGTACCTCATGAGAAACGCTGGGCTGGAGGAAGCACAAGCTGGACTCAAGATTGCCGGGAGAAATTTCAATAACCTCAGATATGCAGATGACACCACCTTTATGGTAGAAAGTGAAGAAGAGCTAAAGAGCATCTTGATGAAAGTGAAAGAGGAGAGTGAAAAAGTTGGCTTAAAGCTCAGCATTCAGAAAATGAAGATCATGGCATCCGGTCCCATTACTTCATGACAAATAGATGGGGAAATGGGAAACAGTGGCTGGCTTTATTTTGGGGGGCTCCAAAATCACTGCAGATGGTGACTGCAGCCATGAAATTAAAAGACGCTTACTCCTTGGAAGGAACGTTATGACCAACCTAGACAGCATATTCAAAAGCAGAGACATTACTTTGTCAGCAAAGGTCTGTCTAGTCAAGGCTGTGGTTTTTCCAGTGGTCATGTATGGATGTGAGAGTTGAACTGTGAAGAAAGCTGAGTGCCGAAGAATCAATGCTTTTGAACTGTGGTGTTGGAGAAGACTCTTGAGAGTCCCTTGGACTGCAAGGAGATCCAACCAGTCCATCCTAAAGGAGATCAGTCCTGGGTGTTTATTGGTAGGACTGATTTTCAAACTGAAACTCCGATACTTCGGCCACCTGATGTGAAGAGCTGACTCATTTGAAAAGACCCTGATGCTGTGAAAGATTCAGGGCAGGAGGAGAAGGGGACGACAGAAGATGAGATGGTTGGATGGCATCACCGACTCAATGGACATGAGTTTGACTGGATTCCGGGAGTTGGTGATGGACAGGGAGACCTGGCTTGGTGCGGTTCATGGGGTCGCAAAGAGTCGGACACGACTGAACGACTGAACTGAACTGATACACGGTAGTGTACAAGACTTCCAAATCTTTGAATTATAAACATCCTTAGTAGTAAAAGAAAGAATGAGACTCAGGATTTCCATTCTTATGCTATATCAGGAGCTTGCTTCATTTATGTTTTCTTTACTTGACTTTCAGAACAGCACAGTCTTCATTTTCCTATCTCTCAGGCCACTTTGCTAACTCTAGTTGTGCCTCTTTTTCCTTTTCCATGTTCATTAATCATCAGCCTTTGGTGATCTTGTGGCTTTACATACTACCTATATGCTGAAAAGCACCAAATTTGTATCCTGATCTAGACCTCTCCTCTCAACTCTAGGTTCATATCCTGTTACCTACTTGGCTATCTAATAATTATCTCAAATTCAACATGTCCAAAACTGAATTCCTGATCTTCATCCCAAAACCTCCTCTGCATTCACCTTCCATAACTCAGTTGTTCAAACCAAAAACCTAGAAGTCAGTCCTGAGGCCTCCATTTCACTCCCACTCCACATCCATTCTACTAAGAAGACCTGCCATCTTTCCCTTCAGAAAGTATCCATACTCTGATTGCTAAACTTTCTTAGCGATACACCCTTCCTTCCACCCTTGCCCTCTTTACTATGTATTTCAACATAGCAATCATGGTGATCTTTTTAAGACGTAGTCAGATATTGTCACTTCTCTATTCAAAGCAGTCTAAGTGTGTCTCACTCAGTAGAAGCCATAATCGTTAAAGTGACTAGAAAGACCTTCTGTATTAGGAGTTGACAAACTATGGCCCTGGGACCACTTTGATCCACTGCCTGTTTTTGCATGAGCTGTGGGCTAAGAGTTGATTTTTATGTTTTTAAATGGTTAAAAAACTGGTATTTTGTGAAATGAACATTAGATGAAGTTGAAGTTTCAGTGCCTATAAATACATAAAAGTTGAATTGGAATACAGCCACACCCAATTGTTTGCATACTGTCTTATGGCTGCATGTGCACTGCAGAGGCAGAGTTGAGTAGTAGAGACCTTCTGGTTCCAAAGCCTAATGTACTTTTTACCTGGTCCTTTAAAGAAAAAGTTTGCCAGCTTCTGCCCTGTGTGGTCTGGTCCCTTGCTTCCACCCGCAGTCCTCACTGCCCTTCTCTCCTCACTCGCCCTGCTTCAGCCTCCAGCCGCAGTGGTCTCCTTGTTGTGTCTCCATCTGACCAGGTACATTGTTTTTCCCCTGCCAGGAATACTCATTCCTGAGATCTCTGCATGGCTCATGCCCTTGCCCCATCAAGGTTTACTCAGGCATCAGCTTCGCAATGAAGACCAACCATAATCCTACCCTCCTCTGTGTAGTATCTGCATGTATTTGTGCTGTCCCCTCCTTTCTTCCCCATAGGACTTCACACTTTCTCACATGCTGTTTAGATTACTTATTTTTACATTTATTGTTTTTTGGTTGTTTCCCCCACTCTGAACTTAGAGTTGGAATTTTTGTCTGTTTTGTTCACTGATCCAGTCTAAGGACCTAGAGCAGTGGCTGGCTTATTACAGATGTTCAATGAAGAGTTGTTGAGATGCACTGAATTATTGGTTCTTTAACCAAATGAGTCATCTGACTGGTGGATACAGCTCTGTCATTCTGTCCCTGTTGTCAGGAATGGGGAAGGGCTAGTGTGTGTGCCTTCAGTGAGGAGATACGTTTTCTAGTTACCACTTCCTTGAACGGGTTACTTGATAACATCTTTTCCATTCTGCTCACTGATAGTAAGTGTTCAGAAAGCTTTCTGATTGACCTAGCCGGCTTGCACAGTTCATCTTATGTTAGGAGTGCAGCTGTCCTGCCATCTTTGTTTACACTATTAGTTGAGTAGAGACCTTTTTGCCTGTGTCCAGTGTTGAAAGGCTTGAAATGATGTGGTGGGATTGAACTTTTCCATTATGATAGGTGTTGCCAGGTAGGAATGAAAAGCTGGATTTTTGGAGTAGGTGTATGTAATTTATGGGTTTTCCAGTTTAGCTTTCTCATATGTGCCTTTTTAATATAGAAAATAAAAGGAAATTTACAGAGGAAAATACTGAAATTCATTATTTTTTTTCAAGTTAGTATTGTACAGAAACTTAATGCCACCATGTAGGAAAAGTTTATTTGAAGGGATTTGGAAGAATTAATGAATTTATATGTATTTACTCTTCTTTTAATGTATCTGAATTGGTTCATTTTTGTATGCCTTGTACTATCAAGCACAGTACCAAGTACAGAATAGATGATAAATATGTATTTACTAGTAAATCTCTTTATCTTAAACTAATCCTCTTGGTGTATCAGTGAGATGCCTTTTTCTTATTTTCTATTTGCCCATCTTTAATATAGTGAACAATAATGACAAACCTAGACAGTGTATTAAAAAACAGAGACATCACTTTGCCCACAAAGGTCACATATAGTCAAGTCTATGGTTTTTCCAGTAGTCATGTTTGGATTTGAGAGTTGGACCATAAAGAAGGCTGAGTGCAGAAGAATTGATGCTTTTGAACTGAGGTGTTGGAGAAGACTGTTGAATCCCTTGGACTGTGCAGAGATGAAACCAGTCTATCCTAAAGGAAATGAACCCTGAATATTCATTGGAAGGACTAATGCTGAGGCTGAAGCTCCAGTATTTTGGCCACCTGATGTGAAGAGTTGACTCATTGGAAAAGACCCTGAGGCAGGAAGAGAAGGGGACGATAGACAAAAAGATGGTTGGATGTCATCACTGACTCACTGGACATGAGTTTGAGCAAGCTCTGGGAGATGGTGAAGGACAGGGAGGCCTGGTGTTGCTGCAGTCCATGGGGTTGCAGCAAGCTGTACATGACTGAGTGGCTGAACAACAAAATAGTTTTCTGGTGATGTGTGTAGGCTTTTCCATGTATAGTACCATGCCATCTGCAGATAGTGACAGGTCTACTTGTTCCTTTCCAATTTGAATTATCTTTATTTCTTTTTCTTCTCTGATAGCTGTGGCTAGGGTTTCTAAAATGATGTTGAATAAAAGTGGCAAATATGGGCCCAGAGCTTGATGTTTGGGTAGGGTGTTTACTCTCCATACTAATGACTGAAAAGTGCTGTTGGTGATCCATAATTTCTCCACTATGTCAGCTTTTTTTTTTTTTTTTTAATATTTATTTGGTTGCATTTGTTCTTAGTTGTGGCACATGGGCAGAACACCCAGGCTCAGTACTTGCAGAACTCTGGCTTAGTTGCTCCATTGTATGTGAGATCTTAGTTCCCTGACGAGGGACCAAACCTGCATACTCTCCTTTGCAAGGTTGACTGTTAAACCACTAGACCACCAGGCAAGTCCCACTACATCAACTCTTACTTAGCATTCTTCTCTCTTTCTCTGTTTTCAACCAACTTTCATGATACGTTTGACTTACTGGTTTTACCTTTTTATAGAGAGCAGCTTGTGGATTTTGTTTTCACTTCTTACGTAAATGTACAGCAGTCTTTGGCTGCAGGATTCACAGCCAAGTACTGAATGGTTGAATCCTCTAGAATGGGGTAAGGTTGGAAATAGGAAATGCAAAAAACTGCAAGTAGTATAGTTTGATGTTTATACAAAAGATAAAATTCTAGTGACAGAGTGGTCTTTGAAATGTCTCTTACCATTAATCATGTTTTAGTTTGTGTCGTAACTTTGTTGTATAAAAGGACCCTGTGATTTGCAGTATATGTATGTTCCCTCTTTACTTTGATTTGATATATGGAGGAATCTAAGTTCCATCTATTTTTGTTCAGTCACTTAGTCATGTCTGACTCTTTGTGACCCCATGCACAGCAGTATGCTGGGCTTCCCTGTCCTTCACTATCTCCCAGAGTTTGTTCAAACTCATGTCCATTGAGTTGATGATGTCATCTCATCCTGTTGTCCCCGTCTCCTCCTATCCTCAATCTTTCCATAACTAGTTGTTATGTAACTTAAAAAAGTCAATCTTCACTGGCTTATTTCAGGTGGATTTTGTAAGTCAGAGTCAGGGAAGTTGGTTATAAGATGTGAATTGTGTTGCATGTAGGTCATAACTTAGTATCATCTGACTGTGAATGTGGATCTGTTTTTTTCATTTGTAGTATTGGGTAGAGTTAAATGTCACCTTTAACTTTGCTGGTCCTAAAAATTCAAAAAGGATCTTTTCTTCTTTAAGAGAGTAGCTGTTAAGAAATTATTGTAGATAAAAGTGAAAAGGGGATTTCCTTGTTTAAGGGAAAATTTAAAGGAAGTATTCTTGCCTGGAAAATTCCATGGACAAAGGACCCTGGTGGGCTACAGTCCACGGGGTTGCAAGGGGTCAGACACCACTGAACGCACAACACACAACAGTGAGATGGAGAGGAACCTGTTTCTTGTGGGTGTTCATGTCTTCTGTGGTGTGTATTTCTCCTGATAGTCATGCAATGTATATGTTCTATTTTAATAGTCTCTAGTTTCTCTTCCTTTCTTTCTGTTTTTTACAGCTGGCTTGTATATAAGGACCTCAGCAGTGTTCAGAAAAGCTTATTTTTACCTTACCTGGAATAAAATCTCATAAAAGTGGAACATAGGGGTAATAGAATGAGTCTTAGGCCTCTGGGCAGAAATATGCGTGGGATTCTGGTGACAGCCATTCATGGGTAATGGAATAAGGACTGAGTGAATATTCAGCATAGCACTGCATATAGGTTGAGAGGGCAGTAAAGTCTCTAGGGAGTTAGGAGAGGAGAGCCAAAAAAGCATGTTTAATTTTAGGCCTGAAATGATTAAAGAAGAGACATTGTTCCAACATATATTGTAAGTCTGATGGCAGTGTCAAATGGAAAAGCCTCTTGGTTACAAGCAAAGGTGTTATATTTCCAGGTGTCCTTATCAACTTTTCAGATAGGCCTGACTGATGACAATTTCTGTTGAAAATCTCATGGTTAATTGCAACATTTTCCCCACCAATAGTAGTAGTACATTTTCTGGTTGTATTTCTTTACTGAATCTGTGTTTGTTAATGTATTCATCTCATTAAATACAAGTCAGTTGTGTGCCACTTTGTGGCTACCAAAAAAGTTATTTCTCTAGTCATATCACTTAGGCTCTTGGGCCCAGGCCTTCAAAGGATGTTTTAGCTTTTGTTTAAAATAAGTAATTTTCCACTCTAAAGATTGTTCTGTTTTATTCAGTAATATGTTTATGGGTTTCACCCTCTGATATGAAACTAATCATAAATAAGCATTTTTGAAAAGTTGTTTTTCTTTTTTTCTTGCAAGTGTACTCTAAAGAACAAGCCTTCAGATATCTTTGCCATATTGACTCTGAGCCATCAGGGGACTCAGGCTTATGAGGAGGTACTGTCACACAAAGCAGTGTCTAGTGAAGACGACAAGAAAGAGGGGAAAGGATCGGAAGAAGAAGCTAAAATACTATAGAAAACCATGGTAGGTTATCATTTATAATTCCTTAATTTAGTTACCAGAGAGCTCAGTGATTTAAAGTTGAAACTATTAACAGTGAAGGCAAGTAAAAACAGTGGTGTTAATTTTTGGCTCCAGTGCATCAGCTGAAGATGCCGTTCTACTATTTAAGTAAAGCGAATGAGTTCAGATTTATTACGAGCCCTTTAAACCACAAGATGGAGCCCCATGAGCCTGCAGTCCATAAATTATTAAATACAAAGGAGGGAATGCTCATAAATAATATTTTTTTAATAAAACTGGTATTAGCAAACTGATACAAATGGCTAAGGTGACCTCGAACTTGAAATTATGTAATTTTTCTCTAGCCTTCTACCTGAAGCTCAGTGTTTTAAAGTCCTGAACCAGTTCTTTAAGTAATGATTTGAAGGCTTTGCAGTTTATAAAATGTGTGTGTATTTAACTGAAAAAGACACCTTTTTTTTCCACCTGCTCAGAGGTTAAAGCGTCTGCCTGCAACTCAGGAGACCTGGGTTCGATCCCTGGGTCAGGAAGATCCCCTGGAGAAGGAAATGGCAACCCACTCCAGTATTCCTGCCTGGAGAATCCCATGGACTGCGGAGCCTGGTGGGCTGTAGTCCACAGGGTCGCAAAGAGTTGGACATGACTGAGCGACTTCATTTTCACTTTCTTTTGATTTTAAAATAATACGGTCAAATATTGAGTGTATTGAGGATACTGAACTGAATATCGTAGAAACCTTAGTTTTTGTGGAAAGTTCATACTTAAATTGAATTAATTTTTTAATTGGTAAAATATGCTGAAATTTTTTGCCTCCTATTTTGGTTCTGAAGGATATGTGATTTCCCCCGCCCCCACTAAGTGTTAGTGAGAAAAGGCTTAAAAAAAAGATGTGTGGGGAAAAGCACAAAATATTAATCATCTGTGTTTTTGAAATATGTTGTTTAGCAAGTCTGAAGGTATTTCTTTAAGAAAGATTTTATTTAAAAAAAAATTTGTTCTAGCAACTTAATTGACTTGCTCGATAAAGAAGGAACTCTACTAATATTTTAATTGTGAATGGTGGGGAAAAATGTTAACTTGGGATGGATTTTCTCTGTCATTTAGTTTTATGGTGAGCTGTGATGAATGACACTATAACTTATATTTCTTCCCATATGAAATGAATTATTTGCCTCTTCAGCTTATTTATCTGTTGCAGTCTAGATATTCTTACTGCTTAAATACATTATATATATCACTTGTCATAGTTGGTGAAAATTCTTTTCCTAGTTTATTCATTTTAAATGTAGCTTGTTCATTTTGCTGTGTAGTGGTACAAGTGTCTTGATGGTATTTGTAAATTTGGAGATATTCAAAGGTTTTTGGATGTGTGACTCATGAGTGTGAAGGATCTACTCTATTAAAATTTCATGAAATTCATTCTATTTCTAGGTGCTAATCTGCTCCACTGATTTCTGGGCCAGCATGTCATTTTAATTATTGCTTTTTAAATTTTTGATGTTTTATTTTAGCATAATGGTACCACCCATCCACCTTTGTAGAATAGTTCTTAATGCTGTCATTGATCCCTCCCCTACCCCCATGAGCTTTAAAATTATTTTTGTGAAGTATTAAAATGAATCTATCTTGAGGGAATTTTGTTTGAGAATGTGTATATATTTGTAAATTAGTTTGGGAAATTAATTCTTTTACAATATTTATTTCCCCCATTTTGGAAGCTGGAATATCTCCTACTAATCTATTTTAAAAATTAAAGCATCACACCAAAGGTTTGAATGCCAAAAAGTAAGTAATATTCTGATGTGGCCCATAGTTTTACTGTCTTGTTCACATATAACTTTGTATTTTATATTATTATATTACAAAATCTCAATTTTTCAAAGTACAGACGTATTCAGCAGTTTGGAAAGGAATGACTGGGTATCATGAGTCACCTGTACGCATTTCTAGATACTCTGCTGAAACTCGGAAGTGTCTGTTTCTTGCCAGTAATGTGTGATATGGATGACCTTTTTTGATGTGATATTGAAAACACATCTATTCAGCTAAAAGGTGAAATATACGTAATACTGAATGTGATATGTGTGAACTTTTCCAAAACATGAATGAATGATTTAAGGTTTTCTGGCGTGGCGTTCAGTAGGGTGGGTTTTTACTTCCTTTCTTGAGCAGTTTTTTTGTTGTTTCAATGTTAACTGTTTCACAGCAGTTTGACATAGCTAATCACAACAGTTATTAGCTGTGACTTGACTAAAATATATTTGTAAGTCATCCTTTTCAGGTACCATTTCTCGAAGTAATAGTTTTCTTTCATCTTCTGACAGAGATCTATCAGATCTTTTGCTAATGATGATCGCCATGTAATGGTGAAACATTCGACAATTTATCCATCTCCGGAGGAACTTGAAGCTGTTCAGAATATGGTATCTACCGTTGAGTGTGCTCTTAAACATGTCTCAGATTGGCTGGATGAAACAAGTAAAGGCACAAAAGCAGAGGGTGAGACAGAAGTAAAGAAGGAAGAAGCCGTAGACACCTATTCCAAGTAAGTGTGACCTGACCTTTGTATGACAATTTACTTGTAGTGCCTAGAAAAGTCCAGGGTCCCATCCCACTGGGTTACACTTGGTATGCCGTGGTCTTTGGGTTTTCTCATTTATATGACTGTAAACAAGGGAGTAAATGTGGAATTTTTATGAGTTAAATTTGAAGGGAGAGTAGAAGAGGAATAATGATTAGATGAGAGAAACGGGAGAGAGATGTTCAGGACCCTTTTAAAAAGGGGTATAAGCCCTTTACGAAAAACCCTCTATTTTAGAGATTGTGATATGTCATTTTTTTCATGTGTTGGTTTAGTTTCCTAAATTCAGAAATAAACACTAGTTTTTTTTTTTTTTTTATCTCTGGGGAAGTTGTAAAATGTCATTTTTTCAGGTGTTTAAAAATCCTGATGTAGAAGAAAGAGTGCAGGAGAATGTCCTCCAAAGGTATTTTTGACTGTATCTTCCTTGTTGACTCCCAGGATCCAGTGTAGAGTCTTGCATGTAGTACCTGCTCATTGGGTATTGAGTGAATGGCCTAATGGGAGCCAGAGCCTTCAGCTATTACAGCAGTGCTTCCAGTGCTGCTCCAGAAGTGAGTTGTGAGTGAGATAAAGCTGAGTGAGAACTAGGAAACTATTTATGCCTTGCTAAACTTAGAGTTACTGTTTTGAGCAATGTCACTATGATTGGAGTAAGAATATAGTTTACTTTGAAAGATGAAGCTCATTTGACTGCATTGTATTAGTAGGATTAAGAACATTACTTTGACTACAACTGGTAAATTGAGGATAGAAGTTACAGAATTTTTTTCTCAGCCTTTCAATTCTAAATCAGTGTGATAAGTAGATAAAGAATAGTGAGAAAGTATTGATAAATCGATTTCTTTAACTGAAAGATAGTGTAACCTTTCCATCTTCAGATGAAAGAAAATCAGTATCTGTTTTTAGCTGAAGATTATATTTTCTTGACTTTGTTAACTTATTATAGGTAATATATACATTAGCCATAGATTTGTCAGCTTGAAGTTTCTTGGCAATAATTCATTTTTTCTTGCATATGATAAGTTTAAAAAAGATACTGTCAAATATACAGTTCACTGGTAATTAGTAGTATCATCCAATAATGAAGCTGTTTGTATCTCAGTCCCCCCACAAGTTAAATAGCCATAAATTCCTTATTTATAGATTAACTGATTGGCCACACCGCAGGGCTTGTGTAATCTTAGTTCTCAAACCAGGAATTGAATCTGGGCCACGGCAGTGAAAGTGCAGAGTCTTAACAACTGGATCACTAGGGAATTCCTGCATTCCGTGTTTAAGTTGCATGTTGGAATGTGTTTATACCATTTATTGTGGTAAAACTTCTATGATTTGCTGGTTTTACTATTTCTAAGTATTTTTCAGCGAAGTCAGTCCTTTTAAATACATCTCTTTGCTGTCAAGGCTGAACAGACTCTTGGAAAGTGCTCCAGTAGACACTTGCTGAACTGGATCAGGTTGCTGAGTCGTCAAGATGTTTAAAACATGTACTGTGTGCTTTGTTTGAATTTTTAAATAGTGTTGTGTGGACTCTGTAAAGTGTTTCCAGTTTGTGAAACATTCCTGAGTTGAGCCCTTGGGTGTGATTCTTCCCGTGTGGTAGAGCTTAAGGTGTAGAATGATTGTGTCCATATTTTATATAAAACAGAGGCAGGCATGGCTTCCAGACAGAGCTGTTGTGGTCATAGACACGAATTATGCTCCTGATGTGTGCTAAGCCCTGCAGAGGGCCCAGAGACAGGGAGGGCTTGCTTGTATTTATTAAGCACCTTCTATTGCCAGGCACTGTTAGACAGCTTTTACCTGTGTGCTCGTGTTTTACCTCTTTACAAACGGACTCACAGGTTCCCACTATATGTATTTTAGAAATATTAAATATTTATCTTAATTTAAATTAATTCCCTGTATTGGGGTAACTTGCTTTATAATACCTCATATTCAAATTCATTATTAAAATTTAGAACTGAATTAAAACTTAGTTTCTCTGCTCAGTCTTGCTGTCTTCTACATGGTAAGCCCAAGTATGTCATAGTTATGGTATAGAATGTAATAAGCAAGCTAATAAGGGCTAGTTAATAACATCTACTATTTATTGAGTGCCAATTACTGTATCAGATTACTTTTCACATTATTTTACAACAAATCTGCTAGTCTCTGTTACTGTTGCCTGCCCTCTATCCCCATTTTACTTAAATTTCCAGTGCTTCATATTTGGTTATGAAGAAAGAGTGACTCAGAATCAATAACAAATTTACCTTGTTTAATGTCACTGAGTGTGTGGTGGAGTCAGGATTCACGTTCAAGTCTGTCGGACTCAGATCCACTTTTCTTTACATCTTCACTTTGATTATCCATGACCAAAATGTGAAAGTACAGAGCAGGGAAAGACTAGGTACGGGATTTGGGGATCAGAAAAATCTTCACAAAGGAGGTAGCGTTTGCAGTTGGCTCTCCAGAGAGTGAGTAGGGTTTTGTCAGGCAGTGAAAATAGAAGAAAAAATAAATCTCAGCAAGGATCTAGGTGTGAAAAAGTACCGGGAAAAAGTATCAGGACTGTTTAAAGAATAACAGATATTTTTTATTGAGCTATTAATATATGCCAGGTTCTGGGCTAAGTTCATTACTTATGCTAATTATTAATAAATGATATTCTCAGTACCGCTGTGAGGAAGGTATTACTCTGTTGTTTTTTTAAACAAATAGACTCAAAGAGTCAAGTAATTTATAATTTGTCCAGTGTTATATAGTAAGTGGCAGATCAGGATTTGAAACAGGAAGTTGCTGATTCCTAAATTGCTTCCCAATAAGCCCATGTCTAAGTGTTCAGTGGGACACCAGGAAAGAGGCAGGCAGAGTTCCGTCCTTGTTGTGCCTTTGGAAGACTGTTTTGGTTGTAACATACTGTATACAGTAGATGAGATGCTAGGAATTAGGTGAGAGGTAGTAAGGGCCTGAAAAGAAGCTAGTTTGAAGGCAGGGGTTGGAGAGTGATTATGAGGGGAGAATTTATAAACTATTACTAGGTTTGGGAGAAAGATGAAAGAACAGGAATACAGAGGAAAAAATAATCAAAGATGATAGACTCTATTCTTAATATCAAGTAATGCCCTATATTTGGTTTACTTGCTTCAAAATTATTTTTATTTCTTTTTATACTTGTACCACCCTTATAATTTTTCACTACTTTAATGTTTATTGACTCTCTCAGGTGTGCCAGGCACTGAGCCCTGGCTGAGTTATTTATGATTTCCTGTCTTGTTTCCATTGCCCCTGTTCTGTTTCTCTTTTCTCCAATTCATTCTCCAACTCTGCTAACTTGGGCTCAACTTTGCTGACTCTTTGCCCTCAGCTAGAATAACCTTTTTTTTCTCTTTAACCAAATCATGACTCTGCTGAAGTCACTCTTGAAGTTTGCCTTGCTTGAAGTCTTTAATTTTGACCTTTCTCTTTTCTGAAATTATGATGCAGTCATAATAATGTAAAGAGCTTGAGTGTTGTGGTCAAATCAACCTGAGTTTGAATCTTGTTCACTTGTTCAGTCATGTCCAACTCTGTGCGACCCCATGGACTGCAGCACCATTTTACTCTCTGTGAACCTGAACAATTAATCACCAGTTTTGAGATTCTCATTCCTTGTCTTTCAAATGCAGGCTCTTTGTTAGGTCTAAACGAGATTTGTGGCACGCAGTTTGTTCTCAGATGTCACATTTGTCTTCCTTCTTAAGCAGATTTTAAACAGCTTTTGTACTTAATCTGCACTGTGAACCTCTGAAGCAGGAGAATTTGGAGTATGTTCTCCATATTCAAACAGTTGCTTACTTATTGAATGACCATTAAGTTTAGTACTATTTTCATTTGTAATTGAGGGGAATGAACTAATAAACTTTAGTTATTAAAATCAAGGATAGATATTAATGTTATTCTTAAGCATCATTCATGACCTGATATTCTTTGAATGTTCGTTCTTCTGGTTACCACTGGATTTGGAATGTGTGTGTTGGCAGATCATCTTTGGGTTCCTCAGCTCTTCACTTTTATCACATTATTCTGCTTTCCCCATAAACTTTTATGGATTCCTAGAACGCTACAGCTACAAGGAGAGAGCTAAGGCTTACGCAGCCAATAGCCATTTTACAGTTAATAGATACTGAGCCAGAAGGCACTGCTAGGAGCAGAGGTCAGGTCTTTTCATTTCCACTCTGATGCTCTTTCTTATTATACCACGGTGTTCATGTTTCTCACAATTCTTTAGTTGCTAATTAAAAGATAAAAGGAGGAAGTTTGAATAATTGAAAAGATGTTTAAGGGGATACAGTATTTTTGGATTTTCCTGAGCAATATAGATTTAATAAAGAATTGAGAGATCTATCATTTGAAACAGTCTCCCTATTGGTTCTTTGTGTAAGGTAGTTTATGAGCCTTAAATCTGAGACTTACTTTTGTGGAATTTTGGATATCTGGATTTATGTTCTCCCTTATCAATTCCTATGGATATCCAGAAAAATCAAGTGATGATTAAGTTATAGTTTCAGAAGTAGGCTGTGAAAGTAATCATTCAGACTTTTATTTTTAGGGATCAAGGTGGTCGGACATTGTGTGGTGTAATGAGGATTGGCCTGGTTGCAAAAGGCTTGCTGATTAAAGATGATATGGACTTGGAGCTGGTTTTAATGTGCAAAGACAAACCCACAGAGACCCTGTTAAATACAGTCAAAGATAATCTTCCTATTCAGATTCAGGTGAGTACAGTTTAATTGTACCTCTAGGAGAATTTGTGAAAAGGTGAAAATAGGTAGTGATCTTCATTAATTTAATAAAAAGAAATTGATAACGTAAAAGGTAGGTACAGACAACTACTCTGGGTCTGTGCATCATCCATCACATCTAAGGCAAACTTCTGGTGATTAGCATTCAAAGTACAGTCTTAAATTTTTCAGACGTATCTTGCTGAAAGTCTTCATGTTTTCCAGAGTAGGCCTCTCAACGTTATAAAACTATCAAGAAGGTTTGATATAGGGTGGAGAAGAACAAAAAGAGCCTGGACAACTGGAAACTTTGATAGATGCTAATTTTTTAAATTGACGACTCTGTTAATTTAATTTCATTCATTCATTCTGTTAATAGAAATTCACTATTAATTCCTTCTTTTCAAGCCTTTTTCACATTGGGATGCATTTAGAAAATTTTACTGTTGTCATGTTTCCTGGAGGATGCTGCTGGAGGCTGAGGGCTCCTCAGGGCTGAAGGCAACTGGTTGGTCCAGGGCTGTGGTCACTTTAGGACCTGCTCTACCAGCCTGCTCCAAGGGTCAGTTGAAAACGGTGATCACCTTTCATTTTCAGATATGTTACCTTTGGTATAATTAGATTATATCTTTTTGACGATTTTATATCAGTTAGTCCTTCAACCCATGTTGCATAAATAGGTATCAGTACACAAGGTTGAACTGTGAGTTGTTGAATGCTTTCTTTTTTTTTGTAGTTGGTTTCCTTTATTTGTATTTCTTCTGTGGAGACCTTTTCCCCCACAAAGTAAAATGAATTCTAAATTTGTCTTTATTAGCTTTGTTACTGGATCATTTTCTTTCATATTCACCAACTGATTTTCAGAACCATCTTCCTGACTTTAATCTGCCGTTCCTAAAACTCAAATTTGTGTTACTTGTTGACACATTCTCCTATAATAATTTCTGGAGCACTTTTTCCAAAAAATCATTTTTAGATCTTAACACTTTCTAAGTGACTGACCAAATATGTTTGATTTTTCCATTTTCAGTTCTGATTGAAGGAAAGTTTCTGTTCTTTCAGGGGTTAAATTCATTTCTTTTAAAGAAAGATATAAAAGATTAAAGACTTTTTAAATCGTTGTGTGATCATTTGAGAAGGGAGAGTGGTAAGCAACATGGAGTACAGTAAAGAAAGTTCAGTAACGGGTTTCTGACTATACTTTTTGTTATTAGAATGTTAATGTTGTAAAATCCATCTTTTTCCCATTATTTTTATATTGTTTTAAAGTTTAATCTTTATTTCTGCTTTTATTATAGTGAACATTGTTATTCTTAAATCTGTACTAGAGTAATAAGCAAAGAGTTGGATAATATGGAGGCTTTTCCAACCATCTCACCCTCTTTTCTGTTCTCTTTACTGAGTTCTGTTTTATATAAGAGTGGTCATATTTTCAAATGTGTCAGGATGGAAAAAGGGTTGAGAATCAGTGCTATAAGAAATTGAATTTCTCAGTATTGAAGATGCAGGAAATTGGAGCTTCAGTTGTACTAATAGAGCTTTCTCTGTGTAGTTCACAACTGTGTGAACTCTGTATTTTCTATTTCCGGGCACCACAGTTTTAAACTTTTTGTCAGGCTGGCAAGTGTTTGAGGGAAGGGCCTGGGAGAGAATGTAGACTCTGTAAATGGTTTCAAATTTGAAGAGACTAGGGCTTTTTAACCTAGAGAAGCTGAAAAAAGATATAAGTATCTTCAGATCTTTGAAGAGCTTCTTGGAGAAGGCAAAAGTGGCCTGAACTCTTAAGACCAGTGGTGGGCATTTTAAGAAACATTGTTTTAGAAAATAATTTTAAATGGGAGTTTTGCATTTATTCCCTGCCTACCCCTTTGTTTTGGGTGTGTGTTTGGAAAACTGATCTCTGATACTGTACGAACTTATTTCCTTGTGAATTAAAAACCTTTTCCCTGAGCACTTATCATAGCAAAACTTTGAGTTGTCAGGGTACCTTAATTAATTGGGATTGTATCAGACCTTTTCTCTGTGTACTCTTTTCTATGGTGGTTTTAGAACTTCCTTGAGCAGAGGAAGGAGAAGGATGACCAAAACCAGAGTCACTTAGAATTAGTCTAGCCCGACACTCATATCATATTTCATTACTTTGGATGTGTCTTAAAGAGTGATCTGCATGTACGGTTGAAAATTGACTTTGCTTTTTCTCTGAGACATCTTTACTGCTCTTATGCAGAGTGCATGTGAGCAGTTTTCTGCTTTTTCTCTATACTGTAGTTCTGGTTTTTCCAGCCACTATGTGGCCTTTCCCTTTCTTGGTTTACTCTGTTCAAAATTAGGGTAATGAATTTTCAGTTTTCTGTCTTTTCTTGGATGTTTAATGGTAAAATGCTGTTCTTATATAAATGACTTTGAGTCCCTTTAATGCACAGTTGATGAGCAGAGAGACCCAGTAGTGTTTCTGTTCAACTATTTATGTTAGGTAATATATATTAAATTTTACCACCAAGAAAGGCCCTATGTAACTTACTAAACTATATTAATGTATACTTAAAAGCAGTCCTAGTTGGTGATAATTTTTTGTATAATTGTTTGTTAAAAGAAGCTGTGAATGTTTCTGTGTGGATGTCAGATGACTTGTCCCAGAGAAGGTCTCACTGGAATGATCTCTCACACCTCTTAGAGAAGGGAAGTTAGTTACTTGTTTATATTAACCTTTTTACTGATGAGTGATTGTGGAGAGATCCATTTTCATTCATTCTTACTTGATTTTCTTTAAAAATCTACATAATCTTACATAAAAGATTAGGTAATCTTATATTTATAAATCTTTATTAGCAAGTAGGAGTTCCTGTTTAGGTTGTCCTATCAAAAAAGGTATTGGTTTAGAGAGCATTCCCAGCAACTTATTATTCTATATAAGTCCTTTGTAATAATTTCAAGAGCAATAATTTACCTTTTGTTGTATAATGATGCTTTTGGTAACTTTCACTTTGAAATATTAGAAAGAATGATTTTAAATGTTGTTTAATAATTGAATGGATGATTGCTTTTTGAGGGATGGAGAAAGAGGATTCATCAGTAAGTTGGGAGAGAGAAATGTTACTTCCACCCTAATGAACTAGTTAAAGATTAGTTACTCTTTCAGAACAGTAAAAACTAATCATTAATAACTTTTGAAAACCAAGACTAAGGGGGGAATCATTCACTTTTTGAAATTTTAATTAATTGGCTGTTTTGGAAATCTTGGTGACTTTCAGAAACTCACAGAAGAGAAATATCAAGTGGAACAATGTGTAGATGAGGCATCTATTATAATTCGGAATACAAAAGAACCCACGCTAACTTTGAAGGTGATACTTACTTCCCCTCTAATTAGAGACGAATTGGAGAAGAAGGATGGAGGTACACATGTGTATATATATATATATATATGTATATGTATATATAGAGAGACATAGATGTGTATATATAAATATATATTTGTTTTGTTCACATAAGACCTCTCTTAAATGCTGCACTAATTATGTTCAGTGGATTTAAGAAATAACCTGTCTTTTGTTTTATGCCACTCATAGTATTTTAAGCAGATTTATTCCTACACAGTCTCTGTATTTTGCAAAAATGTTTATATTCAAAACATAAAATATGTTAATTCAGAAAAACCTGTGCTTATGTTGGTTTTAAATCCACTTTAACTTTTATACTGTTTCATTGTTCTGTTTTACTTTGTCTAGTTTTGCATTGCTGTTGGTATCAGCTAACCTGTTCTGGGTAGCTTGGTTATTAGGTCTGATTATAGGGTTAAATGTGATTCAAAACAGTACTGTTTTCAAATTTACTTGTAGTAACTCCGTAACTTTTTAAGAGTTACGCTTTATCTAATTGCCTAAGTGTTTTGTCATATAAGAGAGATAAATTGGGGGGGGTTATTTTTTTTTAAATAATCTTTAGTAAAAATTTTTTTTTAGGAGGTGTGTGATCCTGTTAATTAACATTTAGGATTTTATATATGTGGGAATTTTATTTTAATCTGACTTTCTTCTGAAGTTAAAAAGAATTTCTGCATAGCAATGCCATCAAATAAAAGTGGAGTGAGAAATCTATTTCATTTTAAGAAGTACTGTTGGAGCTGGATTTCTTTTTTAATATTTTTATCCTTTCACATCAGTTTGTTTCTGCCTCTTAGTCCTGTCTCTGGAAACTTGCCGTGTGCTATTTCTCCTCTGTCAGACCTTTGACCAACTAGCCTCTCTCTGTTATGACAGTTTAGAGGCAATATGGCCTAACTGGGCCATCGAGGACTCCCTGTTGCTGTTTTTCATCACTAGATATTCAGCAAGTTCCATTGCTTACGCCCCTACCTGAAATACCAGTGCAGCAAGAAGTATTGGTCAGTTTCTTAATTTATTTCAAGTTGATGATAAAGGAAGAAAAAGACGCATTTTACCAGAGATGTTAGAATTTCAAGTTTTGCAGGCATGACTCATAGGATTTCTTAAAGTAAAAGTGATAGACTTTCTTTTTAAAGAAGTCTTTTGGGTACTAAAATCAGCTATACCATACCCAACAGATATAAACTAGGTACATTTATGAATCATACTTTAAAATTAAAGTACACCCACTCTGTAATTGGGTTTATCCCTGTACTTTTTCTTTTGGACTGTATATAGTATCTCTAACACCTCTGAAGAACCAGCCTTCAGTTCAGTTCAGTTCAGTCGCTCAGTCGTGTCCGACTCTTTGCAACCCCATGAATTGCAGCACGCCAGGCCTCCCTGTTCATCACCAACTCCCGGAGTTCACTCAGACTCATGTCCATTGAGTCAGTGATGCCATCTAG
Organism: Oryx dammah; assembly: GCF_014754425.2. Lineage (NCBI taxonomy): Eukaryota > Metazoa > Chordata > Mammalia > Artiodactyla > Bovidae > Oryx > Oryx dammah. Next base: position 93,177,915 of record NW_024070209.1, on the reverse strand, counting down.
CCATCTCATTCTCTGTCGTCCCCTTCTCCTCCTACCCCCAATCCCTCCCAGCATCAGAGTCTTTTCCAATGAGTCAGCTCTTTGCATGAGGTGGCCAAAGTACTAGAGTTTCAGCTTTAGCATCATTCCTTCCAAAGAAATCCCAGGACTGATCTCCTTCAGAAAGGACTGGTTGGATCTCCTTGCAGTCCAAGGGACTCTCAAGAGTCTTCTCCAACACCACAGTTCAAATGCATCAATTCTTCGGTGCTCAGCCTTCTTCATAGTCCAACTCTCACATCCATACATGACTACTGGAAAAACCATAGCTTTGACTAGACAGACCTTAGTCAGCAAAGTAATGTCTCTGCTTTTGAATATGCTATCTAGGTTGGTCATAACTTTTCTTCCAAGGAGTAAGCGTCTTTTAATTTCATGGCTGCAGTCACCATCTGCAGTGATTTTGGAGCCCCCCAAAATAAAAGTCTGACACTGTTTCCACTGTTTCCCCATCTATTTCCCATGAAGTGATGGGACCAAATGCCATGATCTTCGTTTTCTGAATGTTGAGCTTAAATGGCTTAATTTCTTTAGCAGCATTACAGTTCACGATTAATTGTAGAACTATAAAATGATTTCTGAAGTATCAAGATAATTCTGTTAATTCTGGTAAGCTGTGTTCTACTTGACCCTCTAGTGTAAAACTAACCATTTCTAAGTATAGTTATAGATATTATTAAAAATTCTTTGAGTATAGAGAGATGAGAAAATGACTGAAGTTGCCAGAGGCTAAATTTGTCTAGATTTGAAGTTGCCAAAGACTAAATAATGTTTGCATTGCAGCTGGAGACATCTCTCCCATTACTTTGAAAGTATTGAGAACAACAGGCTTCTTCCCCTCCATGGTTTTGTACACGTACATGGGATTTTAAGGTTTCAGTGATAACTCTAAGCTTAGTCTGTTGTCTTTATAACTAGGGTCAGAGGACCTGAAAACAGATCTTAGTATGTTATACCCTTACTAGAAGACTAGTTGTTGCAGAATGGAATTTGCAGTAGAGCAGGAGAGTCATAGTCTGTTCAAGGTGTTCGGGTTATTAAAGGACTCCAAGACCTCTTTATAAGCTCAATCTTTATCAGCTGATGTTAACGTAATTGCATGGGATCACATAAGATGAAAGAATCAGCTTGAATCTAATATTTTACACATGTTACTTCCTCTCCTTTTGAATGGCAGCAAGATTTGCTTTGCTGTTTTCCTTAACCTCACAGTCCTGCCAACTCACCTGTTATCTCTCATAATTTGCTCGTTTTGTCTAATTTGGACTTTGTCGAAGTTTTTAGATCTGTGCTAGCAGTTTTGTGTGTTATTGGGTAACTGAGGATCCAGTGTAAGCGTTTAAGATCTGGGCTGTACAGTTCCATAGGATTTCTTTCATCACACCAGATAACTCCTCTTGCCTTGACGCAGTTCTTTTCAGCTGCATGGGGTGAAAGTACAGATTCATTTGGGTTCCAGGAGTTTCTAAGTTTGAGAGAAATCTCTTTAAAAAAATATGCACTCATTTTCTTTCTCAAAGTTTTAAAAAATTTCCATTGTAAATACTTTTTGGGGAGAGATTTTCCTGCAGAATCTCAACTTCTCTTCTCCCACAGAATGAACAGGCTGTTCAGAGTATATACCTCATGTGTTTCCCTCCCCTTGTGACATATTTGGGTAAAATCAAAGAGGAAAAATGTCTGAGAGCAGGCAGAACTGGAGGACTGAATCTGGTGAGAGCACCACGCTTTTCTTCTTAGTGTATCTCTGCAGAAGTGGCTCTAGTTAATTACTCATTTCACATTGCTGTTTAGATTTTCAGTGGCCAGACTATAGTCATTTTCTTTGGTATTGTTTACTGTTTAACAGGTAAGAGTCCTCCTGTGCTGTCAGCCTTCTTTCTGTATTCTAACCTTTTACTTGAAGGCCCTGTAGAATAACCTAACCATTCCCTATAACTATATGGGGCTTCCCAGGTGACGCTAATGGTGAAGAACGTCCTGCCAATGCAGAAAACACATAGAGATGTGGGTTAGATCCCTGGGTCGGGAACATCCTCTGGAGGAGGGCATGGCAGCCTACTCTAGTATTCTTGCCTAGAGAATCCCATGGACAGAGGACTTTGGCAGGTTACAGTCCATTGAGTCCCAAAGACTTGGACACACTGAAGCGGCCTAACATGCACACATACATGCATGACTACATGCTTCCTGCTAAAGAAGGCATAGGAAAAAGAACACAGACCTTGGTGGCAGCCAAGTGTTCGACCCATAACTCCGTTAACTATTACTGTGTGCCTTGGACATATTTCTTCACTTCAAAATGTGGGTAATGAATACTTTAGGAAGTTGTTTGAGAGAATTTATATAATAATATGACCTGTACAATACCCAGCACAAAGTGATTGATTAGTGAACAGTGGTAGTTACTTAGTTTAGTAAACAGAAAGTCACAGCACAAAGTCATCTACTCAAAGTGCCTTGAATTTACAGTGAGAATAATGTGTAATAACGGGTTTGAAGTAGTAAACATAAACAGAGTTAAACTGTTAAATACCCATTGATGTGTAGTACTGGAATCAGTATACTATATTTGCTACAGTGCTAGTAATGAGCTGACTTACTATTAATGTAGTAAAGTTTATGATTCATTGAGACAGACGTCTTTTTCCCTACCCGTGTCCTTTATCCGTAACAGCTTGAGTGGTACCTAATACTTAGGCAATTAAAACAAAACCTGTTAAATTAATTTTTGTAGCTGGCATATTATCTGATCAAGTAGAACTGTTTGGTGTGTAAGAAGCGTTAACAATGGACATCTCAGAATTCAAGTAATATATATATATTAAAGATTTTGTTTTGCTAAGGTATTTTATAACTTACTATGTTATAAGCACTTTCTCATATATGATTTAACTCTGAATAGCCATGAGGTGGAGAAGGCAATGGCACCCTACTCCAGTACTCTTGCCTGGGAAATCCCATGGACAGAGGAGCCTGGTAGGCTGCAGCCCATGGGTTCACAAAGAGTTGGACATGACTGAGCAACTTCACTTTCACTTTCATGCATTGGAAAAGGAAATGGCAACCCACTCCAGTGTTCTAGCTGGAGAATCCCAGGGACAGCGGAGCCTGGTGGGCTGCCGTCTATGGGATCGCACAGAGTCAGACACGACTGAAGCGACTCAGCAGCAGCAGCAGCCATGAAGTAGATAGTTGTCCTGTTTTATAAATGAAGAAAGGTCTGATGTTTCACCCATCTCTTCTGACTCTCAAGTCCAGTGACTATCTAGGATGATTGTAGGAGATCTTAGCTGACTTAGTTTTTCTGAGCGTCAGATGGTCTAAGCTGCTTTTGGTGCTTGTGATTTTAAACCAGAAGTATATTTGCTATGAGGGTGATAAATCTAGCTGCTTACTGTATTTGCCATACTTTGAAACCAAGTGGATATGGAAACTTCAGAGGCACTTGTGATAACTTAGGCTGAGATAAACTGCAGTGCTCAATATTAGGGGAGATTCTCAGGGTGTCACAAAAAAGTTGCCCAAGTGCCCCTTAGTTGCCAGTGTGAACTTCCTGTGCAACCACTCCTGTTAGGTGGAAGACTAGTCCAAAGGTCACAACTAGGATTTCTAACAATGCTGCAGTCTTTATTCTCCTGCCTTCCCCAGCTGCTTGACCTGCATTGTCCTGTGTAAACCTGTAGCCACTATCTTTCCAGTGGCCCACTGCCTACTGAGGCATTGCAGAAAAGTCATATCTAGTGATGTTTCTGTCATAAACTAGGATAACAGTGCTCTGTTTTACCTTCATGCTACATTTACCTGTTCATATTATTGTAGCCTGAGGTTTCTCATGGATAGTGACTTGAAGCATAATGTCTGCTCTCCACACAGCCTCAAGGAATTGAGAGAAGGACTTCCCGGATATCTTCAGGCTACCTTGGAAATTCTGTCAGTATGGACTCAGTAGCTCAGCTTCATTCCAACTTTGAAATGTCAGGGAGGTCTTCATGATAACCCAGCTTGATTATTTTACCTTTGAAGAACCCAGGTTCCAGACACATAAATTCTATTTTACATAGTCATGTTCTGGCTTTTCCCTGACCCATCTGCAGGCTAGTGTTTTTTGTGAACAGGCAAAGAGTTAGCTTGCATGTAAGGGATGGAGAGAAACTGACCAACATTTCCTGCAGGACGGTGTGTTTCTGGTCACAGATCTAACCCCTAACCAAATAAAAGTTAGGCATAATAGACTTCCTTTCAGTGCTTCCATTGTTTAGAATGTTTTATGTACCTTCGTGCTCTGATGCCAGGTTATTGAGCAGTGAATTTTTTAAAAGCTGTTTCTTTGCTTTTGGCATTTTTGTTACTATCCCCTATGCTTTTTTTTTTTTTTTTTAATCTGTTTTACTGGTCACTATAGGAAAAAAATGAAATGGTTCATAGTTCCATTGTTTCTGATTTAAAGACACCAAGATGCCTTTTTTATTAGAAAAGCTTTGTTTCTCCACAAACCTGAAACAGCTGTGTTAAAAGTTTATACAGAAATGTTAAATTCGAGGTTCTACTTTGAGAAGTGCAGTGTTTTTCCAGCAGCAATTCTGATTGCCACATTTTTTAATGAATGAGAATATATAAAAGTGTTATTAATTATGTAAAAGAAATAGGCAAGCAGGGCTTACAAGTAGCACTACAGTGCCACATAAATTTATATAGTTTTAAAATAAGCTTTGAAGAAGGTAGAATGAGATGAATTATTACATCCACTCTGCTGTTCTCACCTCATGAATATTGAAACATTTTGGATCTTTTGACTTTTTGACTATCAGAGCATGAAGAAACATGGCCATTCTGATGGTGATGTTAAAGGGAATTCAGTCACGTCTTCTGTTCATTGCCTGTCCTTTTCATCTCTTTAGTAGAACCTACTGCCTCCAAATGTTGACTGTCTGTAGCAAGGTGATGTTACTAGTTTTTTAAAATAAGAATTAATGAATATAATTTGACTTTGGGAATAAGAGAATTTATCTAAACACTTTTGCCATTGTTCCCCTATAAAACTCTGTGTGGTGATGAGCAAATGTTAATAATTATAAGCTCTGTTCACCAGACAGTAGCATCAGAAAGTTCAAACGGAGTTCTTTTGCCTTGTCTTTTCCAACCCAAGCTTCCTCTGATCCCTCCCACTTCCACGGTTCTTGCCCCCTGCCACCCTCCTGCCCTCTGGCCCTTCCTGATACTCTTACTTGATCCAATGACAGAATGAAACATAGTTTGCTTTAAAGTCCTAAAAAATAAGCATGGTCTATTCCTTTTCTTGAGATTATGTTATTTAGCAGTCAGTCAACCTTTGTCATGTCTAACTTTTAAGAGATTCTAACTGTTCATTTAAAGTAGTTCTGCTTTGTATGTGAGCTTTACACAGATGCTTGTATTGACCACAGTTAAACATTTTGCCATGTAAACACGAAAATGAATTACTTCTATGTTTTGTGTCATTAAAAAGAATTACGCAAAGACAAGAACTAGGTCACCTATGAAGTAAATACCTATAGTGTGTTTGCTTATGTTTATAAATAAAAGCACATTATCACATTATCATTTCTTTTTGAGGCTTTCCATTTTATGAGGAAAAAGGGGTAATGAAATGAGACCCTGTATTGTGAATTTGTTGGCAGATAGTAATGTGAAACAATGCAAGTATCTGCTGTAGGGCTCACCTGGTCAGAAAATAAGTGTGTAGCACTTCAGCCTTGACATGTTGAAGCCAATAAAGAAAGCCCACATAAACATACTGCTGAGATTGTGACTGTCTGATGGCACCAGGAAGTGTTGGTGGGCTCTCTGAGTTCTTAAAAGAGGAAGGTAAATATGACTTAGTTGGATTAGACAGACTTCTCAAAGAAACATTTGTATGTTATATGCATTTAAATTAATGCACCGATTCTTCAAAAGTTTAAAAACCCACTTTTTAGCAGCTAAGAGGAAATAAATTTGGCTATCTAAACATGGATTTAGTATCTTGTGACATCTTCTCAAATATGAATATTTGTCACTAATCACATTTGAGTTCTTAATTTTGCTGCTCTTGGCCATCCAATCCAACTCTGAAATGTTAAGGCAAGTCAGGTAGTTGTACTTCAATAGTATTCTTTGCCACTTTTTGGAAAAAAAAAATAAAGGTATGCAAAATTTGAAATGAATTTCACCATATTTCATATTTTAGTTTTAATAATTTTGGTTTAAAGAAGAAATAGAGAACTCCATGGTTATACTGGAAGAGTTCTTATCAATGGGGTAAAGTTTCTATTAATGGTTATCTTGTTGGATGAGTTAATTTTGTTGTAAAATAAAATTGCCATGCTCAGTGTATTGTTAGTATATCTCAAATTGATGACTTAAGCTCTAATTTTCCTTAAGAACTGATCAGTGATTAAAATCCCTTCTTCTATAAAGAAAAGTTGTTATTTCTATTGGTCCCAGATTTCCACTCTTTGTACCTTGTCAAAGGAAAAGTGCTATGTACCTATTTTGTGCCGTGTGATGTTACATACATGCTTAATAAGATCCCAGATTGTATGTAGCAGTGATCATTGATTTGTTTACTGACTGAGCGAATGCCTTTGTGCTCCTGTTGTACTTGTGTGCAGAATGGCTCTATTGATGATTTACCTACGTAATGATAGTGCACATAATCTAAAAAGAAAGCAACAAAGCCAAAACCTGAAATCTTCTGGGAGTCTTATTAGTTCACTCATATGCTGCTGTTCTTTTTATTTTTATTGTTTGGTAATTTGACAGGAATCCCTTGGTCAAATTGTCTCTGTCTCTCTTTATCCCATTTTCCCATTAGAAAAGGTTGCGATGAAAGATCCTCCGGACTTATTGGACAGGCAGAAATGCCTGAATGCCTTGGCGTCTCTTCGACATGCCAAATGGTTTCAGGTTGGCTTTTTGTTATTCTCTTATTGTTATGGTAACTTTTTGCAGGTTTCATTTGGAACACCTGCCACTTAATGGTTTCTGTGTAATATATAAAATGGGGTGCGCTCTACCTCTTAGGGTTATTGTAGGAGTAAATGATTTAATTTAGGTGAAGTGCCCACTATAGCTTCTACTATAGTTAATGATGTTTAATTGTCATATAATCCTTTTGGATTTAGTACTCTGAATTTCAAATGATAGCTTATAGAATGCAAACATGGGTGAGAAAAGCTAAAAAGTCAGACAGATGCCTGAAAATGGAGTTGCCATGAGGCTGTAAAGCCAATTCTAATAATATACTTCCTTTACTTTAAGCTCTGCCTTTCTAAACCATAATTTTACTACTTTTAATAACTTGATTTTTTGGTTTGCTTGACAACTTATGAATGATTGACCAATTAGTATTCATTTTAAAGAACCTGTCCATGATCAGTGTCCTTAAAATGAAGAATGGATTTCAACAGGGATATTGGAATCATTTTGTTTGTTTTAGGCAAGGGCAAATGGATTAAAGTCATGTGTAATTGTTCTCCGCATTCTCCGTGATTTGTGCAACAGAGTCCCCACATGGGCACCATTAAAAGGATGGGTAAGTACTTAAATATGATTAAAAGCAAATTCTGAAACTATAGTCAGAGGAAATCCTGTAGAAATTATATGTTACTGTATTCTGAGTTAGCTAAGGTGTTACTGTTTTTGTTCTGGGGAAAAAATTATAGAGGTTTTTACATGATTTTTTATGAGTTTAATTTGTATTATACGTTCATTTACAAACTTACATTAGTTTGTAAAATATGTAAATTTAATAAGTAATTTAATATCTTCTAGCCACTAGAGCTTATATGTGAAAAATGTCTCTTTTACTTCATCATATTCATATTATAGAGACTGAGATATTTTTTCTGACAAAAGGTTCTTTACCTGTTAAAAGTGAGTGTCTTCCTGCACTTTCACTCTCCACTGATGGTTGATTGTTATTCACCTACTGCCTGGAAAAGCATGCTTGACTGGCACATTTCTCTTTCAGTGCTACTTCCATTTAAAATAAAAATTATCTGGTATACCAGTATAAGGTTCCCATACCTTCTTTTCCTTTCTCTTTTGAGTACAGACATTTAAAAATAAGTTCATACTAGTAATTAAAGTTACGTGAATAGTACAGTTAACCGTAGTTTAAAATGTATGTTGCCAAACTTAATTAATTTGGAAATTATTATGCTTGATCCAATAAAGAACATTATGAAACAAGTAAAGTTATAAAGGGTTATTTTAGATTAACAATTATTACTTTGATATTGACATCATGAACCTTTTAGTTTATTAAATATGGAGATTTGGTCCTTTTTTAATTCCAGTTGTACTGCTTGGGGCAGGATGTCTGGAATGAAGTCTTATTGTGGTTTGAGTCCATCCTAGGTAAAGTGGGAGATAGGTGGGCTGGGTTTGAACACTGATTATTGGCCATTACTAACCTACATGAAGGCTTGTTAAATCTTTGTTAAGTTCGATGACTGCAGTTTCTTTAGTAATCCTTTCAGGGTAACTGAAAATAAACTTTTTGTAGCAAAAAGTCTTCTGAATATGTACTCTGAAAAATGGTTGATTTAAGCACTCTGGCTGGGGTAAAACTTGATAATCAAGTGGGAAAAGCTAATTGGGCCCTAAATGTTAAATGGACTTTAACCTTTTTGGCCTCCATTGTAGATAGAAATGTCAGCTCACATTTAACTGGACCTTTTAACACTTGGTGCATGTACTAATTTGTAATTTAATATCTTCTAGCCACTAGAGCTTATATGTGAAAAGTCTATAGGTACTTGTAATAGACCTTTGGGCGCTGGGGAGGCCTTGAGACGAGTAATGGAGTGTTTGGCATCTGGAATTCTACTTCCTGGTAAGGGTTTCAAACTCTGGAGGCAGAAGAATCAGAACAATTTCATTTAAATTTAGTTTTCTCTTATGTGCTAAGTTTGTCCTCTACACAGGAAAATGATGTGTAGGAGTTGTTTTGCTTTGAATTTTAGCAACTAGAAGTGTCATAAAACTCTCTTTCAATAATTGTAATTTATGTTTTATATGTACTAACATAAAGGTACTAATAAGATATTGTGTCTGCTATGAAGTTGCTTTACCCAGAACTCTGAATTTGAAAATGGTTATGTTAAGTTAAAATGTATGATGTTCATTCTGTTTGCAGTCTGGTGTTTAATTTGGAAAAATTAAATTTGGTCTTTTTTTCCCATATATAATCCCTTAAAAGATTTGGGGTGATTCATCATGCTGTTTCTAAATTCTGAGAGTTAAGACCCAATTTTGACCTTAGATATACAAATGACTTCTAGTAAAATACGGACATTTAAATGCTAACATATTGAAAATAAGTGTCCATTTTACTCCATTTAATTCAGCAGACTTTTAACCTTGTTCTTTTAGGTTTTGTTTTTTATTTCTTTTCTTTTCTTTTTCCTCTCCATTCTTTTCTTTCTCTCTATTTTGTGTTAGTTTATTGAATTCTAAGTTCAGTTCTGAATGGTACTGGTATTGTTTTTTTTTGCCTTTGCCAAAGGGGGTCCTGGTCTTCATGATCCTTGTGAGCGAGATCCAACAGATGCTCTGAGCTATATGACCATCCAGCAAAAAGAAGATATTACCCACAGTGCACAGGTAGGAGATGGGCCCTATGACTGTGGTCTCTTGGAAGAAATATCATGTAGTTTATTTAAAAACTTTTTTTCTTGCCTTCTGTTGGGGACTTTTGTCATCATAATAATAGCGTTTGATGAATGTGTTTTTAGCTAGATGTTCTAAGGGCTTTATGAATGAAAAATTTTAATAATCTTTTTTTCTTTAGCATGCACTCAGACTATCAGCCTTTGGTCAGATTTATAAAGTGCTGGAGATGGACCCCCTTCCATCTAGTAAGCCTTTTCAGAAATATTCCTGGTCAGTTACTGATAAAGAAGGTCAGTATAAATATTTTGTATTGGGGTTGCATGTGGGCAGTGATGGAGATGGTCATGAAATGTTTCTCTTGTTAGAGCTGAGAGCATTTTAAGTTTTTAACCCAAGTCATATATAAGAGCCTTTACTGCTTTTCTTCATTTTCTTCTGTCCCATCAGTGACATCAACTTGCTTTCATTTTTTCTTTCTAGTGACAAACTCATTTGGCTATTGTTGATCAGATTCCATTACTGCATAGACATAGGGACGGCACTCTGAGAACCCTTGGTCTGAAGTGAAGAGAAAAGTCACAAGCCAGGGGGAGATGTCATGGTCACTCATCAGTTTGATGATCTTGTCTTGCTTGGAAGTGTTATGTAACCAAGAAAGAGAAAACATAAGCATAATATAGGAGAAAAATATATTGGAAAATTAAGAACTGTCTTCCATTTGTTGTAGTCTGTGTGAACTCAAGAGTTTCAGCAGAAAGAGCACAGGCTTTAGGGTCAGTATGACCTGGTTCCCCTCACAGTGCCCCTGCTCACTAGCTTTAGGCCTTGAGCAATTAGTTCATCTCTTGCCTTGTGGGTATTACTCCCACTTTATTAGCTATTGTCAGATTATATGCCCAGCTCAGTGCTTGGAAACAGTAGATACTCAAATGTGAATCTTCTTATTCTCATTATGCCACAAAAAAACCTCCCTCCCTCTTTTCCTCCCTCTCTCTCCTATTATACTAGAAGGTGGGATGTTTAACACCAGTTATTTTTACCTGTGGCATCCCACCTACCACGAATGATACTATTCTGATAATTTTTTTATGACAAAAATAGTGCAGTGGCCCAATTTGTTTATTCAAAGAACAGAATTCCAGTGTGTCTAAACACTTTTCAGGGAGTCTACCAAGTCAAAATTATTTCATAATAATACTAAAGCTTTTTTTTCACCCGTTTCTGCTCTTTCATGTGTTTACAGTTTTCTAGAAGCTGCATGACTTGTGATGGCATCGTCACTCTGATGCTAATGAATTTTTTGCATTAAAATTTTGTCTTAATTTCTAATATACTAACTATTGATTGACACTACGCACAAAACAAAGTTCTTTGGGTGCTCAATAATTTTTTAAGAGGATAAAGTGGTCCTGAGACTGAAAAGTTTGAGCATCACTGCCTTCTGTTGTAAATTCCTCAGGGGTAAGGAATCCTCCAGAGCTCACCACAGAGCTATTACAAACCAATGCTCAATAAATGTTTGTGGAATGATAGCGATTTTCTTGCAGAGTGCTCACTCAGCAGCATTTTTGAAAGAGATTCACATAACCATGTCTCTAGATTGAATGACTCAATAGAAATTTCATATATATTTGTAGATTCTTAGAGTTAATAATGAAAAATTTTATTTTAGTCACTGAATTCGTAGTAGTTCTTCTGGTTTTGTGTTTTGTCTTTCACTGGATAGTAAAAGTTTATTGTTATGTGACTTAGACTTCTTTTAACTTTAGAGTTAAAGTTCTCAAGAGTTTGGGAACTGCTGGTCTGTCAATTTATCGCTTAAAATAGAACCAGACAGTTGGTGTTTCCATTTGAGTCCTATCAGTTACTAGTTGCATGGCTTGGCCATAAGGTGAGGGAGTCAAGGCTGTTGCCTCCAGACGTGAGCTGCATTGTTCTTCATGCTTTCATGTTTTTAGCACCTGGCTTTTAAACTTTATTCTTAGAATTCTTGGTGATTTCAGTATGCATTTAGATGATTTTTTTCTTTAGAATTCTGACTTCTTAATTCCTTGACATCCTCTCTCACCAATATTTTCTACTTTGTCTCAGGTGTGCATTTTGAGGACATATCCTAGATCTTGTCTTCAGTATGTATGCTTGTGCCCTCTCCCTAATTCATTCTCAAAACTCCCACATTGTAACTGCCTCTAGTTGTCATAATGTCTAGTACTTGTGCTCCAATTCTTGATACTGATCATTGATTCTGTTAACTTCTCATAGTGCTTCACCTTCCTCATGTTCTCACTTCTGTCACGTCTCTGCTTATAGTCACGTGGTCTGTCATTATGATCACTCCCTAGCATATACCTTCTTTGTTGATCCTGTCTTCCCAGCAGCTCTGGTTGAAATCTCTTTCCCTACGCCAGGTGGTTAGACATCATTGAAGAAAAACATACTTGGACATCTTAACTCTTTCCGCTTTAAGTTTCAGACATTAACCTTAAGTAGACTATTTGTGTTGGCTGGCAATTGTCTTGTAAGTTCTAGAGTTCTCCAGTTTTCCTAGACAGCTATCGAACATCTTCTGTCACTGTACACTTTTCTCCCCAGCCCTCCTTCTCAACTGATGACCTTGTTTGCTTGAAGTCCCCTTGCCCTTAACTTTCCTTCCCTTGACTGGGAAAAGCCCAGCTTTTCTACTCATTCACTATACACATCCCCTTTTGCCTATAGATGGACATCATCCTAGCAATTCTTTGTTTTCTCACCAGCATGAATTCCTCCTTTTCTACTGAACCATTCTCATCAGCATAAAAACCTACTCTAATGTCTCTCATTTGAAAAACAAAGCTAAACTCCCTCTTGGTTCTGCAACTTTCTCCAACAGGAAGAAGCTGCTCCCTTTTATAGGAGTACTTTCAGAAAGAGCGGCCTGTTGTTTCTTTTTCCTTTTCCTCACTTTCTTTAAAGCTTATTCTAACCAAACTTTCTTCCTCATCTCTCTGAGTCTCTCCTGTGACCTTTTCAGCAACACTGGACACAGGTGAACACTTTCTCTGCTATAATTAGTTATATATAGAAAAGTATAAGATCAGTTCAGTCTCTTAGTTGTGTCATTAAAAAAGTAATTATTTGAAAATTCCATATAATCATCATCCTAGTTAAGAAACAGAACATTGTCAGCTTCTCAGAAACATTTATTTATCCTAACACATCACTTCCCTGCTCCTTGAACTACTGATTTTTGTTAATATTCTTGATTTTCTTTAAAGCTTTTCCACTTTTGTATGCTTTCGTAATTTAATTTGCTATTGCCTAGAACTTTATAGAAATAAAATCCTACTGAATTTAATCTTCCGTGACTGGCGTCTTTCTGTTCAGTGTTGTTTGGGATACTTTCATGTTACTGCATACAGTCATAGTTCATTTTATACTTATACAGTGTCCATTATGAATATGCTGTAGCTTAGCCATTGTACTTTGGAAGGACATTAGGCTTCTTTTTATTTTTTGGCAGCCACCCACATTGTTGCTGGGAGCTTACTTATATATGCCTTCTAGAGTATAGATGCAGGAATTACTGTGGACCAGTATATGATCTAGGCAGTGGTACACATAGCAATTTATATTCCTACCAGAAGTGTATGAGAATTCCTGTTGTTTTATATCCTCAACAACATTTGCTATTGTCTGACATGAAGTACTATTTTTCATTTGACTTACGGGTCATTACTTTGTCATGGATCTTTACACCACTGTACTTTGCTCAGCTGTCTTTGTTTTTTCTTATCTTCCTGATTTCGAATAGTAAAGTGTCCTGGGTGCAGACCTCAGACCATTTTTCTTTATTTACCCCCGTTTAGACTCTTTCAGAGACATCATCTAGTTTCTTGTCTTGAAATACCTTCTATTCACTGCAGATTCCCAAGTTTACGTTTTCACTCTAGACTCCCAGCCCTTGACCTCAGCCCTCCCTATCTAAAGTCTCTCAGTGTTTCCACATGGATGTCTCACAGACAACTCACCCTTCAGATGTCCTGTCCTTACTCTCCTTCTCACCTGTTCTTCCCATAGTTATCGCCATCCCAGATGTTGGAAACTACCCATCTCCGTGCTCAGGCCAAAAACCTTCACCCTTGAATCTTCTCTTTCTTTCACCCACATGCACAGCATCAGCACGCCTGGCTGTTTTACTTTAAAAGTGTGTCTGGTATTCAGCTCTTTAACTTGTTCACTGCTGCCATCCTGGCCTAAGTTGTGCTTGTGATTTCTTGCCTTTGTTATTGTCTGTCTGCTGTGCCTGGTCTTCCTTGCCCATCTTATCTGTTCTCAATTAAGCAGCAGTTTTCTTTTTGTTTTTCCCCTATTATCTATAATTACGGATGTATAGGAAATTGCT